>NC_056730.1:919249337-919294337 GCF_019279795.1 Protopterus annectens
TTTTGTTGACATGTTAAGCTTGTGGGTGGACTGTAAAGGCATTTGCCCCACTTCATGTCATTAATGTTTAGAAGGACACTAAAAGGTAGAAAAAAAGTAACTGTAAATTAAAAAAACAAGGTTATTAATATTTGCATAAAACATTTTTGTGATATAAACTGCATGTTATATAGTGTGTACTCAGGATAATTTAAATATGGGGGGGAGCCTTTTCATGACTTCTCTATGTGTTAAAGATATTAAAGTAAATGAGTACTTTTTAGCTGTAAGAAATGTATACTTTGCAGTATAACAAGATAAACACTGAACAAAAGCAAATTTAATGTTAATATGCTGTAATCTTGGGCCCCACAGGTGGGGGTGGGATGTAAAAGCGCCCTGATTGTGTTATATATAGACTTAATATATTTTCTTCTGTTTTTACAAGGGTGAAAGTCATGAAAAATGCCAAGTTTCTTACAATTTCAAAGGCATTGGCTTTTTTCCATTATGAAATGTTCAGTGGGAGTCGTTAGTATGCAGTTGAAGGCAGCTGTGCATTCCCTTCTGAGTGAAATTTACAAAGATTCATTGTTGAGTAATTTGCTATGGAGACAAGCTGTCTGCAGGTGCAAACAATTAATTTTGAGAGTTCTGAGCATTGTTTACAGAGGGAAATAAATGCAAAGGTATAGTGGGAAGCAGTTCATTGAAAAATACAGTTTGTTTTTTGAATATCTACTATGTCTACCAGAATTCCTCACTGCTCTAAAATATTGTAAATTATGAAGCGGATAAATGTGGAAATTGAAAAAGAGCATAAATGGAAATATTTATGGAACTGTTAATTATGCAGAGGTTAGAGGTAGGTGAGGCTCAACATCTAACAGTTAAGATGGGGAAACTGAGATTGTGTCACTATGTCCAGACTTATGGAGAATACAGGAGATTTTTGTCACATGTAGTACACAACCAGTACTTGCCAGAAATTCTTGCAGCTCCTTCACTGTTGCTGCAGGTCTCTTGGCAGCCTCCCTGACCAGTTTTTGTCTTGTCTTTTCATCAATTTTGGAGGGAAGTCTGGTTCTTTGCATCATCACTGTTGTCCCATATTATCTCCACTTTTTGATGACTGTCTTCACCGTGTTCCATGGTATAGCCAGTGCTGTGAAAAATGTTTTCTACCCTTCTCCTGACTGATACCTTTCAACAATGAGATCCCTTTGATGCTTTGTAAGCTTTCTGCGAACCATGGCTTTTGCTGTAGCAGGCAACTGAGTAAATGTCAGGAAAATCCTACTAGGACAGCTGAGCTTTATTTGGGGTTAATCAGAGTCTCTTTAATTAATGGCAGGTGTGTACCCAAGAAGACTGAGACTGAATGTTGTAATTAAAGCAAAAGGTGCTTCAACAAAGTATTAGTTTAAGGGTGTGCACACTTACGCAACCAGCTTATTGTATATTTTTTATATTTTTCCCCCAACAGATTTGTTTGCTTTCCAATTGAATTGTTCAGGTTATAGGTCACATTGAAGGTGGGAAAGGTTTGAAATGATTTATTGTGGTCTCATTTTTTTATATCACAATAACCTGGCATTTTAACAGGGTACACTTTTTATATCCACTGTACATGAAAAAAATGTAAGAGCATGCTTTGTCCGCATGCAATACTCTTGTAATTGTTAACGAAATAAGATATTTAATTCATTCATTCATTCATTTGTTAACTCACTCACTGTTCTATAACTCTCTTAATCCACCTCAAGATGATGTGGGAGCTAAGGCCTATCCCAAACCTTACAGGGTACAGTGCAATGAAATTAATCGGGAGTGGGAAATTATCTTCCAACCAGAAATTCATAACTTTTCTTAAAAAGTCTTTCTTCCATCATTTCTTTATACATTCCAAATCATATACCATCTGGTCTAGGTGCAGTCTTCTTAATCCACCTCAAGATGATGTGGGAGCTAGGGCCTATCCCAAACCTTACAGGGTACAGTGCAATGAAATTAATCGGGAGTGGGAAATCATCTTCTAACCAGAAATTCATAACTTTTCTTAAAAAAGTCTTTCTTCCATCATTTCTTTATACATTCCAAATCATATACCATCTGATCTAGGTGCAGTCATCAGATTCACATAATTTATAACTTTGCTTAACTTGTACATATTCATTTTTCCTATTATTTTCTCATTTATTTTACTTGTAAATCTCTTAATATTCCATTTCTCATTATTACATTAATTTTATCTTAAAATAAGCACATATTCACATATTACTTCCATTATATCATTGTGCTTATAAACAAAATTCTCCATCTTTTTTTTTTTTGTTTGACACTTATTTTTCCTTCATTACTTTTTCAAATTTCCATGTAAAGTATTGATCTGATGTTGTTAATCTTCATTCATTCCTTACTGATGGGTTATCCGTTCCATCCTCGGAACCGAGCTGGCCATATATCAAGCTCTCATCAGCTAAAAACTCTCAAGCCAAGGTTCTACCCAGAGTGCTCTGCTCCCTGTTAACTCAGATCTCATTTGTTGCGTTGCTGTACAGCTGCGTCAAGCCACTCGCTTCAGCTAAGTGTATAATTTTTTGAAAGTTTGTATATTATTTCTGCTTAAAGTTTTTCAAACAGTTTCTTGTATTATTCTCCTACCCTATCATATCTTTAAGACTCTCTCCCTTTAGTCTGTCTCCCTTTATTACCCTTTTCTTACCTTTGAGGTAATTCTTCATTACCATCATTGGTAATCCTTCTTCCTTCTCTCTTCTTACCCTTTTTGGGTAGTCTTTCCTCTTCTTCTTGATACTGTTGTTCTTCTCCACATCATTATGTTGGATAAGAAAAGTAGTGTTGGTTTTAAACAGTGTAAGAATTACGGCTGTAAGTTACCGCTTTCCGATGGCTATGACTTATGTGTCTATTGTTTGAATGTCTCCCACCTTACTGTGGATCCCCCGTGTGGGATTTGTAGAAATTTTTCAACCAGGACTCTTAACGAGAGAAAGAACAAGATAATCCTGAAAGATCTTCTCAAATCTCCTTTCTGTGAGGCTACCTCTGGGTTGGAGGGCTCACACCCTCCTGCTAAAACCCCGTAAGAGGCGTTCTTCCTCATCGAGGTTGCTCACTTCATCATCCCTCTGGAGATCGTAGGGAGTCGACTCATAAGAAGGTGAAAATGACTACTACTTCGGTGCTGTCACCTGTGACCCTTTCGGCTCTAGGCTCGGCACCGCCCATTTGATTCTTGCTCCAACCATGTCCTCCTTATCGACACAGGCACCGGAGTTCCCGGTGCAGACACGGCTCTGACAGTTCCGTTTCAACTTCTACCGGCACTATCCATGCAGGTACAGTCTCCTTCGGCACTGTTGGTGCAATCCTCTTCGGCCCCGAGTATGACGTTACTGTCCTCCACGGTGCAGACACTTTCAGCACCGACATGCTCTTTGGTGCAGTCCCTTTTGGCACCATCATTGTCATTGGTGCAGGACGGCACCATACCCATTGGTGCAGACACCTTCGACTTCTGTGGTGCTGACATTGGCACAGACTACTTTGACACCATTCTCTTTGGTGCAAACATCCTTGTTTCTGGGCTCTGCATGTCTCGAATTAGCAAGGACCAAGTATTCTCCTTTCTTGGATCCATTCGTTGGTAGCTAATACAGTCCTTTTCTAGAAAGGCCAGAATCGCCCTCAGATTTCTTTATGAGGTCGACCAGGAGCCTCTCTGAGCAAGATGTGTTGTGGCTTGTTGACCAGTTGCTTGAGGCCAGAGGTCTCTCTCAACCGTCGAAACACACGTTCCCTCCGTCAGGTGAATGTATATCTCCTTAACCCTCAAAGCACACTCCACTTTCGACTTCCACCCAAGTATCGAAGCCCAGTACTCTGACAGCAGCTTCCCTCCCTCTAACCCCAATAGTGGATCTCACTGTGGAGCCGGAGTCATCCTTGTTGCCCTTGGTGCACTGGGTAGTGGGCTCTTCTCAGGCCAGTGGCTGTGCTGTGGGGGAAGGGCATTCTTGATTCCACACCTATTTTTTCTATGGCACCCTTCAGGAATCCTCCCTCTCTCATGCTTCACAGTCCTCTTGATACTCCTGGTCTGGGGGTCAGTTTGTTGGGGTGGGGTGTGACCCCGGTTCCGAGCTTGTTGTGCTCAGTTCCGGGCTCCCATCCCTCCTTGGGCGAGCCGGCCTTCCAGGTCATGGAGAGGGCACTTGCCTCCACTGGCAAACCCCACATGTCGGAGTCCTCTCCCCCCTCTATGCCGCAACTCTCACAAGCCGCAACCGCCGGACACCGACCACAAGGACCTCAGGTTTCACCCCCTCAGGGGACACCCTCTTTGCAGTCTTCCCCAGAACCTCCCACTGAGGAAGTACCCCGCAAAGCGTCATGCAAGAGGAAGCACATGGACTCCACTGAGGAGTCTTTAACCAAAGATATGGACTTTGATGACAAGGATGGGTCCCCACGGTCACCCTCTGATGAGGTGTCCTTTGGTGACATCCTCGAGAAACTTAGACAGAGGGGTGATTGGAAGTCCTCTAATCCTTCCTCTGAGAAATCTGTATTCCTACAGGCCTTTCGTGCCCGGCCCCGTACCTTCTGGGTTACCCCGCCGGCCGATGAGCTCATCCAGCTCACTGTTCAGCGTGCATGGAAGGCTCCAGACACCCTGGAAGTGATACTGTGGAGGCCTGATAAAATGTTATTGCCCCCAGCTGAGTATCCCCATTGGTCACGAGGTCTTCCAGTAGATGCCATGGTGGTGGCAACTGCAACTAAGAACATCTTCGCAGAAGAGAGCCAAACTGTCCATCCACCCAACAAGGAGTCCCGGGTGATAGACAGACTAGGGAAGCATGTGTTTGCTTCATCGACCTTCGCTGTAAGGTCTTTGAAGTATTTGGCACACTTTACGAGGCTCCAGAGGGATCTTATCAACCAACTTTCTGAAACCTTGGCAGGAGCTGTTTCTGATGAGGTCTGTGACAAAGTAGCTTCTCAGATAGCCACCCCAGAGTCCATTTCCAGTTCTTCCTTGCATCTTATTTCTCACGCAAAGGAAGGAGTGGCTAGAGCGGCAGGTGCAGGTATAGTCACCAGACATGCCTGGATGTGCTTTTGCGACTTTGCAGACTCCTTTAAGGCTTCCTTCATGAATAACCTCATCAAGGCTGCCCTAAAGTTAAAGATATACTGGCAAGGTGCGAACAGGATGGCAAGACCCTATCTGCCATTGGTGTCAGACACTACTCTCCTCAATGATTCTAATCCAGAAATCAGAGGAGTGGGCAGATGTGGGGCAGGAAATCACAGGGCTCTTTCCATGATGCATGTGCTGAGTTCTCCCCTAGAGGCAGAGGAGGAAACTCCAATGGAAGACGTCCCTTTTGAGGCAGAGGAGGTCCACGAAACCGGGGTTCCAAAGATTCTTTTTCTGGTCAACCCTGTCAGCACTCCTGAAGTGTTGTCCAACTGCTCACCTCTGGAAGTGGTTGGGGGTCATTTTTCCTTGTAACTCGCTGCCTGGTGAAATATAACCACTGACTCTTTGGTACAATGGATAATATCCAGAGGCTATCGCATCCCCTTCCATCTTTGTCCATCCTCATCCAGAGTATTACCCAGCATTCCACCCAGTCAAAGGGAAGCAGCAGCACATGAAATTCAAAAGATGCTACAAAAAAGTGTCATCCAGACGGTCCCCCCCAGACCAGATAGGATCTGTTTTTTACTCAAGGTTCCTTTTAGTGCCAAAAAAGACATGGGGCTGAAGACCAATTCTGGATCTCAGCACACTGAACAAATTTCTAAAAACAGAGAATTTCCGGATGGTCCTGGAAGAAAACGATCAAATGTATTCTGTAGATCTTCAAGATGCGTATTACCACGTAAAAATGGACATACACTCAAGAAGATACCTCCACTTCTGCATAGGAGCCAGTCACTACCAATTTTGAGCTCTGCCCTTCGGTCTCTCTACAGCCCCCGGAGTGTTCACCAAATGTATTGCAGTGGTTAATCACTCACTTGCGACTTCAAGGATTCCAGGCGTTTCCATATCTAGACTACTGGCTCCTCACCGCCCCCACCAAGCATCTACTGGAAGAAGCCCTGCACTATACTCTCCTCACGGCACAATGCCTGGGAATTACTATAAACTGGGAGAAGACCAGCACGACCCCAGCTCAGTCTTTGGAATTCATTGGGGTACTGTTGGACACGACAAATTGCACAGCATCTCTTCCGGGACCACAGGCTTCAAAGAATAAGGCAACAGGTTCAACCGCTGCTCTGTCACCACAAATCACCCGCTCTATCTCTTGAGGTCAATGGCAGCCTGGATCACCATTGTTCCTCTAGCCAGATTCCACATGCGGCTCCTTCACTGATTACTTCTCACTCAGTGGTACCCTCCACAACATCCTTTGTCTTTTCAGATAAGTGTAACTCAGAGATGCAAGCAAGATTTACTCTGGTGGACATCTCGAAATCGCCAACAATGGTCTCGCCTCTTCATCCCCCATCAGCCGCAAGCCATGGTAACCACAAACGCTTCCCTGATGGGGTGGGGGGCTATGTCAGGGAAACTCAGTTCAAGGCACCTGGTCGGAGACAGAGGCCCTTTTGCATATCGGTGTCGTGGAACTGAGGTTGGTGCTACTAGCGTTGCAAGCATTTCATTCTTCCGTCAGGGACTATTACGATCCAGTCAGACAACATATCAGTGTTCTGGTACATCAACAAGCAAGGGGGCACCAGATCTTACCCGTTATGCTGAGAGGCCTTGAGAATATGGCAATGAGTGATAGCTTCTAACCACTTTCTAATTGGAATGCACATTCCCAGGAGCACCAGCGTGATAGCGGACAAATTGAGCAGGTGCATTCTACAACCTCACAAGTGGTCCCTCAACCCTGTGATATCGGCAAAAATCTTCAACCGCTGGGGCCAGCCTTGCCGCAATCTATTTGCCTCCCCAACCAACTTCAAGTGTAGCAATTGCTTTGCCCTGATTCCCCCTCGGGGACAGTCACTGAGAGACGCTCTAGTCCAGCCTTGGCCCTTGGGTCTACTTTATGCTTATCCTCCTCTCCCCCTCATCTCCCAATTTCTGAAGAAAGCACGGCAGTTGAAAAGCAAAGTGATCCTCATTGCTCCATATTGGCCTTGACAAGTCTGGTTCCCCTTACTTTGGCCTAACCTGCTAGATCAACTGTTGATCCTCAATACTTCCGCAATGTTGATCTCTCATCCGCAGGGTCTGCTCACCCCAATCTAACAACCCTGAAGCTGACAGCTTGGTTTCTCCACTTCCAGTGATTGCCAGGCAGGAAAACCTCTCATCCCCAGTGTACAATATTCTTATTGCATCTCATAAATCATCCACCAGACTAATCTATCTCAATAAATGGAAAAGGTTATCTCTGTGGGCAGCGAATAAACCGACCCCTTGTCAGCCCCAGTTTCGGTAGTTTTGGATTACTTATCACACCTTTTTCACTCTGGGGGTGTCTGCTGTACTATTCATGTGCATTTAGCTGCCATTTTGAATTTCCACATTGGTTTTCAGGATTCTTCACTCATGTCACATAGACCCTGTAAAATTTTCTTGAAGGGGTTCTTCACCTAAAACCTCCCTATAGAGAACCAGTACAACCTTGGGATTTGGCCTTGGTCCTGCAATCCCTAACAGCTCCCCCCTTTGAACCTGCATCTTCATAAAATATCTCTTGTGAAAAGCTTTGTTTCTAATTGCAATCACATCGGACAGACACTTGACAGAACTTCAAGCCTTATGCATCAAACCTCCCTATCTTATCTTCCATAAGGATAGGGTATCACTGAGAACTAATTCTTCTTTTTTACCAAAAATGGTGTCAGAGTGTCTATCAACCAATCTATTGACCTTCCAATATTTTTTCCTAACCACTCTAACAGGGGAGAGTATTGCATGCACCTCCTTGGATGTTCATAGGGAAATACGATTTTATCTGGACAGAACAAAATCTACCCGTATATCAGACCAACTACTTCTGGCTTTTTCTGGACCAAGACTAGGTCATCCTGTCTCAGTAGTTACATTTGCTTCATGGTTGAGAAATTGCATTACCTTTATCTACAACAAGAACAATGTCACCTTACCTGACAGAGTGAAAGCACATTCTACAAGGTCTATGGCGACTTCAGCAACTTTTCATGCTAAGGCTTCCCTCAGTGATATTTGCTCAGCTGTGACTTGGGCCAAACCTCATACCTTTATTCTTCATTACAAATTGGATTTGGTCTCCAGAGGTAGAGCTTCTTTTGACTCCATGGTGCTCAGGAATGTCCTTCCTAGAGGGCCACCCAGGGATACAGGTAGCTGGGGACTTTGTCCCATCAGTAAGGAATGAACCAAGATTAACAACATCAGATAAAGAAATTATGTCTTATAACGTTCCATCTGTGTTGTTGGTCTTTGTTCATTCATTACTCCCCATCCTCTGTCCCCCTCTGGAGGTTCCTGGTTGGTCTCATATATTTCTTTATTGTAGGTCTGTTATGACCAGAGGTAGCCTCTACTTTTGTCTATCAACTTGCAAACTCGATCTGAGGTAACAGGGAGCAGAGCATTCTGGGTAGGATCTTGGCTTGAGAGTTTTGGGCTGACATGAGCTTGATATGTGGCTGGCTCGGTTCCGAGAATGAAACCGATAACCCATCACTAATGAATGAACGAAGATCAACAACACAAATTTTTCTACTGCATGTCCCTTACTCTCTTATTGTTTTTCATATATATTTTCCTTTTCTTACTAATCCTTTTATGCTTTTTCCCAATAATTATTTCATATTCTTTCAGAAGCCTTACATATATTCTTTTTGCTTCATTCCTATACTGTTTTTAGCTTTAAAATTTCAGTCATATATTTCTGTTAGTATGCTATCCACCACTTCTCAATATTAGCATAAAAAGTAACATTCTGCAATGATCTTTCCAAAGCAATTCAATTTCTGCTTAAAAATATCAGTTTTAATAATTTTTAAATTGGTTCTTTTAGTACCAATACCTTCTTTAATATACCAGTTAGCATTACTTGTTGTTACCACTGCTCAGTGATCACAAAATTCAACCTCATTTTTTCTTTCTAACACTTCTTTCATGCCTTTTGAAGAAACTACAGTCTGTGTCTGTTTTAATATTACCCTTTTTATATGTATACGGTCTATTTTGCCTTAAACATTGTTGGCTACATGTACAAATATCCATATTCATTTTTTCTTTGCCTTTCTGTAAATTAGTCACCGATCATAATAATTTCCATCTTGGCTATAACTTTTTATTTTTTAATTCTTCAAATAATTCTTTTTTTTTGATATTTCTGTAACCTTGTATTATTATCAACTTCAGTACAGCTTTACCATATTTAATAGCATATATTACATATCTCCCATGTCTCATTATTCTTCTATCTAGTACTTTTTAAAGCATTATCCAAATCCTTGAATACACAACTTCACTAAAACTCCATAATATGAAATAATTCCATGAACTCAGTTTTCTTTGTCTCATTTATATAGCTAGAGTCATGTAAGTATATGATGTCTTTTTTACAAATGTGTCAAATATCTTTCATTAATAATTATACTACTAAAATTTAATGACATCACACACAGACTTACCTTTTCCTTTTTTGGCATTTTTTGTAAACAGTGGTATCCTCCTTTTCCTTTTGATCCTTTTTCCACTTCTTTTTCTTCTACACTATCCTTCTCTTCAGTTAAACCATTTGTATGAATTCCGTACTTCAGTATTAGAAATAAACATATCTTCTGTCATTTTCTCTTCAGAAACCTGGTCATTTACATCTATTTCACTGACATTTTCATGTATAACACATTCCTCTTCTTCATTATCATCTTCTCTTCCCTTTCTTTCTGTTTCAGTCCACTTAAATTTCAAAAAAAAAAAAAAGCAGAAGTGCCCAACAATGTCACACTTCTTATAAAATATTTAGCAATTATTTTTATCATGTCTCAATTCACCACACTAAAAGCACTGTTTTTTGGACACACATTTATCAAATGATCTTCAGTACCACAATAAAACAGGTTTTGGGTTGCTCTCAATACCTAAGCATTCCCTTTTTCCCCTTTGGTAATAACCACACTTGAAATATGTTGTATTTTTCCGTCTTTATATTCTGTACATACCAAAAGCTCCGATTTCCAGTAACATTACTTTCTTTCATCAGAAGTTTTTTTTTGTTTTTACTTAAAAATCTGTTTGCACTTTTATAGGACAATTTAATGTACTTTTTTAATAATTTCAGATGTCCTAAATTGTATTTTCATTCTTTTTGAACATCTTATTTGTCATCTTTATATCATATTCGTTCCATGGAGAACAGAAAAAATTCTTAATGATAAGTAACCAAAAAAGATTTTGGCAAAATGTTTCAAAAGTTGTTCAAAAAATAGTTTTTTCCCCTCAAAGCTCTAGTATCTTCTGGTTTCATTCCCACAGGAATGAGTTATTCTATCCTATACAGAATGCCTGTTGATTGATGAAAGAGTTTTTGTCTGCTGTTTACTGGATGTTGCCTGTTGTTAATAGTTTGCAAAGGACTAGAATCACCCACTGACATTAGTGCATTTGGATATACTTTATCAGTTATCTGTTTTCATGTCTGTATTTTTTTTCTTTTGGCTGCTCTACCCTCTACAGAACTTTTCTTTCATTGTCACCATCACCATCTCAGTCTTCTTCTTCACTCAAATGTGCCACTTGAGTATATTCATTATCAGGAAAATATGCATATACTGCATCTGACCAGAAAGCAGTGGCATCATTACCTTGCTCTGCTTCTTTTAACGTGTTTTGTAATTTATCATCCTTTAGCCCTCCTTTCTGACCAATGGCTGTTAAATGTGGTATTTCACCATCTGCATTATTTGTACACAATATGAAGATGTTCATCTTTTTCTCTCAACAAAAAAGCTTCTCAGTTACAACTTTCTGCTGCCTCTTGCTCTCTCTCCATTGCTATTTATTCTGGTGTCAGCCTTGAAGTACAGAAAACAGTAAGGGTGATGTATTAACATTTGTACTCATTTTATACCATAAAAACTTGAAATCAATTATTTACACTCTTAGTTTTTCATTCTTACTTATCAACATAAAAAAATTAACTAAGCAATTCTATTTCTTTCTTTCCTTTTATATTTACTGTCAATCCATCCCCACCCTTTCTTCCAAAACTGTCTTATTTCAACTAACACATCATCCTCTACTGTTTTCTTGGTATATAACAAATTCTCACATCTTTTTTTCTCGGCACACATACTATAACAAACAGAACTTTATACGTTTATCAGTGCCATATTTCTTTATTTTATCATACTTACCATATAATATAATTAATATTTTTTACTTTTAAATCCTTCCCATCTATATCAAGTTTTAAACTTTTCCCAAAATTCTTTATTCTTTTTTGCAGTCCAAAAAAAAAATCTTTGAGATTCATTAACACCTACACAAGGGTACGCTGTTCTGATTGAACAGATACCATCAGCATAACTTACATATTCTTCCTCCTAATTTTAGTTTTCTTGCAGCCTTAAGTATTAAGAGGGATTCATAAAGGTTAAAAGAAAGTATAGCCTGCATGTACATTTTGTTTAATATTTCTGAATGACTAAAAAATGTGGTTTGGATGATTTGAATACAGATCGTGTACACTTAGTGTTCACATTAATGAATCAGGCCCAGTGCTTTGTTGTTTCTCCTTCACTTCATTCAACACATTTTCTTTCTTCCATCACTTTATATTTCATATTCTCTTTCATTGGTAACTCATTTAATAAAATTCTCATCAAAAAAATTGTCTTTGTCTTAAAACATTTAAAATCTTTTTATTTATCTATCATTGCTTTTTTTCATTTATTTTTATTCCTTCCATGGGTACACCAAAAATTAAAATATCAAATTGTATTATACCATTTTTTCTTTTACCATCAACCTCACTTATTTTTAACTTCATAATTTTATATTATTCTCACATTCTTTTTCTTCCATCGTGTCCAATTTTTCTTCTCATATATATTTTTATCTTTTTCATATAGCATCTTACCTATCATTTTTTGCCCTTCCTTTACCTTGTTACTTAAAATAAATGTATAGATGCTAAATTCACCACAAGATTTTTTTAAATTCAAACCACCTTGTTCTTTTTATTATAAATTATTCCCCTTTTCAGAGCTGAGCCCCGAATGAAGCTAAAAACATCTCTAATAACTCTTTTTCTGTTTGAATGGGAAATGTATGTATTTCACCTAAATATACTATTTTTCCTAATACATCAAGTATTCCACGTCTTTTTCTGAAATTATAAATAAATACTTTTCCAACGAGCTAACAGATTTTTTATTTGTTCCAATGTCTTTCTCTCCTTTGACTTGCTACATTTTCATACTCATCAAATGATACTAGCAACATCTTTTTTTCTTGTGAAATATATATTTTTTTATCATAACAAATTCTTTCATTTTGTTTAACTGCAGACCAGCTTTTTAATAGCTTTTCAGTCCAGGTTACAACCTCACTTATCCACCCCCTTGTTTTTTGTTATTAAAACTAAATCATCTGCATGTGTTATACATATTAGTAATATAACATTTCTTCCCATCCTGCCTCCCTCATTTCATGCATACACTGAGCATGTTAAATAATGCAAAGTTATAAATACATGTATACAGTCCTTCACAGTGCCCTAGTATTTCCAACCAGATAAATGCTTGTCTGATATCACATTGTCATTAATAATAGTCATCCATTTTTCACCCTCTGTAGTCACTGTTTTCATTTATGTCGTCCTTACTTTTGTCTATGCCTTTTTTCACTGCTGCCTGTGAATTAGCATTCTGGTGACCTGACCAGTGTCACTTGTGAGATATGGTCATTGGGAGTTGTCTTCCAGGGAATACTCAGGGTTTTACTGCTTTTCCCTTCCTTGATTACCCCATGCAACAGACCATTTTGCATGGGATCCCATAATGCCATGCCCCATAACTTGTGTGTGCTCAGACATGTAGGCCTTGTAGCTTCTGCTGTACAGAAACATCTTGGCCCATATTCCTCTCTGGCTTCGCCAGCCTTTGTTGGTGTTAGCAGTACAGCAGGTTGGGCTGTTTCCCTCCTCCTAGTATGGGCAAGCTAGCGTCAGCCATCGAACTGCACCATCCCTGGCTGAGTACTTTAACACCTGTTCCCTAACCAGTATCATACTCTCTGGGCACAGTCATGGTGTTAGCCCTTTTTGCCAGAGATCCAGGTATGTACTCCTTTTTATATATAATTCTACTGTTTCTTCCTTCCATGCTCTGAATCACATTATGCCTTCTTTTACCCTACCTCATCTGTAATGCACTTTTCCTTGTCACATTAATTATTCCTTTCTTGTCTTTTAACTGTCCTGTTATTGGTTCTTGTTCCCTTTTCCTTTGTATTTGCTCATGGATAAGTGTTTTGTTAGTTTCCTCTGTTCGCCCTTGTTTCTCCTTTCCATAGGCCTAGACTTTGTATTCTTTGATAACTTTCTTGTAACATTTTTCTGCTTCCTTACCTCCAGCTTCTGCGCTCCGCCAATTGTTTTAAAGTACGTTTCCATGCAGGTTTTAGTCCATAAACTTAATGCCCTCAGTATGTGCTATTCTCCTTCACTCCAGCCTTTATCCTCCCCATCTACAAATAAAACTTCCACACTCCCTTTGCATGGTTTCCAATATATCTCACCCTTTCTGTCCGCCTTTTCTCCATACTTGTTTGGTACAGTAATATTTTCAAAACATATGAATTATTCTTGCATTTGTTTCCTTGCATCCCCAGTACTTAATGTCCTTGTTTCTCTTTCCCAAACTTCAGTGGTGTGTAACACCATTCATGTATGGAACTCATGTGCTGATCCCATAGCCTAGTCAATGTCCTCAGCCTTTTATGCATTTCTAATACCTCTTCCCATTACTTCCACCTGATAGTTGTATCTCACTCCATCTTTCTATGACATCTCACTCTGTTTCTTTGAGATCTTTTCCTACCTTCCCTGTCTTCTTTTCCATTATCTCCTTACATGTAACTCACTTAACTCCAACCACTCTCTTCCTTATTTCTGTTTATTTATAGGGCGGTGTTTCATCTTCATATATGTTGCATTTCCCCTCTTTCTTTTTTTCCACTATCATAGTGCTTTATTCCTCTCACAAGTTTTGCAAACTATGGTCTTTGTCTTCTGTAACTGCTACCTATCAATTCTTCTCATCTGGACTTTAGCCTACTCATAACCTAGCACAGAGGTGAACGCCATCCGGAACGCCTTCTTTAGCCAGCCAAGATTCAGCTTTGAGCTTTTGGCAGCATGCTTTCAATGAAGGTGTATAGTATAGGCATGAGCATAGAATGAGCAAGCTACAACACTGATCTCTCCGTGTGTGACTGCACCTTCCTGTGAATCTGCAGGGAGAGCGATTTGGTGACTAACTGCCTATCCTAAGGTCATCCTTGTATTGCTGCCCTCCCAAGGGATTGTAACATTAGATGGCTCTGGTCCACTCCCCTCCCTTAGTATTGGTTTGCCAGTACTAGTTCCAACAAGCACTCAAATTATTATTCAAACTCTGTTCACCCAGGCTATAGTTAGGACTTTGGTCAGCTTTGTTAGCATAAAGGGATAAGGTTCTCTCTGTTTGAAAACCGCATTCCTCCTTATCTCCCCACATGGCTTTATTGAATTATCACTTGTGACTCAGGCAAATTTTGTTAAATATTGTGCTTTCCTGATGACTCTGTTCCTTTCCTACATGTAAGGCACTTTATTTTTATTCCCATTCCATCATCCCTTTGCCACACCTTTAACTTTCTGCACTTCAGCGGTATATCTTTTGTTATCTTAAACACACACACACACACACACACACACACACGTGCCACCTCTTCCTGTCATTTTCTTCATGTTGTAGTTCTTTCAACTCTGTTTTGTCCCCCTTTCCTTCCTCAGTAGCTCTGATACTGAATATTAGCACATATTCTGTAAGTCTGGTTAGTCTCCCACCAATCCACCTTCCATTTTCCCTAAATCTTCCTAACTTTTCTTTCCATATTCTAGGATGTTTCTCTCTGCCACATGTATTTCCTACAGAATTAATGCAACTCCGTTAGTTCCTACATCTACCCCTCCATTTTTGCCAGAAAATGCATAAAATGTAATCTTGTTAGAAGCATAATTAGCATTGTTATCATTTTTACTCTACACCCCCCCCCCCCAGTATTTGGTTCCCTTTAACTTGCCAGCAGCTTCATGGTTTCCATAATCTCCTCAT
Organism: Protopterus annectens; assembly: GCF_019279795.1. Classification (NCBI taxonomy): domain Eukaryota; kingdom Metazoa; phylum Chordata; order Ceratodontiformes; family Protopteridae; genus Protopterus; species Protopterus annectens. Next base: position 919,264,701 of record NC_056730.1, read on the forward strand.
AATTTTCTTTCCTTCTGTCATTCATTTGACAGCTCTGAATATTCTCCCACTTCCTTCAATTTGCCCCTTTCCGCCCTTCTCTCTTTTGCCCATGTCCTGTCCTGACAAACCTTATCATTTGCCTGTTACATTTCAGTCCTGATTCCCCTTTGAATTTGTAAACTATCAGTAGGACTACTACTTGTTCTCCTCTGCCATTATTACCTTTAATATGCAGTCATCCAAGAATAAACTTAAAATGGCTGTCCCTTCTACCTTTTCCTCTGTCCTTTGCAGAATCTCCCTCACCTTCCATTTCATTAACATCGCTGATGTAAGTAATGTAGCGGGTAGCAGGAAACATTGCAGCATTCCTTGCTTCATCTCATCCTCTTCAGTCAGTTTACTGATGCACTTAATTTCTTAACACAGGACTTGAACATATCCCTATATCCTCCTGTCCATAACTCCCTATTTTAGTAGCCTAAATAAAAACCCCAATATATGAAGTCAGAAGTTTTTTTAGTCATACAGCATCAACCCTTCTTCTTTATTCCCTTCCTTCTCTACCTTTTCATAAATGCACACAGACACTGCCAGTCATCTGATGGTTGCCTTCTATTTACAGTTTCACCCCTCCTGTTGTCAAATTCAGGATTTTTTCTGTGCTCCCATTATATTAAACATCCTTGTTTAGCATTGATTAGCCTATACATGCTGTTCATCTGTTATACAACCTATCCAGCGCCTCTATTATTTGTCCTTTCAGTTTCTTCTAAAATTTACTAACAGCACACTTGATGTTCATTTAAAAAAAGTCTTTGCCTTTTCCTAATATCACGCACTTTTATAACTAAATTTAGGTCACAATCCCATCTTATCAGTAACTCCATCACAGTGATGCAACATATTCCCGTGTGTGTCAGTAATGTTTATTTATTTTATTTATTTATTTATTGTATTTTACATTTGTTAACCGGGCTAGTCTAACTGGATATATGTCCATTTTCAGTAGAGGCCCGGGGAGAAAAGCTCCAAGCATAAACAGTGTCAAAGTTAACAATGTCTAAAAACATAATGGGATACAGTACATATCAATATTAGTCTAAAATTACTAATAAAAATACATTTTAAGCTAAAACAGATTTAGTAAAAATTCAACTAAGTAATTATACAAAACACAGTAGAAGGAATTGGAAGTCTCAAGTTGGGAAGAGAACACAAGTGTTACTCTTCAAATACAGAGAAAGAGTAGTACAAGTTATGAAGGCTTAGGTTAAAGGAGTAGTGAAAGGGGTAAGTGAAGAAGAGAAGAAGATTATCAGTCTGGGTTAGTGCATGGACACAGCCAGTGAGTTTTTAGATGTTCTTTTAGCTGTTTTTTAAAAAGAGGTGTAGAGGCAAGGGTAGATAATTTTGAGGGAAGCTGATTCCAGATTTTTCCTGCAGTGTTTGTGAAGAGTGAATCCCCAGCTTTGTTATTCGCTTTCTGTGAGGAAACTAGAAGCTTATTAGCAGAGCGGAGTGTGGATAGGTTTGTATACGGTGTAATTAGATTGGTGAGGATGGGGGTGTTGTTAGGGTGATGTAGGATCTTTTGAGTAATAAGTAATTGTTGACAGAGTATATAGTTCTTTAATTCTAGCCATCCTAGTTGTTTGAGGTTAAGGCAGTGGTGCGTTTTAAAGGGGGAGCATGTGCTGAATCTAGCTATGCTCTTATAGCAGGTTGAGAGTTTAGAGAGGTTGTTTCTGGACAAGTTAGTATATATAACACAGGCATAGAAAAGGGTTGAAATGAGGTGGGTTTGGGCAATAGTCTTTCTTGCAGTAGGGGTAAGGAAGGGTTTGATTCTATAGAGGGTACCAAGTTTTTTGTTAACAGACTTTATAGTGGAGTTGATGTGTTCATCATAGCTGAGATGATTATCAATTGTTACACCTAGTAGGCGTGTTGTAGAATCTGGGATAATGTTGGTACCATTGTTAGAGGATATAGTGAAGAAAGGAGTGGGTGATTTGTGAGTAGGGGTGAAGAGCAATAATTTAGTTTTTTTGGGATTAAGGAGGAGATAGTGTTGCATAAACCAGTTCTCAACATTTTGAAAGACAGTTTGGGTAAGGAAGTGGAGAGTGGCTATATTTTTAGCTGTACAGATTAAGGTGGAGTCATCAGCGTATTGAATGCAGGTGGCTAGAGGTATGTTCATGTCTAGATTGTTAATAAATAGAGAAAAGAGTAGGGGGCATGGGATAGAGCCTTGGGGTACTCCAATATTGACTGGTAGTAGTGAGGACAAATTGTTCTGCCAAAGTACTGCTTGCTTTCTATTTTCTAGATATGATCTAAACCATTGTATGGCTTGAGGGTTGAGAGAAAGGGCATTTAGTTTGTCTAGTAATAAGTTATGGCTATGTGCTGAATACCTTCACTGTTGATTGAAAAAGCTAAACACATGGCATTCTGAAACCTTTCTCCAGTGTTGAATTCCTATGCAAAAGCGATTTCTTAAAAATGTGAGTGAAAAAAATTGTTTCTTCTTAAATATTTCAATAATAACACCTTCAATAGGTTTGCTGGGATAACATCTATCCAGAAATTGCTTTAAATGTTGTATCTCTAAACTGAACTGCTCATCATTCCATCCATAGCTGCAGTCTTAACTTTAATTCTGTATTTACTGTCTGGGTGTCTGCCAGCATAATTCTGCCTAAATCCCACCATCTCCTTGTTCTTCTCATTTTTCTTACTGCCATATCCTACCTCACTCAACCTTCCTGTTCCTTGTTCACTTGTCTCTCCCTATTTCCACCATCTTCTCCTTCTCATTCACAAGACCGTTGATAAGCATCTGTTACTGTCCTTGCTTCATTCACCTTGAAAGATACTTACCATGCTTCTCCCATTGTTTCCACCAGGAGTCCTTACTCTCTTGCAGGTCCTTCTTTGTTTTCTCTGAGTCCATAATTCATGTTAAACATCTCTGAGTCCATAATTCGTGTTAAACATTATGTCCTCTACTTTTCCTCTTCTGATTCATATTTCTCTGCTTTCATTGCTCTTTCCTTTTTTTCTCTCCCTGTTTTTGGATTCTCCATCCACATTCTGTAACTCCTGTATATGGTTTCCCTTTTTAATTAATTTTTGGCCTGTCTTTCTCTGGCTGGGTGTCAACATCAGTTTTGTCTGTCTGTCACCCCCTAAGCCAAACTTTCCAGCTTTTTCTCCTGGATGAAAGTCATTGACTTGGTAGGGACATCAGTAATGGAGATCTCTCGAGTAGCTGGAAATAATAAACTTGACCAACCTTTCCCAAAATAAAAACTTAGTTAAGCGATTTCATCGTTCATAGTATAGATTTTATCAGAGCAACCTGACATGAACTACAAAACCTATTTAAATGTTAAAACACATGAATCATCTGATACTGATCCAACCAGTAAAAACTAATAGTGTTGCTTTTACTCAGAATACTATTAATAGAAATGTACTCATAAACACTGGGTGGACCGGCAGCTTCCAGTAATAACTTCCAATGTAATTCATGATTTAATAAATGATTTAGCAAGTATCATCTCCTCACATTTCTAAAACCCTTTCCTAAAATAAAAGCATGTAAATTTATTAAAATTCTTACACGTTATTGTGGTTTGCAAGTGCATTCAGTTTCTTTTCCTGATAGAATATGCCAGCACCTCTAGTCCCTCTTTAAGCTTCACATAAATAGACAGACAAGGCAAGCATGTTACAGTATAAGTCATGCCCATGATATTATAACTGAAATGCCTGTTGCTGTTCTATATATCATTACCCAATATGATGAACTTCCCAACATTAATATCCTGCAATATTTACAAACAGCAGACTGGATGTTCATTTAAAAAAAATCTTTGCCTTTTTCTAATATCAGGCACTTTTATAACTAAATTTAGGTCATAATCCATTAATAATACCTTCAGTAAGTTCACTGGGATAATATCTATCCAGAAATAATTGCATTAAATGTTGTATCTCTAAACTGAACTGCACATCATTCAACACCAGATGTGAAAGTCTTGCTAACTAATACTTAACAGTATTTCCTCCCGTCCATGATAGGGATTGCTGGTCAGCTTATGATGCAATTCTTTATAATGATAATGTCCAAATAATTTATGCAGTCTTCTGTTTATTCATAGTTGAATTTTTAAAAAGTTCTGGTAATTTCCAAATGAAATTATTTTATAGAATTAATGCCTCTTCTCATAAAATAAATCATCCAAATACTTAGCATAAAAACAGACCTTGTAAAGCTGTTCACTTTTAAAAACAAAATAGTCCTCCCAATAACAGAGTACCAAGTTGGAGAATATAGGAGCTCCTGCAGCCCCCATAACTACCATATGTTTATGTTGGAAATATTCGCCAGCGAATGTGAATAAATTATTCATAAGCACTATATCCATAAATTCCCAAATAAGGTCAGCTTGAGCAGGTATATCAAAACCAGTGTCCAGTAACATATATTTCATCCATTATAATCCAATTGCGGGCGGAATTACTGTTAATAAATCTCTTATGTCAAAAATAGCTAAATATAAACCATTATGACAACTCCTAGATCTTAACTGGGTGACACAGTGGTGTAGCGGTTAGCATTGTCACCTCACAGCAAGAGGTTCTCTGGTTCGATTCTCAGTTGGAGTGCCTTCTGTGCGCAGTCTGCTTGTCCTTCCTGCATTCACTTGGGTTTCCTCCAGGTGTTCTGGCTTCCTCCCATGCATTTGGAGCATTTCTTCCTCACCCTCTGTTGAAAATGGGCTCTGTCCCAGTCAGAATTTCCTGGTAAACAAATGTTAAATAAATGAAATTAATAGATCCAGCAAATGACAAGACTCTTGAAGTATAAGGAAACAAAACTAAAATGCCTTTTAACACATAGTCTACATATACTGTTAAAGGTTTCATTCTGCTTCCTCAAGCAGATATGATAGGTCTTAGAGGGGGGTCCTTCTGTGATTTGGGGATACCAAAAATACAAGGAATAACTGGACATTGTACGACAACAAAATTAAAAAACGTTTTGGCAATGTCCCCGCTCATAAATAAATCATTAAGAAGCACACTAATGTTAATATTTGCTATGTAACCTTTGTTTCTGGAAACAGTATTGTAAAATTCATCATCATGTAACATGAAACATTTTTGAAGTATACATCATAGAATTCTTAACAGCAACTCTGCCCCCTTATTAGGTCTAATAACATGAATTGTTTTATCACTGAAAAACTCATTTAACATTTGTAATTTGGCGGGAGATAAATTTCAACATTTTTTTTTTTTTTTACCTAGTTTGCTTTTTAATAATTCAGGTATACCAGTATCACCCATTTTTTCAAACACTGATACAATAGGAGCTTTTGTACTTTTTGTTTGGTTGTTCTGATGAAGTCTGTACTATGATAGACAAAAGCACTTAACAGTAAAGCTTATATTTTAGGAAAGGCCTGCTGAGTTTATTATTTCCAGCTTTGGTTAACTCTGCCTGGGACATGCAGTACCTTTTTTTTTGGTTGAGATATCTCATTCAAGTTTTCTGGTGAAGATAAGCTAGCTCACCTTACTTCTTCCCAAGCAGTATCATTGTCACCACTTCATGGTAAATTAAACACAATCACAACATGCCACAAGCAAATGGTCTCATATTGCCCTTTCTTGTATCTCTGCCATTTTCTTCCACCGTTTGGCCTCCAGTGTCAGCATAAATAAATCAGGTCTGTGTGCTTCTATTCCCAGAAATGCTGTACTGCTTCTTGGGTTCAGCTTATTCCATACATCTGTTAATTTGTATTTTCCCATTTCTTTCTTTTGCACTGTCCATCTTCTTTCATGGAATTCTTTTCCTCCTTGCCTCCTAAATCCTGTGACTAAAAAGTTATATTTTTCACCAACTATCTGTATATGCTGTTCCCTTCAAGTGTTCTCAAAATAACTAACTAAATAAATAAATAAATAAAATCTCTATGCCACCTCACATTTTCAACCTAAATAATTCATCCATCAGCTGTACTTTTCTTAATTCTGGTCCATTTTATTCTCTGTATCTCTCTTTTAAGCATGATCACTCCCTCATATGATAAGCCTTTAACTCTGGGTACTACCTTGATGTAATTTTCTGTGTATCCATGAATTTCTGCTTTGTTTTCTGCAGTAAGACTGTTTCAACCCCCCTTCCCATCCTCTTAAGTCACATTCTTCCTCTTAATGGGTTGAAAATCCCTCCCACATTCCACTTGTGTCCTTATCTCCCCTACTCCTTGCTCCTTTCTCTTTGCATCTCATTTCCACTTTTTCTGCCTTTCTCTTCCTCCTAAACAAATTCTACCTCTTGCCTTTCCGTTGAGCTGTGTATGTACCCTTTGCCCAGTCTTCTCTGCCTAAGGTAGATTTAACAAACCTTGCCTTGATTCTCCCTCTCTTGTCAGGCTAGTATCCCTTGCTCATCCTCCGTTTTTGTTGATTTTCTCTCCTCTATTCCTTGTCATTGTATCGTCTGTCTTTATCCATTGTTTCACATTTCATAATCTTTATCTCTATGTCTAGATTTCTCGACTTCATATTTTCAGATGTTAGTCTCTATTTTATTTCTCATTCTTCAGTTTATCCCCCCTTATCTATGATTTGACTGTAGCATATTTACTTACTTTACCTTATTCTCTTCATGTTGACTTTCATACTATACATTATGTTAATTCCCATTATCCTTTATTTTCAGTCTTTTTGGGTTATTTTCACTAATACTTTTCTCTCTCAATACTGTACAGTAATATTTGATACAATTATAATGCTTTTTTCTTCTCTTGTTGCTTCTTATAATATTACCCTTTAGTCCATTTTCACAGTCTTTTCCATACACTGGATTTGTTCTCATCAAGTATGCTTTACCTCCTGTTCTTATCTTGTAAGTAACATAGTTGAAGCCTTTACATCCGCCATCCAAAATATGTAAATGCAGAAATAGTAAAGCATATTTTGACATTAAAACCAATGCTGCAGAAAACTTTTTGTAGAAAGACTGTTAATTCAAGTGAATCATTTAAGGGTGGTGCTGCAATATGCCTTCTAGGAGATACCATTGGAGATGGAGCCTGGTATGCATTGTTATTAACCTAAAGAGTCTGAAATGTTTATTTGGGCTTAAAAATGAGAGCTAGTAAGGACGCAGTCTATCCTTTAGTCAGAAGCAGGTAGCTTTTAGTTTATATGTTGCACACAAAATGTTCTTCCATCTCTAGTTGAATTATTTGGTTTCAGTTCCTTTTGCACTTCTGTACTGTTTATATATTAATCTGGAAAGGAAATGCTTCAGCATTTATTTCAAGTAAAGAATTTTAATTATTTAAAGTTTTATGTATGTGGCCGATGCTTTACTGATCCATTTAATGATATATATATATATATATATATATATATATATATATATATATATATATATATATATATATATATATATATATACATATATATATACACACACACACACACACACATATATATATATATATATATATATATATATATATATATATATATATATATAGACACACACACAACATTTACTGGTGCCTGTAACTGTGTGATATCTGCCATGCAACTAGTGACTGCTCAGAGTTAATTACTACCATCTTAATATTGAAATGTTGAGATAATTTAAGAATGCACAGTAAGATGTGCTGCTGTTTTGTTAATTGTGACTAACTAATGGCAGTGCACCATAAACTTGGGAAAGGAGGGCATTTGTGATGTAAAGTTACTGTTTACTCACCACTCTAGAAATTGTTTTGGAAATGTATGTGTAAAATGGTTCTGGGTAAGTTTCAATTACGGTTGGTAAGGATACACTGAAAAATCACTGGGCTCAGTCTGAAGTGGAAAATCTTAAGAAGACGGTGGTTATAACTTTGGTTTATAGCTGTGCAGTGTAATGCATATTTGGGTGTCACATGTTTTGGCTGTTACACAAGGCAACAGTTCTCATTTACTGTTAAAAACTTAAGGCTGATTGCCCTTTATATATTATCTGACACAGATGGTAGGATTCAGATCCTCATATGTCCAGTACCATCACATCAAATATTGACAGCAGAGGAGGTGAAGTTAAACAAACTGAAATCCATGCTTATCTGAAAGCATGACTGCTTCAATCATTAATATTTTGGATGCAGTAGTCAGGTTTTTTGAGGGGATGGGAGTTAGGGCTATATACATAATCCCTCTGGCTGACTGGATGACATCTTCTTATGACTGTTTTTTTGCCCAAAAAGTGGAACAGATGGCCCAGGTGAGCCACAGGAGACCTGAAGATGTGTTTGTATACATAAATATATCTGTATGGGTTACATTCAAGTACTTGAATAGTTGGCTGCACTGTTCGAAAATTAAGTTTTCAAACTTTGCAGCTGTTCATGTGCTCGAGATTGCTGTACAGAGGGAATCAGGAGTATACTGTTTCCCCACTGTAGTGTACTCTCTGAGTTTGTATATATAATTAGCAGGGGTATGGGGTGCAGTGGGGCTTGCCCCATTGCAAAAAATAAACTTTATTTTTTTTCGAATATGTGAGACTCAATTTTTTTGTGATTCAAACATTTTTAGCACTATGACAAATGTTCAAAGGTATTGATACATGGAACATCTGACAGACATTTTCTCCATCTCTCTTTCTATATATATATATATATATATATATATATATATATATATATATATATATATATATATATATATATATATATATATATATATATATATATAAATAAAATTATATACATACTGTATATGCTTTTAGGCATGTGTGTATATGCATATTTAGAAATACTACACTCACAGAAACATATATTGTGTTATATATATATATATATATATATATATATATATATATATATATATATATGTGTGTGTGTGTGTGTAATAATTTTTATTTTTATCTCTTTCATCTGTTTCTCTGTTATTCTCCTGTCTTTCTTTTTTCCCGATTTTTGCCAACCCAGCAGTGTTTTCATTCTACAGATTGATCACATACTGGAGGATTAGTAATGCAGTGGATTCAGAGCTCATTATTCACAGGACCCAAATAGGTATTGACACACTAAAGGTGGTCATACCACTGTGTGATCTGCTGTCCCCAGTATTGTCTTACTGATAGAGCTGTGAGATTAAAGGACAGGCATTATCACTGAGAGAAACAATGAAAAATAATTTGAAAAAGCTGTGGAGCTGTACCAGTGAAGAAATTAAGCCCCAAGTAATAATAAGAAAGCGTAAACAGAGTAGACATTCATCTTGGCTAAAGAAAGATGTAAAAAATGTTATAAATTAAAAGAACAGCAGCTATAGAATGATAGATGGTAGGTGGAGAAAAAGGCCTTTGATGGTGTATCAGGTAAGGCAGCTGAGCTCACTTGTAAATCTGTAGGTAGCATTGTAGAGTACAATGACAGAAGGGAAGGGGGGCAGGCAAAATATATTTTTACATAATATGGATGGATGGATGGATTTGGCAAAAGTAGAAGAAATCAGCAGATTATATGTTCAGAAAGAAAGTTAAACACAAGTTGGGTAAAATTATTGAATCAGGTTCTTTATTTTGTATATTTACACAGGAGCAAGTAGGCAAAGTTTAAGTACGGGAAGCTAGAGAAGGTATCTGTGGACAAATGGGCAGATGGAAGAATGCCAAGGAGTAAGTGTGAAGAAAATCAAGTCTTTATGTAAATAAAAGAGAAGGTCTGCATTAACTGCCTTCTAGGAGTTGAGAATTGTCAACAGCGTGATTATTTAGTGACTAGAATGATGCTACAAGACTGAAGGTTAGTTCGAGCAGCTTTTTGCATAAACGTCAGTTTAGAAAAGACCAGTACTACAAGCATATTAATTTCAAGTTCCATTGCAGGGGTGGTTATCGAAAAGTTCTGAATGCCACATTTGTCATGTTCCTCATAATAAACAGGATCACTTCTTACAGCAAAGGCCTTGCCATTCTACTTCAGTTTGACTGGGCCACAACGGAGGTGGGCATATTAGTGCCCTGGTTATAGTGTGCCTTGAATCCAGCACAGCCTATGACATTATACCTCACAAGAAGTTCATAGGAGAGTTATTAGGTATACAGGTTGGACATGCAGTGATGTAATTGCAATCTAGATGTCTGATTGGAAACAGAGGATGGTTATTAGAGAGAGAACCTGTAAGGGAGGATAGTCCATAAGCAGTGGAGTAGTGCATGATTTACTAGTCGACCAGGTCTTTGCGGTGTATTTTTATCAAATGTCGCATTGCATTCTGAGAAAAAGTTAATCTTGTATGTTCATTTTATGAAATTGGTGCTATTATAAATGTGTGAATCATCCTCCTAGAGACTTAAAGTGGCTTGTATTGTGGGCTTACTTGTAACAGATGGGATTTATAGTTAAAAAAGTGCAAAGTTATGTAGTTTGAAAGGAAATGGATTATATGGAAAAACATGTATTTTGGATGAGGTGGAACAGATCAGGGCAACAGAGGTAATTAGTTGGGGAGAAATAGTGTTGTGCTGAATCATTCTCCACTGTATGAAAATGTAGGCAGAATGAGAGTTTTCTTACATTGTACAAGGCTGTGATGAGACTACTTTTGAAGCACCTTGTATGATTTGTAGCTTTAGTCCTTCTCAGCGAACTGGTAGTTTCTTTCCATCAAACATAATGCATTACACTGGTGTATTTAATAGATTAAGTGCTTTTGCTTTAAATGATGCATCCTGGAGCTGAATCTCTGTAGTCAGCAAAAACAGCATTTAAAGTGCAAATTTCAGTGACAGCCTAGATATCTGGGGTCTGCATTATGGAAAAGTGATGATTTTTTCTGCTTTCTTACTGTGGGTGTTCTGAAAATCCAGTATCACCTCGAGTCTTGTGTTCTGAAGTGGTATTGTTCCAAGGAAGTGAGCTGAACATTGTGAGCTGAACATTTGATCTGTTGACCTTATTGTGGTTGAGAGATTTAAACACCCTTGTATCCTTAGACCTCTGTTGGCCAGAGCTTTGCTTGCTTATTAGTCACCTTGGCAAATCTGTCTATGAGGAGTGAGTCTGCCAAAAACGAAAAATCCACAAAATGACTCACAGTGATCATTCTTTTTGCTGGTGCCTATCCCTGGATGAAACCACACCCCAAGATTAGTGTTCACAGGTAAGCACTTGGTGGTTGGGTGCCTCACATAACGCAATAAGAGATAAGAAAAGAAAGAAAATTCCATGCACCTCCTCTGTAAATTTCATCACTTGCAGGGCGAAGGGTGGGATCAGATGCAGTGGCAGCCATGTGGTAGGTAACAATGGGGTGGTCATGCCATACTAGAACCTGACATTAGAAGTTTGGTCTTGTGGTATGGAATATCACCTAACGTGCTAAAGGAGGCTGAGCTTGTGAAGGAGGTTGGAAATTACCAGCTACATTGAAATGGTGGAATTTGTAGAGATAGCATTATTTCTAGGACTAGATGCATTGAAATGGTGGAATTTGTAGAGTTAGCATTGGTTCTAGGACTAGGGAATTTGTACGGCTAGCATTGGTTCTAGGACTAGATACATTAAAATGGTGGAATATGTACAGATAGCACTGGTTCTAGGACTAGATGCATTGAAATCGTGGAATTTGTACAGCTGACATTGTTTCTAGGACTAGATGCATTGAAATGGTGGAATGTGTACAGATAAACATTGGTTCTATAACTAGATGCATTGACATTTTGGAATTTGTACAGATAGCATTGGTTTTAGGACTAGATTAACTGAAATGGGAGAGTTTGTAGACATAGCATTGGTTCTAGGACTAGCTACATTGAAATGGTGGAATTTGTACAGATAACATTATTTCTAAGACTAGATGCATTGAAATGGCAGAATTTGTACAGATAGTATTGGTTCTAGGACTAGACTCAGTTGGAACCAGTCTCTCTCCTGCTCTGGCTCTTCCTCTTTGGTATGCCTCTGGCAAGTGATAGAATAGTCACAGTGCTCTGTGTGCCATGCCATACATTTAAATTATGTGCCAGCAGGTGAAAGAATACTCTTGTTGTGACTACAATTTGCAGAAAAAGAAAACTATTAACTACTGTTTTGGGGTATATACCTAACACCTGTGTTAAGTATTTGGCCTTCTTGGAAGACCATAGGAGCAGTGCTTAATAGGGAACCACCTACTAACTTTGAAAATGTAAACTTTGAGACAGACATGAGAGATGGGAGATGCCTGTAGAGGTGTCATTAGGAGGAATGATTTGCCTGATCTAAACACAAATAGTGAATCATTATTGAATTTCTTTTTTATTGATTGCCAGTAAAGAACAACATTTTCATAGATGGTTGTGGATAACTTAGGTTAGTACCACAGCACCAAGGATGAAAGTTTGTTGATTGATTTTATAGTCATATCATCTGACCTGAGGTCTTATGTTCTGAACACTCTAGTCTGGAGAGGTGCTATTCTGTCATTTGGGTCAGGTGGCTATGGTAGTGGATTATAACTCCTAGCCTGAGTGAAATTTCACATCTCCTGACTGGACAGTTTTTACCTGAGCTAAATTCCTGAGAATGCAGTTTTGCAGCCTACCCTTAAACTTTATATATATTGAAAACTGTAAAAGTTCCAAAGAAAGTTGACATGCAAAAGTCCTTCAGCACACACTCCTCTCCACAGAGGTGATATGAATAGGTCAGCAAGGCATAGTGTTGGTTTTATGTTGACCAAGTAAATAGGTAATGCATAAATTGTATTATGGCTATGTCTCTAACAGTAGTAGATAGAGGACAACTATCAGTTTGGCTTTTGTGTGTCCTTCTGTAATCTTCAATTTGTTGTAGAGCAGTTTTCTAGGTATTGCTCCATTTTGAAATATTTGCAAAATTATGATTTTATGCATGTTTGTATATTCAGTTGATAAATGTACACATTTGCAAAGCAGTGCTAGACAGCAACTGCCAGTGCACACTTTTTGCAGCATTTTTTATGCTCTCATTTGATACCATGCAGGATCATATAAACACCTTCTGGTCAAGTTGTTATAATGATTACCATATATCATATAGTCATAACACTTCATTAAAATTGTTTACATTTTCTCAGTTATTGAGTATTTTATTTGGCTGACGAGCCATTCCTGATCTGTATGAGGAGTGAACATGAGAAATGCTGTTCTGCAATGTTCCCATGCGGCCACAGCTTGAAATATTTAAGTAAATGTGATATTTATGCATATAAGTATATTTTATTGCTATCAAGCTTAAATATCTGCAGAGTAGTAGAAGACAGCAAGCACTACTGATGACTTTCCATTCTCTAAGCTTTCATTTGATATAAAGTACCTTATAAACTCATTGTGTATGTAGATAATAACAAAAAAACAAGCCACCCTGATGGAATCACAAAATCAGTAGGCTGTGCAGCAGAAGGAAGACAGCCATGGCAAAAATTAGGAGGTGCAGCATCCCGCAGGATAAAAGCACACTCATCAAGCTAAAAAAACATCTCAGAGGACAAATAAAGTCTATGAAAGCGACATTTGAGGTAAGTTTGGCCTCACAGGCCAAGGACAACCACAACACATCCTTTAGCTATGTCCACATCCTCAAAGGCAATACACAATTGTGTGCAGAGATGATTGTAAATGGAGCCACGTATACTGAGCCAGAAGATATAGCAAACCTCCTGGCTGATAAATTCAGCTCCAGCTTTAACCTCTCTCCCCCCTGTCTTCCCTCAGGAAATACCATCAAATATAACTCCCCCTGCTGTCACTACGGTACAGGTCCTTAATGCTCTAAGACCAAGAACACTGCATCAGTGGGCCCAGACAATATCCCAGGATGTCTTCTAAATAGGATGAAACATGAGCTATTAGGGTCTGTGGAATTACTATTTAACTGTAGCCTCCAAACAGGCTTCATGCCTCATGAATGGAGAATGGCAACAGTCATCCCTCTGCACGAAAGGTGGGCCATCTACAGACCCTGGAAACTACAGACCTTGGAAACTACAGACCTATAAGTCTCACTAAAGCCATGGAAAGAATTATCATGGAGATGATCAATAGAGATGTAGTAAACCTGCAAACATGGAACCCAACCCAGGTTGGTTTCGTCAAGGGCAGATCATGCCTACTCAACCTGATGGACTTCTTTGAGAAGCTACCCAAAGCAATTGAAGGAAAAATGGTTCTCACTGCCTGCCTTGACCTGGCCAATGCATTAGACACAATACCCCACTTGGGCATTGTTGACAAACTCAAGAAGCTCGATACAAACTTATATGTCAGCCGGTGGATAGCCACCTGGCTTAAAGACAGGACCAGGAAGTTAGAATTGGGGAGTCCACCTCTGCAAAGAGGCTAGTCACAAGTTGAGTCCATCAGGGAGCAGTTCTTGGACCGCCCCTTTATGACATTTACTTTACAGAAGTCAAGGCCAATGTCAGTGATCTCTAGCTGACTAAATTTGCAGACGATTGCAAATTAGGAGGTGTCATTGAATCTCACACTGAAACAAATGTTCTCCAGGAGGGGCTGACACAGACAAACAACTGGTGTCAGAGCCATGGACTAAAACTAAATGCTAAAAAAATGCATAAAAGTATCTTTTGGGAAGTCATCCATCCCTGGTAACAATCATATTGACAACACACCCCTTAGAGCTGACCCAGTAGTCAGGGACTTAGGGATACACACAGATAGTAATCTAGCCTTTGACCCTCGTGTGTCTGCAGTAGTGAGGAAATCATTCTATGTTACACAACTTTTAAACAAAGGTATGGCATCTTAGTCCAAGGAAGTCATTGGTACCACTGCATTCGGCATTTATCAGACCTATCGAGTACAGTCCCCCCTTTGATATGTACCTCACCAGGCATATCCAAACAATTGTGACATCCACAAGGTTCCTCACTAAAAGAATACAGGGTACAAGTAAAATGTGTTATGCAGACTGCCTCAAGGCCCTATCCCTGTATTCTGTCTCCTACAGGCTTTTGAGGGGAGATATATGCCTGGCATGCAAGGCATTGTCAGACCCCACTCTGATGGACCTCCTGCTTATCCACAAAACACACAGCACTAGAATTACCTGTTCTAAAGATTAAAACTTGCCTGTGATATAAATAGGACCTGCTGGAGAGACAGGTATGTATCCCAGAGACTACCCTGTCTATGGAACAGGCCCCCCCATCCATGCGAAGCTGAGCTCCTCCCTAACCCAATTCAAGTGCAACTTGGACAGTTGGGTGGGAAACTGGAAGTTCATCCCTGGTTTGGCATCTATGACTCTAATGGACACAGGCAACCTGTAAATGGTTCATCTCCCAGGCCCCTGCTTACACTTATCAACGGTATCAGAACTTGTCAGAGATTTGGGAGGCATGGCTTGGCTTAAAAAAGCCCTTGTGGTCATTTGCCTAATAAACACTTATGAATCTATCCATAATTTGCAAAATTATATATATATATATATATATATATATATATATATATATATATATATATATATATATATATATATATATATATATATATATATATATATATATACATACATATACACACACACACACACACACATGTATATATATATATATATATATGTGTGTGTGTGTGTGTGTATATGTGTGTATATATATATATATATATATATATATATATATATATATATATATATATATATATGTATATATATATATATATATATATATATATATATATATATATGTATTTTTCATTTGCTAAACATCCCACCTGGGTCAGCAGACATTACTGACCTGTAGTTTGAGATGTCCTATGAAATGCAGTTCCACAGTTGTACTGTGTGGAGAGTGCCCAAGAAATGTACATAAAATATGCAGATGTTCATAAATATCATATTTCTTGCTAAAGAAGTATAAATGTTCACATTTTGGTGGCAGTTGGTCACCAGGTAGCAGTGAGAAGTTTCTTGTTATTATTTTAGTTTTTATTTGATAGCATGAAGTATCATATATACTCCCTGTGGGGTAAACTACACAGGTGGTAATATTGTATATATGAATAGTTGTGAATGAAAACAAATGATAGTATCTCCCTCACTGACTATCTCATTTTGTCTTGAGACATTCCCGATCTTTTGTGCTGACGGGGGCTATAAAATGTTTTTCTACAGTTCTTCCAAGAAGTTATTAAGATAATAACATAAAAGTTACATTTATGCTTATTTTATTGTCAAACAAAGCCCAAATATTTCCAAAGTGGTGGTAGTTAAGACACTAGCTAACAGTGCAGTTTTCCAGTAGTATGTGCTTTTTCATTGAATTCCTTGAAGTAGTCCTTGTTCAAGACATTAAAAGAAGTATGAATATGGTGTACATTCGTAATTTCTAATAAGACCTTATCACAGTATGTCACTGACTACCTAATTTGGGTCAGGAGCCACTGCTGACCTGTGTGCTGAATGAACCTGTAAAATTCTGTTCTGCAATGCTTCAAGGTGGACACCGAGTAAGGTGTTTGTATAAATATGTCATGTTGAACGCACCTTACAGTGGATATAAAAAGTGTACACAACCTTGTTAAAATGCCATGTTTTTGTGATATAAAACATTAGACCACAATAAATCATTTTAAAAATGTTCCCACCTTTAATGTGACTCATAACCTTTACAATTCAGTTGAAAAACAAACAGATCTGTTAGGGGGAAAATATAAAAAATAAAAAACGTATAATAAGCTGGTTGCATAAGTGTGCACACCCTTAAATTAGTACTTTGTTGAAGCACCTGTATGCTTTGTCCAAGTCTAGGAATACTAGTTGATCTTTTTCCTCATCTCTATTTTCTTTTCCAGAAATTGTCTCATTACAAAACATCGGTTGTGCTCCATCCTGGTCTGAATCTGAACTTCTCATCTCCTATCTTGCTTTGCTGCATGGCAGAAGTTTGGTACAGCTTTCTTGATTAGAGTTGTGAATGTCCACTTTGTTCTTGTACAGTGATACTGGCATGCTTGTTTTCCAGTCATCTGGGATATGCCATGCTCTCTATACCGCTGTGACTACCCTCAGGAGCCATTTTAACATTTTTTCACTCATCATCTTTATCATAATCTGCCATGACCTCATCTGAGCCTGCTGCTTTCCATGACTTCATGTTCCTCAGTGCTATTGTTACTTTTTCTAGGATAGGCTAGTCTTCCTCTTTCATCATAGGTTGTATATGGGACAGTAAGCTTTTGTAGGGTTTTCTTCCCTCAGAAGTTATTGTCATTATTTCTTCTGTGTGTCTTTGACATCCAGTGGACTGGTAAGCAGATTATTTCTGACAACTGTTGTTCATAGGTTAGTATTAGGCTCGCTGCCCTTGAGGGCCATTTTAAGCCTATTTAGCTTCCATCAAATGTAAGAATCAAACCATGTAACTTGTGTTTGTGAGGTAAACACCTTAACCTTTACAGCAACCCTCCCATTTTTCATTTTCTCTTTCTTTACATTCATGGTTTCATAAGTTCATAGTTAATTAATTACCAAGCTAGCTTTCTTAGTAGGCCATTCTAAGCCTAACCAATTTCTTTCCCAAAGGTGAGAATCAAACACTGTACATTGTGTTTGTGAGTCAAACACCTTAACCATTATACCATATACCAAGCCTGAATCTTATGTGAATGGTGAACAATGAATATTTTCTTTATATTTCTGTCTTGTCCTTGCAACTTGATAGAATTTCTTTGCACCATTTACTGAGTCACTTTCCATAAGCTGATAAGAGTACCTCTGATGCCTTGTTGTTCTTAGTTTCCTTTTTAGTGTGGTCCATTATTTATATCTCCTCCTTTCCTGCACTTCTCCTTTCTTTTGATAACTTCCCGGACTTCTGCATTTCACTAGTAGACAGTACATTTGCAATGCACAGAATACACAGTTGTGTAAACATTCCCCGGAAAATGATTTTTTAAAATAATGCTTACTGAATTTCAAGTTGTGGCCATTGTCTTGATAAAGTAAGGCTCCACCATGAATGCAAATCTGACTGCTGTGAATTGCTTGCTGTCTATTCCTTACCCTTCTCTATCACCAGATAGCAGATGTCAGATAATTTAGAAAACCTTTATTTTATTGTTAAACTTACCAGAGTTTATAAATCCTCAAGTGCAGGAGTTCCTAGCTGGTAACAGGACTCAGCTGGTTATTCATGGAGTTCCAAAGCTGGCTCACTATCTGACTGGCCACTGTGCAGTTCATGGGGGAAATCCCAAAAACAAATGTTTCACTTTAACAAGTTAGCATAGAAGGAGCATGTTTGTTATTGAACTACCATAATTTTTATATTATTGTATTTTCTTTCCAAAAAAAAAAAACATTATATTTCCTTTGTATTTAAACCGACAACACTTTGTCTTTGGACATATTCATATAGTGGAGTATAGCAGATGCTTTGGTGGGTCTTGGCTGAACAAATAGTTAAAAAGAATAGATCAGTGCTTAAAATACTTCATTTTATTTAAAATGTTTTATGAGAAGCATATTGTAAGTAGGTGTAGTTACAAGATACATTGTCATGGGACTTAGTGACACTGATTGAACATGCGTAACTGCCTAAATAAAAGAACACTACCCTTTTACCCACTTGAGAACTTCTTTGCATGGTAGGAGTGGTAGAGAGCATGCTTTATTTATTCCAGCACTACTTGATGTCATTCTGACAGTGCAGAATCTGCACAATCATTGCAAATGTGTAAATAGACTTGGGCAACACAGACATTTAGGGAGAGGTCCTGGGGATGATTCTTATGTTGTTTTGGTGTGGAGAGGATTCAGCCTCCGCCTCCAACAGATCTGTTATTTATTGGTGGAGGTTTCAGATTTGAGCCAGAATAAACTTTCTTCGAGACTACCAGCATTTAAAGCACTGGCAAAGATATGTGGCTGAAAGGTAGTAGATGTTTTTAATAATGCTAACCACCTTTATTAAAATATCACTTAAGGCATTGTTTTTCCATTTGCACAGATTAGTCATTAAATTTTCTTTCTTTATAACAGCTATCTTTCAGTCCAACATTATACTAATCACTCAATTCCTGCCTTGTCTTAAACCTCACTCCTCCTCCTGAACATTATTCTGGATGTATTGGTCCTACAAATTCCATTTATTTCTATTTAATTTTGAATTCCTTGCAGTTCTTTTATCATTTTAGGTATTGATTTTTATATTTATTTTTTTTTTTTTTAATTTTTTTTTTTAAATTAAACATAGTGCATTACTATGTCATGCTACTAGTGCTCATATCCTGTATCAAAGGTTATTTTCTTTTAAAAGAATATTTCTTTTTAAGGCTTTTTTTTTTTTTTTTAAATACTTTTGTCTCTGTCTGTCTGTCCACACTGTCCTTTAAAAGTAAAAAGTAATTAGTGTATTCCACAGTACAAACGTTTTACTGAAAATATATATGAAAATATTTATATATATATATATTCATAAATCTGCCTGCCTTGCTTTGGTGGACAAAAAACATCACAGTAACAACTGAACACATAAACAGAACTCAAATTAAAGATGAAGTGATCATTTGCACCGTCACTTTATCTTTGTCAGCAAAAGTCACAGAAATTGGTTGCATCCATATTTTTAGACCTCTCCGAAGGATTTAATAAAGTTTCACTTCCCAAACTGTTACACAGGCTCAAGAAACTGATCCTCACAAACAGTGCAGTAAGTAGGTTTAAAAGTTACATTAGCCACTAAATGTGTGGGTATTCTGGGCTGATGAGGTGTCATCTCCTCAGTAAATAACATTTTATGCCACAAAGTTCAATATCGGGCCATTACTCCTTTAATGTAGCCTTTCACACACAAAAGTCTAATCCAAAATGTGGATGACAAAACACTTAATACGTGCTGCCTCTGCTACTGTAAAATACAAAACATCTGTACCCTTGGTCTTCTTTATAACATCTAGTATTTTCTGACAGTGCATGCGAAACCATCGATCAGACCTATATACTTAGTAGTCTGCTTCATGCCATGTCAAGTCCGACTGACCTACAGTCCTTTAGCCAAACTGTAACAATCTTATAACAAAATTGCAAAGTTTGCATGTAGCCACAGAAGCCACACAGGAACTTCACACTAATCTCAGTTAAATGACTGTGATTACCTAAATCTGTTAGTCTACAGTCAAATTAGGACTTCTTACAACATGCTGTATAGCGCAAGCTTCACAAACCATTGTATATGTCCCAGATTGAAGCCTTGCCCCCAGTGAGGTATTAAACTGGTACACACCTCACAGAGAATAGTGCTCACTGAACTATCACTTAGTGCTCACTCAAAAAGCTAAAAATTAGCCTATACTCTGTGTATGTTGCTAAACCATAGAATTCTGTCCCAACAAATATCAGAAATGTCTTTCATTTGCAATTTCAAATCTCACTGAAAATATGCCTATCAGCATAGTGGTCTTGCACTTTTATCAACCTCATTACGAAGTCCTTTTCTCGAGGAATAAAATCAAAGAAATATCATAAAATCTTTAGACTTTTTTGTCTCGTTTACAGGTCCCAAGGGAGTAAGTCTTTGAGTAAGATATGCGTATGCTTCATCTGCTATTTGTATAATTACAGTGTGACTGTATACATACAGTGTGAAATAATGCATAATGCTCTATATTTATGTATTACTTGCAAACACTGTACAGTGAACTTAACATGGTAATCATCTGTTAAATTGTATATTGCCTCAGTGTTACATAGTATATTTTTCCTGTTAGCTCATGCTAGCTGCATGTGGAAATGAATGTATTGTGGAACTTTTCTCACCAGGCCTCTGCTGAAAAGGGGCTTTGTCCAGTGGAACCTTTCCAGTAATCAAAGATAGATAAATAAGTAAGAATTTGTACCCCTGTTGTTGTTGAGGAAGACCTATGTCAGTCACTAAAGTCGGTTTCAAGGAAGTTGTTTGAAATTGTGTCTCCTCTTGCAGTAAAAAGTGGGGGCTCTCACCAGTGCATTGAATACTTCTGTACTATGTTGCAGTATCTCCCAATTGTTGCTCAGTAGTTATTTATAACAAATTTAATGCCTGTAATGTAAGTGATACCAATGTCCCTGCTGTATACCTACTTCAAAAAAACTGTCACTAGCGATGTGCCCAGGATTCAATCCTTCGGCAACTCCTCTTTGGCATTTACTTCTCAGAGATCAAAGCTATTTTTTTTTATTTTTTTAACACCTTTATTGAGTTCTCACTTAAGACATAGCACATATTTGTATAAATTATTTACATACATTTATATAAAAGAAAACAAACCATATTAACATGTTATCAGTTAAAAGCATTATATATCATATATGTTATTTTGTATAAGTATCATCAATCCAACATTACATAAATCACTCAATTCCTTCCTTCCCATATTGTTTCCAGAATTTCTTTCTTTTTTTTTTTAATATATAATTTGCTCCTACCATTTTCTAA
Source organism: Protopterus annectens (assembly GCF_019279795.1). Classification (NCBI taxonomy): domain Eukaryota; kingdom Metazoa; phylum Chordata; order Ceratodontiformes; family Protopteridae; genus Protopterus; species Protopterus annectens. The sequence continues at coordinate 919,286,181 of NC_056730.1, forward strand.
ACATCTGACATTGAGGTCAGAGCTAATGTTAAGAGTTTGTGGCTGACCAAGTTTCCAGATGACTGCAAACTTTGTGCTGTCCTAAGCTCCGCAGAGGACTCCAAAATACTCAAAGAGGGCCTGTTCCAAACAAAGCGTTGTTGTCAAAATCATGGACGAAAATTAAATGCTAAGAAGTGTATAATTGTATTCTTCAGCAAGCATTACTTCCCTTGTGGCTATCACATTGACAACACACTCCTCAAAATTGATCCAGTAGTTATGGATCTGGGAATGTATGTCAACAATGAACTGTCCTTTGATCACTACATGTCCATTGCTGTATGGAAGTCCATTTTCATCACACAGCTTATATCTAAAGGTATTGCATCCAGATCCAGGGATGCACTTGTTCCACTTTGCTCAGCACTCATTATGCTGAGCACTGAGTGTTATACCCCTTTCAGTATGTATCTGTCTAAACACTTGTCACAGCTGGAAAGATCACAGTACTTTCTCACTAAAAGAAAAATGAAGGTATTAAATTGTGAATACTGTGCAGACCATCTCCAAGTCTTGCCCTCTTTTCAGTATTATACATGCTACTGAAATTCAACGTCTGTCTTGTCTGTAGAGCTGCAACAGACCTTATTTTGTCAGATCTATTACAGATTTGCAAGTCAAGTGATGTCATAAACACCTGTTCAAGGGATCTCAGTCTGTTTAGCAAGATAAGTAGAACATGTTGGAGGGATATATTTGTTTGACATGAAATACTAGTTACAGTTACACTGTTTTCCACACTACATAAAACAAAGTGCTTGTCTTAATTTGGACAAATGGCTTCATAACCACAAATTCACCTCCGGTTCAGCAACAGTGTCCCTCACTGATATGGGCAATGTGAATGTCCCAACATCCCAACTTGTTCAGCCCATCTTTGGGTTATTTGTATATAAAATATGAGGGCTAAAACCTGCCATGGGAGTGTAAGGTTGGGCTTTTAAGAGTTTCACAGATAAGTAGTTAGTTAAGTACCTGTGAACACATTTGAAGGGTGTGTACCCTGAAAAAGCATGTAACTTTTACTATACATAACCCTTCTGTACAAGTAAGAAGATTCTTAGAATAAAATCTTTAAAAATGTGACCATCCAGGTAGTTAGTGAAGCTTTAAAACATATTGGCCATGAACAGCAAAAATTATTAGTTTGATTAATATAAACGACAGATCCATTAGATAACCCTTTGTTCTGTACTACACTGTAAACAAGCAATCTAAAAACAACAATGGAACAAAATTTGGTGTCCGTAGGTAGAATTGAAGATATGATCTTTATTCCAAATGGACTTGGCCAGATTGGGAAAACTGGTGGCCCCATAGCCTCTCCAATAGTCTTTCAAAATTAGTATCTATCAAACAGAAAAAAAATGTTGGATGAAATAATTTGCAGAAAAGTATAAAGCTCTGAAACATCTACATAGGACAAGTATAATATATGGGGTTATATTTACATCTGCACCACTTGCAGTGTTGGTTAGCATGGACTTTTATGATTTCAGGTAACTGTGGGAGAGCATAGCATTGCTTTTTATTTGTTTCAAAACTGGCTTCTTGGAGGACTGGTATTTAACTCTTTCCAGCCACTACCCGAGTCATGCCGCTGTTACATTACAGTCATAGCAATGGACAACATATATTTACAATCAGTTAACATGCATTTTCAGTTATTTGTAGACTTCCAAAATATGAAGGTTTGGATAGGAGTAGAAAATCTAACACTTGCTTGAAAATATGTAAGAAAGTAGGAGCAGTACTTAAAAGGAATAGGAGAGCTATAACTAAGAAATCAGATTTAGCTAGTGTGAAAACTGTATAACATTCACACAGTATAGCTAGATCGTCAGTACATTGGGAATTGTGAGTGAAAGAGTGCCTGCACCAGATGAAAAAAGAACTGAAAAAACATAAATTAATCTCTAAAGCATGTACATGTATGCTTTATATGATGGTGTTCCTGTAAGATTTTCTTGAATATTGTGAGATCAGTTAAAGAAAAAAATTTCCATGTAGATGGGGCAAGCTTTAGGAAAGATTTTTCACAAGAGGGTAATGAGAAGGGAGGTCTGTGAAGTTTAATAAAAGAGCTGCTCCTAAGAGCATATGATGATTGAAGCACATTTAATTTATTAGTAAGGAGCAGTATATTACTGAGGATATAGAAGTTGTAATATTGACTGCTTTGTTTTTGTTTGTGTATTAGAGGTAACTACACTAGGAGGAAAGCACCTGATCTGGGGTAGTAAATGTTGCTGGCGGGATTGTAGAATTGTGTACAGGGAAAATTAGAGTAAAATATAGTGAGGACATTGAGTGACATGGTCTCGATTACAGAAGTGACATTATTCCTGGACGATATGACATAATGGTGGTGGTGGAGCTTGTAGGGATATAAGAACCAGCCTAGCTTAGGGAGAGAAGGTTGCTGGAGTGTACAGGAGAGCAGAGACCGTTAGTGACTCTGCAAGCTTATTTTTCCACCCAGATGTTTTTATTACCATTGCATTTACTCTTGTGATGTTTACTAATATAGTTGCTCTGCCTACTTTAATCTTGAATTTGTTATATAGCGGAGGCCTTAAGTAATGGGGTGTCCTCGTGTACAGGTTAAGTGTAGGTAGGTGTACCAATAACATTTCAAGTCCGTGTTCTATTTTACTGAAGCCTTTCAAGTCTCAAATTGAATCCTGACAGCATAACCTTGTCATGAACAAGAAGTGACTTGTTGCCTTTCATTCATAATCCATGTGTCCTTGTTAGCTTTTTATAATCCCTTTTGACTTGATCGGCATAGGAATTTGAAACTGCTATAAAATAACTGTGCTAGCCAGATGTAGGCATATAATGTTGCAAGTTTTAGTGCGAGTGATTAAAAATAATCTAAACACAGCTCTTCCAGGCAAATGTTATAATCTAGTTGCACTCTGATATAACAGAGGCTGATTGTCCTGAAATAAATTAGCATGTGTTTGCATTAAGGACTTAAAATAAAAGTTTGGTCAAGTATGCACTTTTTTTTCTCCCTTTTTGTTGGGGAAAAGCAGATTGGAAGAGTACTACTAAATTTGTGCTGGCTGTAATCTAAACTTGCTAAGGGTACACCATGGTAAAAAGGCTGCAATAAAACTGTGTTTGTTGAACAAGTACATCACAGCCTGTTACCATGGTTATAGACAGGAAGAATATTTATACAACAGATTAGAGTCAGTATGTGGAGACTGTGAGCACGTGCTGGTACTAGTAACGAAGGTGATAGAATGGCACATTTGCTTCTGGGGTCCTTAAGGAAAAATATCACTTGAGTTAAGATTTGCATGTTTGCTATCTTCAATAGCTGTATTGAGTAGATGGCAGATTGTTAATATTGTTATTGGATGAAACTGCATCTGCTCGTGGTGGAAATGTCAGTATTGGATATATCAGCATCTGTGTTGCTGTGAAAGTAACAGCTATGTCGCTGCATTTCATTTGCACATTTACTGATTATTAGAATGTTTATGAAGCACTGTAGAGCACATGGACAGAAGAGTTCATCTACTTCTGCTGTTGCATTTTAGATCCCCTGTATCTCTTCTTCACATTTCAGTTTATATTATGATTTTGGGGCAGCAACAGTTTGTAAATAATTAGCTTAAGTACACACAAACTCACAACACACATATTCAGGCTCATTATATTACAAGCAAGTGAAAAACACAAAAAAAAATGCTTTCTGCCTGGGGATAACCCTCCCATACATACACACCCTTTATTTTTCTCACTCAGAGGTTAACTGCACCTCAGAAAAGGAGCAATTTTTGATGGGTAATATAAAACCTGTCTTAACGGTGACTTCCCACAAAAACTAACACGGAAGCAGTACAATCTCATCTGTTTGAGAATCAAGGAAAAATAACATGAGTAATATCCAGCTTGTGCTTGCATGAGTAGGTCTGTCACAATCTCATGTAATCCATGCAAATGACTGTAAGCATGAAAAAAGTTTGCATTTCTGTCTTAACTGGTTTGTAGTTTGTGGGAGAGAAGTGATCCTGTGCTGGCTAAGGAAACACTAAAGTGAAACCTTAGAATAAAAACTCTTATTTGGCCATTCATTGTTTCAGTACAGCTGTGGTTTACCTTAATTTGCAGACCATTTCTGGTATTAATGCGACAAGCCTCATTATGAGTAGATGGCACAATGCAAATGGAAACGCATTACTTTTTACATAAAACCTTTGTTTTCTTTGACTCACTCTCATTTTGTCTTCCTGTTTTGTGAAATAAGAGGTCAAACACCCAAATAAACTGTCATTTGGATCATGGTAGACCTGAGTAAGGGACTTGAACTAGCCATTTATCATATCATCAACTCAGATTCCCATAGAAGTGAAGAAGCTAAAAAATCAGCAGCCAGAAAGAAAAAGTAACTCCTCTGCAATAAACTGCTTGGTTCTAAAATTTCAATAGAAAACACTATAAAAACCGCAGCAGAAACACAGCGAGTGGATAAAACAAGCCAAGACTTTAATAAAACATTATGAGCTCTTTCACAAAAACACTTTTGTTTCTTCAGGTCATACTCAACAACTAAAACACCATGAACTAAATGCAAAGATACTCTTCCCCTAGGCCAGCCCAACCAATAGACACACAGGGCAATTATAGTTGCTAAGTAGCTAATTACTTAATACTAGTACAATTCAAAGACTAAACATAATTAAGTCATTAGCAGTCTGTCTACTTTAGAAACTATTTTTACAAACATGTCTTTACATCTCAAAAAACACACAGTACAGTAAAGTTCTACAATGTTTTTTAAAACTTTTAAAATTTTATTTCTTCAGCCTTCTGGATTTTAAGGCTGGTTGTATAGAAACATAATCATTCAACCCATAGTCTTGATGTGCTTTCAGTCTAAATATCCATCTCAACTCTGGCTGTTCTGTAGCATTGGTCAGATCCCCTCTCCTAACACTAGGGGGTATAACTTCTAACACTGAGAACATAACATTCCTTTTATCGTAGTTTTAGTTGTTGCATATGATCTGAAGAAGCAAAAGTGCTCATCATTTTTTTATTAAAGTCTTGGCTTGTATTATCCACTTGCTGTGTTTCTCCTGCGGTTTCTGTTGTTTTTTCCAAGCTAAAAAATCATGTGAGCCTGTCCTTCATTACGCTTTAGAAGTTTGAAAATTCAGATGGTGTGCTTAATCAGAGTTCACGGAGTGGAACACTCTAGCGATTAATGCCTTTGTCATTGAGGACAGTGTGCTCCTTCTTGTCTTCCATTCAATTCAGCAAGACAAAGGAGAGGTAATGGTGAATGTGGCATCTCTCCCATGTTGTAGGAGATTCCTTTATTTGTTCCCATCAATGTTTATTATTACCACTGCCTCAGTGGCATTTTGGATTATCTGCCAAGGTGACCCAGTACTGGCCAGCTTTCAGAAGCTCAGCCTTCCCTCTCTCTTCTGGTGACTGCTGATTGGCCAAGCATATCCTGAGAGGGAAGACTTCAGCTGTGACAGGAAGTGAGTATTCAGTCTTTTTCTGTTATCCAAAGAGAAAAGTTCTCTGACTCTTCAGAGACCCTGTTCCTGTTTTTTCTGACTTACTGTTCAGATTAACCTCATTTGGAGAACCCTTCCCCTCATTTTATTATTAGTTTTATTATTCTTTTTCCATTTCTATATTTAAAAAAAAAGTTTTTTTTTTTCAAGTTTGACTTGGGTTTTAAAACATGCTTTAGTCTCAAGAAATGTTGTTGCTTTGGTTATATTAAGATGGTTTACTTGATTATATAATAGAACTTCTCTTGTGATTTAAAAGCCAAAATTTTGAATGTACCTTTAAGTTCTGATTTGGAGTTTGGGCCCTCTTTTACACAGGTTCTAAAACAGTGGGATGGTAGAGGCAAATTAATGTATGTGTATCTAGGATGTTTCATGTATCCAACTTCTCGCAAACAAGGCATCTTCCTTCAAGGGGTAGATCATACAAAAATCCCAGGCAAATAAAAGTAAGGGATCCAGAAGGAAATGGCAGGTGGATAATTCTTTGAAAACAAACAAGAGGGGTTCCGTTCTGAAAAAGGATCAGCCCCTTACAAAGGAATGGCTATGTCAAGTCACACCAAGCACCCCTACCTCCCTCCTGCCCATCCTTCTTTTCCTTCTCCCCTAAGGCTCCCTGTCTCAACCCTGCAGCCTAGCTGCAAGTAGTCTCTCATAAATAGTTTCTGAGAGTAATTCGAAGAGTTTGCACTTGGCAGTGGATATAAACTCCTCCCTGTTTCATGACAATTCCCCCACACTGACTAGACCAAACACAACGCTCCCGTGATGTGGTACATGAACAAGCATAGCAATACAAGGGTATACTCTTTTTGCCAGTTTTAAGTGATGGCCTGGGAGCTGGCTGTACAGCATTCTTTGGCACTTCAGCCCTTAAACATTCTGTCAGAGCAAAACAGCATGGCGGACAGACTATGCAGATGCTAGACAGACCCTCAAGGGTAGAAGCTCTATGTGACTTCCTCAGTTTGATCCAGATGTGGGGAACTGTTCAACTACTTTCAAAACAGACCATTTTAAAAAATTTCTGTTGAAGACATACTTGCAGCCATGCTTAGAAGACAGATGATCTGTCACGTCCTTGGTCGGAAATGTTCCTGTTTGCATTTTACCCTTTCCAGTGATCCTCAAGGTACTCCTAAGTATTCCAAAAGAATTACCAGAGATCATTATGATAACCCTCTTTTGGCCCAGGCAAAGTTGTTTCTTTCTCTTTTAATGGATTTGGCCAAGAGCAGTTACCTCAAGCATCCCCAAAGACTGGATCTGCTCATACATCATTATGGATGAATAGTGCACCACAGCTTAGAGTAACTGCAACTGACAGCTTGAATAATTCTGTTTTCATACCTTTTAGGCACTTGTTCCATGAGTATGGGCAGCTGGTATTTAAGGAGGCAGGAAAACCTGCAGCTAGAAAATCTTAAGTTAACATGTAGAAGAGGCTTTCTAGGTGGTGCCTATCCAGTAACACAGGTCTCAAAAGGGTTTTGACCCCTCTGGTTTTGAAATATTTGTGTGAGCTGCTTAGAGATGGTTTGTCATATGATTCTGTCAGGTGCATCTTGCGGCCATCTCAGTTTGTCTACCCTTGAAGCAAGCTCTCATGGTCTGATTTTTCACAAGGACAGGGCTGTGTTATGCACTAATCCATCATTCATGCCTAAAGTTGTTTCCAAATTTATCTTGACTCAAGCCATCAATCTCCCAGTGTTCTGTCCTGATCCAAAAAACAAAGGAGAGAAGATTCTATAATCCTTGGATGTGCACAGACAGCTCATGTACTACCTTGAGAGAAAAAAGCCCTTTAGGAATGCTGAACAGCTGTTTGTCTACTGTACAGGGGTTAAGAAAAATGAACCTGTCTATAGCAAACTATTACATGATGAGTGCCCTCTGCTGTTGTTGTCTGTTGACTTCCTCCATGGTAAATCTCATCCAGATAAGGTTAAGCTCATTGATCTAGGGCCTAATCCTCCTTGATTGCGTATTGGAAGGGGTTTGAACTCTAGAAGCATTGTAGAGACAGTAATCTGGTCCTCTGGTCAGATACCTTTTCAAGGTCCAGAGCAGGCATTGCTATGACCATTCTCCAGGGACTCTTGGATCCTTATCCTTCCACCTTCTAGGTAGGGTGAGCTTTAGGAAGCTGCTCTCAAAATACCACCGAGGCATTGGGAATGATGTACATAGCACAGCTGTGCAAGTCCTGGTTACCTGTAACAGTAGATGTTTGAATTCCTCACTGACTTAGTGGCAGCACTCACCAGCCATACCCAAGATTGTGCATAGTTGAGGTTGGTTTCAACCTCTTTGATTCACTTGTTGCTGGATCTGGTTTTTATATGGTGTGACTGGCTGCAAATTTACTCTTGCTAGATGATTCTGGCTTCATCTACTTTATTCTCCTTTGTGGAGTGAAAAAGACTGAACATTGACTTCCTGTCATACATGAAGACTTTCCTCTCAAGATATGCTCGGTCAGTCAGCTGTTACAGGAAGAGAAAGAGAGAGAGAGATGTCTGAGAGTATGAAAGCTGGTCAGTACTAGGTTACCTTGGCA
>NC_056730.1:919299337-919301837 GCF_019279795.1 Protopterus annectens
AATCCTCACTGTTATTATGTCATTTAAAATGACGGTGCGTATTTCTATCTTGTTGATGGAACAAGATAAATACCACCTCTATTTTATTAAATGACCTGAATAACAGTGAGTTTTATGCTATGGCTACCCTAACAGATGTCATTCGGGCTTTTAAACATATAGATAGAACTATTATTGCATTACATAAATCTAAAACAGATTTCAGGATAGCGTAATAGCTGATTTTAACTGTGTCAGATTCCCAACTAGGAAAAATTCTTCGAATTCCTCTAAAATACATAAGGACCAGTTAAATCCTCCCTTTTAGACACATAGTGTCTTCCAACAAGAAAAACTGCTAAGACAGAAGGTATAGCAGAATTCTATTGATTTTGTATTAAACCCTTTAGTACAAGTTTCACCCTATTTCTAAGGGATTCATGGGGATTTCCTTAATCTCCTTTTCTCAACCCTCCTAATACTGATGAACATACTATTTTAGTTACTTCTAGATATTGAATCATTGTATTCTCTAACATTCCTCATGATATAGGCATAGAATACTTAAGAAATTATTTATCAAAAATTTACCACCTTCTCACAGGAAAAATTAACATGATTTGCTCCCTAACTTCTCTAGTATTAACTAACAATTTTTTCAATTTTGATGGTAAGATTTTTCATCAAACTAAAGGTGTAGCCCAGCTATGGGGAGACTAAACTCCAGCTCCTGCCTTTAAGCAAATTTAGTTTTAGCCTGGTGGGAAATGTAACTTTCTGAGTATATTTACCTGGTATTTTAATAATATTCCTTCTGTGCAAAATTTACGCTACATTGATGACCTCCTTTTTTTGTATGGAAGGGATGTGGAGTCTGATTTGTTTACATTTATTAATTCCTTATCTGATAGTATTCCTATATTTCTAAAGTTTAAGATTTCAGCTTTTGGGAAGCAGGTTAACTTTTTAGATGTAATTCTTATTTCCATTGATACAAATTCTTTAACTTGGAACTCTACTATATTTAGGAAAAAGACATTCAGAAATGATTTACATTTCTGCAGTGCATGCATCCCTCTATTTATGAAAGTTAATATGGCCAGAGGTCAGTACATCAGATTGTCTAGGATTATTTCTGATGATAATGTTTTTCACATGAATGTGATGTTTTTAGTTCCTTTTCTTATAGAGAGAGGTTACCCTACTGATTTACTGAATTTCTATTGTTAAAGATGTAGTCTTTTCAAGGCACACTAATTATCCTCCTATTCTTTTTAAAAGGCTTCTCCTCAAGAAAATACAACCAATAGTATGAATGAAATACAGACTACCCCCTTGTGACCAGTGAGTGTAGTAACACTATAAATGATATAACCAATACTATGTTTGAATCACATGGACTACTCCCTTTGTCCTGCACACCTCTCAGTACACTTCTCAAATACATAATTCAGGACAGCGCTCTCTTCTACACATAACTCTATAGATAGATTCACTAGTTTCCCAGTTCCTATTTGCAGGACTCTATAGCTATTAAGAAAGTGTTTTATAATAACTTCAGGATATTCTTACCTCCAGCCAGGAGGTTGACAACAAATTAGAGGCTAGGTCCTGTTTTTACACACAAAAATTTACATCTTTACGCTCTCTATTTGAAAATACAGACACTCAATTTATTGTTACACCCTCTGTCATTCACAGTAATAAAGGGATGTTTACTTGTGGAAAATGCGTTGCCTGTAAGAATATTCTTACAGGTGCCTCATATACTTTTAAACATAATAATTTTAAAATACATTATACTACATATTTTGACTGCAATTCAGACAATGTTGTTTATGCAGCTATCTGCACATTGTGTTCAGCATTTTATATTGGTAAAACAATACATGCAAGCTGTCTACAAGAATCAAGGAGCATTGTCAGCGGCTATAAGAAAATGTGATTTTAGTAATGCCCTAGCTAAACACAGTCATATATGTCCTTTGTCTACAGGATTTAAATTCATTGTGCTTGATTATGTTCATATGTTTTTGGGGTAGAAATACTTTATTGGAGGTTAAAGAATTAAGATGGCAACTAAGGTCGTAAATGCCAATGCCCCACCTGTGGACTAAATGAAAGTTTAAACATTAAATGTTTTTTGAAATGGCACAATAACCAACTACATATTTACTAGTGGTAGGCTTTGTTTTACTTTTGAACAGGGTTCTAAATACATTATACACATAATTCAGTTAGTGGAATGTCTTGCTTCCAACAAGGATTCTGGCATATTACATAATTCATGAGTTATATTTCCTAATTGGTCTGGTATGACTTGTCATTTCACCATTACTTTGGTTATATATACAGTATTGTATTGTAATTGTATGTTATTCTGTTAGAAGTCCTGTCCATGTATTAAACCGGATGTAAGTGCCTTACCACTGGCCCTCAGCGCGTTTTCCCATCGCTACTGGATAATTCCGACTTTTCACGGGTTTCTATGCCTTAGTCTCCGGCAAGTGTATATGGTTAT
>NC_056730.1:919321837-919604337 GCF_019279795.1 Protopterus annectens
GTGCTTCCATTCTAATAGGCCTAAAGACAGCAAAGTCTTCATGGACAGAGACCAGTAATAAATGTATCCTGAGGTCTCCAGTAACATAATCTTCAATTGGTTAAAAGTGCATTTGACCAATGTCCGTATTTAATGTTTCCAATATGATTTATTAAATTTTAGATTAGTGAGGAACTATCTCACTGTAGGCAACTGGTTGGGAATCCAACCCCCCAAAAAATTAAATGTAAACATTGTTTTGCAAGGGGAATGCACCCTCTTCCAAATTGTATATACCAGCTCCACAGCTGCACAAACATGAAGTAGGGAGAAATCTTCAAAAAAAAAAAAAAAAGGGATCATTGCTGGGGCACACTTAGACATTGCAGCAGCAGTGATTTCTTATGATTAAATTACAGTTGGAGAGTTCATCCTAAGAGCTGAACTTGACCAGCTAGAGCACAGTCTATTTAGCACTCAGTGAGCAGCAAGGAAGCCTTTGGTAATATACGTCACTATGGCTTGTATAAGTGGAGATCAGATGAACAGACGACCTTGATGATGAATAGATCTGCTGCTTTTCTATTTTGTATGGAGTCTGAATCTGAGCTGTAGTGGTTATGCACGGTGTAACTAAGGGGCTTCTAGATGGCAAAGATGACAAGCACTAACAGGTAATCTGCAGGTTAAGTTAATAAAGACGGAGAGGAGCCATTAAATCCACCACACTGACTAGTCAACTGCTGATTCACCTTTACTTGCTGATAGATAAGATTGCAGCCTCCCCTTTCTGCGACTCTTTTAGGTCATGTGGGTGGTTTTACAAGAGCAGAATGTAGGTGAAGCTGGGTCCTGACTGGGCTCACCTGAAGTGGCTGTGTTACTTGTTCAAGTGAGAAGGGGGCAAAGATGTGAGAATCAAAGATGATATCTTAACTGAATAGAGTGGGTCCATAACAGTCTGAGAGAGCTGAGCATTTATGATGACATTCAGTCTGCTTTGACTGAGACAGTTGCCCATCAGCTCACACAACCAGGTTCATATTTAAAAGTGATGCTGTCTTTGTGAGTAACAGTGTGTGTGTGTGTGTGTGTTGGGGGGGGGTGTTTCTGAGTCAAAACATATTCTGTTCTTGCTGCTTGTGGATTTGCTGGAACAAGTGGACAGAACATGTTAGTTTGATGATGTTTTTTGTTAGAGTCAGTGTGACAAAGAGGAATTGTGTTAATCATGATGCATTACGAATTCCTCACTGTATTAAAATGTGAATATAATTGTTTTTTGTTTAGAACCTGACTGAAAATTTACCACACTTGTATTCTGTTTATAACTGCCAGTTTAGTGCTTGACATTGCTACTATCATGCTTACCTCACAGTATTGCCTATGGATTACCACTCATTTAAAATGTATCCAGTGATTTTGGGTCGATTTCAGAAAACCTTGCACTTAAGATTAAAGGGTTGTAGCATTTAAGTGCAAGGAATAATAGTTGACAGGAGTTCAAAATATTCTAGAAGGTAAGCACAAAGAGCTTGTTACTTGCTGCAGCATGTTTGTACTTAGCAAATTAGGGGCCTAAGCAGATATTTATGAGAGAGTATTTGCAGTGCTAAGTTGCAAATCAAACTCTTTGCACAGTGAGATTGTCATCTGTCTGACCCAGTCTTTCCTCATAAAGTTAAAGCTACATGAATAAAGATTAAAATGCAGCTGATGTGTACTGATTTTTTGACGCTATTGGCTACGCAGAGTAAAGGAGTGTTGTCTCTGCTACTGTGCCTTGTAGCTTAGCGTAGCTTACCACAAACCCTAATTAACTACTTATGGAGTTCACATTCTGAGTTGCTGTTTATGATTGGACATTTGTTTTTCATTTATCACTTGCTTATCACATTGAAGGGCCATAGTAGACCTTTTTTATTAATACAGCTGTCTTCTGCATAACTGTAGGCAGTTTTATATGCTGTCATTGTCTTTCCTAGTAGATAATTTGCTTCTGCAGTATTGGAGAAAGGGGATGCAGTAGTTTTATTGTTTGCCCTAGTACCATCATTTACAGTTCTATGTTTAATACATGCTATGTCCTGTTTCCGAAAACATACCTCTTGACTTCAAAAAAGGCATAATACTGATTTCTGTTTTTATTAAACAAATTATAGAAGGAGCTTAAGGAGTTTGAAGTTTGTGATATAGTGAATGTGGTTCCCCTATACAACTGTGGATGGAGGACAGAGGCATAAAACTTTGAATCTGTTTTATCTCAGTGTGAATATTTTGGAATATCTGAAGGAAGTAACTGAGAGCTGTCTTGAAACCAGTGGAGCACATAAGCTAAAGCAGCACATGTATTGGAAAGACTAGCCTAATTTTTTGCAGACTAGTTTTATTGTCTCATTTAATATACATAGCTTTCCAACTAATGAGCTATACTTTTAGTACTTATTTAGGATGGGTTTCTGTACCTTTCAGGCATGCTTTTCATTCTGTAGTGTAGAACATCCATTTACTTGTTTCTGGTGGGAACTGTAGAACATCCAACTACTTGTTTTTGGTGAGAACCACGGCATTTTGTATTTATTGGTGTAGTATATCTGGACCATTTGTGTATATATTCTCTGACACTATGTGAGGAGCATCTTTGTTAATGTCATACACTTTTCCTGTTTCATTTCATTGTTTAATTGTCTTTGAAATACATTTAGGGTAGCAGTGAAGAAAGTGTCTTTTAACAGATTTATGTATTTTTTAATTAATGTTTTTAATTCTGTCTATGTAATGGATGCAGTTTTACTACTGCTTAATCTGTGCCTGTGTGCATCTACAGTTATCAGTATTTCAGAGTTTTATCATAACTGTGACCTACCCTGCAAACAAAATGAAGTGATTACATTTGGAAACATTTTATTATGAAAAAAAAAAAAGTTATGAAGTGGGGAAACAAAATTGTGACAAAAGATCACGGTTTATATGACGTTCCTCCCCTGGGCTAGTGATCAAGTAGCCTCAAGCCTCACAACTGACACCACTGGGGAATGTTCAGTTTAACAGAAAAATAGGCACACACAGTATTTTCAGATGCAGCTCTCTTCGCCCAGCACAATATGCTTAAAGAGCAGACAGGGAATGCACACTCCAGTCCTGGGGCTGGACTTCCTCTCCAGGCCTCAAATAAGACTCCACACTGACCACCTCAGAAATGAGTCCTTAGCTGGGTGTTCCAAGCCAAGTCTTCCAGCACTGTCTGTGTGAAATTAGTGCTGCGTGTCCCTGTTCAAAGTAGCTGACATGCACCCTCTTTGAGATTTGATTTTCACACACACAAACACACCTGGGAAAGGCTGGCACAAATTTACCCACTATGCCACCTCCACACAGATTGTAAGGTAGATAACACTGCTACCAGAATACCCCCAAGGCCAGCTACTTTGTCTCTTACCAGGGTACTCATTTACTTAGTAAAATTACTACTTATACAAATGGTAATGTTAACCAAGCAACAAGACTTTCAGGAGCATGCTCCCACAGTGCCAATAATTAAATGCAAGTACTCTCAAAGGTTAAAATATTTTATAAAAGACCAGCCACAGTGAAAGGTTTAGATGTATTTAGTAATAAATATTAAAAAAAATGAAAATGCTGAATATCTAGTTACAGTAAACACCAGAGTTTCAACTCACAGGAATATAAAAAAACAACACAGATGGAAAGACTCATACCGATACAAAAAAATATTTTGCTGTTCTCACTGTATTTTCTAACTGACTGAAGAATTACTGTTCCCTACTTACTTGTGAAAGCAAAGCAAGATGAAATGGATGAGTGTCTTTGTTATCAGTTCCAATTACAGAGTGCTCAGTGCTACTGACACATCTCTCACTAGTATCTAAATACAGTTTCAGTGCTGGCTACAGAATGATATCACATCTGGTCACCTGACTCTGTGGATCTCACACTACCCCCTTACTAGAAACTTTAGCCAGATTCTGGCACAGATATTTCACAATGCACACACAGAACTTTACTGAGGCTTAATGCAGCATCTGGAAGCTGTAAAACATTTCCAACACTTCTACCCTTCCTGCAGAAAGGCTTTTCACAGTCATTGCATCTCTGACTGCACTCAGACCTGTGACATGGAATCTTTATAGTTATTTAATTTCAAGCTATGTTTCTTAAGGTTAGCTAGGCTGAGGTTAACCCCCTTCCCTTCCAGTATCCTTTGTTAAAATATGTACATTTTTCAGTTACAGCAGTATAGTCTGATATAAATATATTCCTTTTCTGTCCAACAGGACCCACTGTTGATGCATTTTAACACAGGCAACTTATACACCTTTAACACAAGCATCTGTACAAATCAGTTTGATATTCAAATGGTATGTAATTCTTCACAAAACTCTAGCTAGCTAGGCTGCATATGTTACACATGCACTGCCCTGCTCCCTCTAGCACTGTCAGCACTACCTCACGCATTGCATTTCTCCTCCTTTGAAGATTCAAGCTAGTTTTTCAAGTGACCATGTAGAAATGGTGCTTGAGAGAAATGGGGCTGTCTGAGAACAATACCCTGTCTGTACAGCCCATCCACGTTGGCATTGCTAACCCCACCAAATTGCTGCACTGTCATGTTATATGCCTGCAGCCCTAGGCTTCACCTTAATAACTTGGCATTTTGCTGGCTGGCTTACTCTAGCTATGTTAAGGGATTGTGGTCTTTAACCACAGTGATTTCCTTCCATACAGATAGGGCTGACATTTTTGCAGTGATCATATTATGGCTAGACATTCTTTTTCTACAGCTGCATAACATTCCTCCTTGGATTGGAGTCTTTGGCTGAGATATACAACAGGGTGCTCTTTTCCCTGTGAGGAGACCTGGCTGCATACAGCCTCCACCCCATGGATTGAAGCATCCACTTGCACAACTAATTATTTGCTGTAGTCTGGACTAATTAACATGGGGTGGTCTTCCCAAAGCCCCTTTAAGCTTTTGGAATGCCTGCTCACAGGCTGTGGTCCACACAACCTTATCTGGCCTGCTGTCCCTCATCAGGTCTGTGAGGGGAGCAGCTATTGTACTGTAACTGGGAATGAACTTTCTATAGTACCCTGCTGTCTCCTAAGAATGTCCTGACATGCTTTTTTGGTAACAGGGGCAGGCCATGCCTGAATAGCTTCCAGTTTGGCAGGTTCTGGCCTGATCTTACCACTCCCCACTCTATGTCCCAGGTAGGAGACCTCTGCCATACCCACCTGACACTTATTGGGCTTAATGGTCAGCCCTACCATTTGCAATCTGCCCAGGGCCTCTCTGACATGCTGAAGGTGCTCTTGCCAGGAATGGCTGTAGATGGCAGTATCATCCAAGTAAGCAAGGGTACAATCTCCGCTTCTGCTAAGATATGATCTACTAGCCTCTGGAAGGTCGCTGAGGCATTTTTCATCCTAAAGGGCTTTTTTTTTTTAACTCATATAATCCGAAAAGAGTCACAAAGGCTGGCCTGTCTCTTGTGGTGAGAGTCAAGGGCACCTGCCAGTAGTAGTTGGTCAGATCAGTAGTGGTCAGATACTTAGTCACACCCAGCTGCTCTAAGGCTTCATCCGTCTTAGGCATGGGATAAGCATCTGACTCTGTGTGACTGTTTAGTTTTCTGTAGTCTAATCAGAACTTGGTGTTGCCATCTTTCTTTGGTAGCAGCACCACTGGGGAGGCACAAGGACTGCTGGACTTCTGGATTACTCCCAGTTCCAACATTTCCTGTATCTCCCCCTTCAGAGTCTGTCTGACTAGCTCAGACACCCTGTAAGGGGCCTGCTTGATAGGTCTTTGGGGTCCTGTATCCACATGATGCTGCACCAGGTGGGTGCACCTATGTTTCACCAGTAAACATGTCCCCAAACTCCTGTAACACTGCTCGGATTTCTTAAACCTGGATAGGGGATAGCTACTGCTCAAATTTCTTAAACCTGGATAGGGGATAGCTGCTGAGACATTGCTACCCCTTCCACTGAGATATCAGTTTGTACCTCACTGAGGAGATCAGTCACCAGATCCTCAGATGACTCCTGCCCCCACTGCAAATACTCAGCACAAGGGCCTCCCTGTCATGGTAAGGGCTTCATCAAGTTAACATGGTACAGTTTGTGCCCCTGTCTCCTAACTAGCAGTTTTACCATGTAGTTAGCATCACTGACCTTCCTTACCAACTTGAAGGGTCCTTCCCAAGCTGCCTGTAGCTTGTTGTGTCTGACAGGAATGAGCACCATAACCTGCTGTTCCACAGCATACATTCGGGCTTGAGCATTCCTGTCATACCAGACCTTTTTCTGCTTTTGGGCTCCTGCTAAGTTCTCCTGGGCCACGCCCATGATTTCCTAAGCCTTGTCCTGAGGTTTAGGACGTATACCACAACAGACTCCTTGTGGGATTCACACTCACCCTCCCACTCATCACTAATTATATCCAAGGGTCCTCTCACCCTATGCCCCTACAGCAACTCAAAGGGTGAAAAACCTGTGGATTCCTGGGGTACCTCTCTTTATGCAAACAGCAGATGGGGCAAATATTTGTCTCTCTTAAACTGGTCTGTAAATGCCCTTACCATGGTCTTTAGTGTAGAGTTTAACCTTTCCACAAGACTGTTAGTCTGGGGGGGGGGGTGTTTAGTTTCTTCACCTCACAGCACTCCCACAGACAAGCCAGCAGGTCTGACATGACATTGGCACCTCTGTCGGTCAGTATTTCTCTTGGGGAAACTTACCCTGCAGAAAATATCTAGTAAAACATTTGCCACCTTCTCTGCCTTGATAGAGAACAGAGCCACTGCCTCAGGGTATCTAGTAGCATACTCTATTATGACTAGGATATATTTCTTCCTTGTGGAACTTGGGTTACTCAGGGGCCCCACAATATTCATAGCTACCCTCTGAAATGGCTCCTCAATCACAGGGAAAGGAATCAAAGGAGCTTTGACCTTGTCTCCTACCTTGCCTACTTTTTGGCACTGCTAACAGGTTCTGCAGTACCCTGTTAAGTCAGTTGCATTCTCAGGCCAATAGAATTTCTGCATAATACATCTCTTAGTACTATTTATACCCATATGCCCTACAAAAGGAATGTCATGGGCTATGGCTAGAAGTGCCATATATTAGGGTCTGGGCACTACCTGCTGCTGTATTACTTCACCCACTAGCCCTCCCTTTAGGAGAGAAGAGTCTTTAAGTCTAGAGGAGTTAGAGTAAGTGGATTTGGGAAAGAGAAAAAAGGCAAAGTGGAGTGAAAAAAATTAGGGAAAGAACAGATGGCGAGATAGTAGTGCTTCTGAAGAGGGAAAAGGAGAATCCGAATTAGGCTGGAAGTATTGTGAGCATGGAGCATGCCTAAGAGTACAAAAAGAGAAAGGAGAAATAGACTGAAGGAAGACCTACAATGAGTTAAATGTAACAGTTTTATAAAATATCATGTGAGTGAGGAGAGAAGAGTGAAGAAAAGCTGTCTGGAAAGGAGAAGGCAGTGTAATGGTAGCTTGGTGTGGAACAAGAGCAGAGCCATATATCCAGTAAGTGTTTAAGTTTGAAAATGTTGTTGTCATTTTGTGGAAATAGTAGATGCAAAGAGTTCCATAGTCTAGAAAAGTAGTAGGAACACATGGAGTCACCATCTGAATTATTAGATTAGGTTATATGGAGTAGTAGTTAGTGGAGCAAAACTGTCTATTTGGAGACTAACATTGAATGTTGGTTAGGACTGGGCGTTGGTCAGGTTTGTAGATCAGTTTGTGTGTGGTCAGTAGTTATAAGAAGGATAAGCAGTGTGGCAATTCTAGCCATGAAAGTATTTAAAGAGCAAGTCACTGTTGTACTTTATAAGGTAAGTGGTGACAACTTTTGTGGCTTTATTACAGTATTGCTCATGGAGGGTAGATTGTGAGGCTTGTAGGTTAATGAGTATTGGAGTGGCATACAGGACTGACGGATGTAGGAAGGTTGGGCCATGTGTCTTCTTGCAGACTTTGTTAAATAAGGAGATATCCTGTATCATGAGTTTAAACTGTTGGATTTTTGTAACTGATCGTTTTATATGGTAGTCAACTTTTAGTTGTGTACCACTGGTAACTCCTAACAACTTCGTATTGAATACTAGTTCTTTTTTTTTTTTGTGTAATTTGAAGAGCTTAGGTTGAAGATTGTTTTCTGGTTAGAGAGCTGTTTGGGAGTAAATGGGATTACTTTAGATTTTGTTTTGTTTTCAGGAACAATTTGGAGTTGGACAGCCAGGCTTCAGTGGAAAGATTTTGGTGTTAGCTTTTAAAGCTCATACAGACGTCTAGCTATGCAGATGAGTGTCGAGTTATGTGCAGTACTGCACAATGGTGACATTTACTGGCTGCATGTAGGTCATTACTGATTATGTTAAAGAGTAGGGTTCTGACAAAAGATCCTTGTGGTACCCCTACTGAGACAGGAAGAAAGGAAAAGAAAGTATTTTGACATTTTACAGCCTGTGATCTAATAGACAGGTAACTTTTTTTACTAGGACAGTGGTGATGTATCCAGTCCCCAATAAAGCAAGTTTTTGAATCAACCTGCTATGGAAAGACTGTGTCAGATGCGTTTAACAGGTCAAGGAATATTGCAGATGACAGGTTAGGTTGGTAATGAAACTAAGAAGGGCTGTTGTAGTACTATGATGTGAGAAGAAGTCATGCTGTGTAGGGGATAGTAGGTTGTCATAAGTTATGAATTTTAGAAGTTGGGCTTGAAAACCTGGCTGGGGGGACAGAATGCCAGATGGTGGGCACTGCTCCGTGTAATGCAGTCTGTGACAATTGGGGAGAGATGGGCGAAGGCTGCCAGCCTAGTCAAATAAAATTTGATATATAATTCTGGCATTTGTCAATAAATGTAAAATACAGGTATGTTTCTTGAGTGTAAGAAAACATTGTAAAATGTGAACTTCAAGATTGTTACAACATTGCCATCTGCTGTAAGGAAAACCAAGCCAAGTATTTCAAATGTGTCTTTTTAATTTGAAAAGATCTTATGATTCTCTTTAATGTTAGAATCTGGCCCCAAGGAGGCTGGATGAAGATTTCATGTCCATTGTTTTAAGGCTAAAGTTTATGACTAGAATTTAGATTTGGAAGGTGCTTTATTTCTCTGGTTTCTGCTAGCATATACATGTGAAATGTCTTGTATTGTTGTAAGTTTCTGAGGAGGTGTTAGATTGCTAAATAATGCAGTTTGTGGCCTAAGAACTCCGGCCAGGTGTTAAGATGACGCAATATGAATACTGGGAAGACCCAAGTGTCAAAAATGATGTAATTTTGGGAGGGCCTTAGAGACATGTTTGTTAGTAATGTTTACATACTATTTCACACGGGACTAGAAAGAATTTTGACTTTGGACATCCGCCTTACCAACACTCTGCCTTGTGCTCACATGTACGTTGTAGTACTGTGATTTCTGGTAGGAATAGTTTAAGCTAGTAAAGATTAATTAGATATTTTTCTTTGAAATCAGACCTGTCCTACTGTATTATTTTAAGTTTGTGTGAGATCTCTGAACTCTTAGATATCTCTGTGGTGTAGTAATTTTGTCTTGAGTTTTAATTACTTATTATTAAATATTTTTAAAACCTTCTACCTGTGGCTGATTTGTGCAGAGATAAGCTCTAGAGTACATTGCATATTTATAGAGTTTATTATAATAGGCCACTGTGGTAAGCCTTAGACTGTATAGTCACATTACCAGTGGATAATATAATATTGCACAGAAATAATTGGACACCCTTTTGAGGGCATTTTAATAGTTGATATTAATAACTGGGTGGCGGCAGTAATTACTACTGTATAGTCTGGGTAAAGGGACACAGTTGGAGAATCTGTGTCAGCCTTTCCAAGGAGTGTCTGTGAAGTTGTATAAATACTTATCTCAAAGTGTGCATGTGTTGTGTCAGCTACTTGGCAGGGACACGAAGCACTGGTTGGACAGAGAGGTTACTGGAGGTTTTAGCTTGCCCAGTTAGGCTGAGACCTGGACCCTATAGCTGTGCCAGTGGGGAGTCTTATTGGGGACCTGGTGAGCAAGGGAGCAACCAGCCCCAGACTGACTGTGATCTCTGCGTGCACTTAAGGGAAATTGTACTTTACTGTGTGTATTAGTTATCCTTTCCTCTCTTCTCGGAGACTACCTCCGTGGTATTAGTGGTGAGGATTGAGGCTCCTTGATTGCTGGGCCAGGGCACAGTCGTCACAAGTGTTTGGCAGTGGTGGAATCTACTTCACATACTAATTGTCTTCTAGTGGTGTGGGTAGAGCAAATTCCTGTAGCTTATGTACAGTGATCTCTAAAAGTGTTTTGTACTCTAAAACAGCCACACAGTGTATACTCAGAGTTCAGATCACAATTGTTTTATTTCTTTTGTTAGCTTAGTGTTAGTCAGGGTGAGCAGGCAGCATGTCAGCAGAAGAGTATGGAAAGCTGACAAGGAGCCAGCTGGCGGAGATGTGCCAGGCTAGGGGACTGGTACATGGAAACCTGACTAAAGCAGACCTGATTGCAGCCTTGGTTACAGCTGCATCAGAAAACAGCAGCCTGGAGGACAATCAGATTGACAGTGGAGATACAATATCTTCAGAGAATGAACAGCTCATCCTTTCTGCAGTGGACTTAAAAATCCAGCTGGAGCTAAAGAGACTTTAGTTGGAGGCCAGGCATATGGAACTAGAAGCAGCCGAGAAAATGAGGAGTCTACAAGCTAAGGAAAATGAACGGCAGAGGAGGCATGAGAGGGAAATGCTGACTCTTTGCCAGAGTCATGGAGGTAATGGGGAGGGAGTAACCGGATCCCAGAAGCCCAAAAGGTCAGTAAATTTCTTCCGCAGTTTAAAGAGGGGGATAATTTTGATAGCTTCATTCATATGTTTGAACGGGTATGTAAACAGTATGAAGTTGACCAAAGGCTCTGGGTATGGTTCCTGACCCCCTTACTCCATGGTAAAGCTGTAACTTCTTTAGCAAAAATGCATGACACTGACTATTTTGATTATACTGCTGTAAAAAGACATTTATTAGAATGTTTTAAGCTAACACCTGAAATGTATAGGAAAAAGTTTTGTGAGCATAGACGCAAGGCAGATGAAAATGTATGTGAATATGTTGTTGAACTGAGCACTTATTTTCATAGCTGGGTGAGTGGATGTCAGGTCACCACTTTTGAAGGGCTGGCAGACCTTTTGGTAAGGGAACAAGCCCTTAACACTTTGCCTGAGGACATGAGGATCTGATTAGCTGATAGACAGTGTGCTACTTCAGAGGAGTATACCTAGCAAGAAGGGTAGCCCTGCACAGGAAAGGGACCCCCAGTACTGCTCATGGGTCTAAAGGAACCCATGGTGGGCAGCACAGACTGCCCCAGCAGAATCCGCCAGTAGCATGGGAAGCCACTAGTCCAGGTACATGTCCAGGAGCTAGGGTTAAATGTTTTGAATGCAACCAGTGGGGCCATGGGGCATACAGATATCCACGGAGGCAAGGTGGGGAACCAAAGGTGAGGGAGCCAGTAAATGGGAAAGACAAAATGCCAATAGTAGGTTGTCTTGAGACAACAGTGGTATGGAACTACCATCCTGCAGATTTCGTGAGAGGGAAGGATTTGGATGAGGCAGTACTATGTACTTATGCAGTTACATGCAGTGAGGCTAGGAGAGAAACATGTGGGTCTGGTAGCCTGGGGGAGACCCAGACAGACTGCATACTTGCAGCCAGGACTGCTGAGGTGGTTACTTCAGGGAGTGGGACTGAATGTGATCCACAGCTGCTTGTGGAGTGAGACTGAATGTGATCCACAGCTGCTTGTGGATACTGATGTTCCCTTGGACAGGGTAACTGCAAAGGTAGAGGTGAGTAGTAGTACCCAGGCTGACAGTGAGGCACTGCTGTCAGAGGATGCCAGACTTCCTGTGGAAGGGGAGCTGGGAAGGGTTACAAGGAGAGACGTGAGACGGGTTCAGCTCCCAGACCCTACATTGTAAGGCCCGAGGCAGGCAGCTAGTGAGGCACCTGATTCTCAAGGGAAGGGGGAATCTGTATACTGGAACAAAGGGTTACTGTACAGAGAGTGGACCCCTGAGGGAGGGCTGGAAGGTGAGAGAGTACAGCAGTTGGTAGTGCCTAAAGCTTACCGTCTGGCGCTTCTAGCCATATCCCATGATATTCCCTTTTTAGGTCATATGGGCATAAAACGTACAAAGAGGCGTATTATGCAAAACTTCTATTGGCCTGGAATTTCCAGAGATGTAACAGGGTACTGCAGGAGATGTGAGCAGTGCCAAAAGGTAGGCAAGGCAGGAGACAAAGTGAGAGCTCCTTTGATGCCTTTGCCTGTGTTTGAGGAGCCATTTCTGAGGATAGATATGGATATTGTGGGTCCTCTGACTACCCCAAGTTCCACAGGGAAAAAGTATATCCTAGTGATTGTAGATTATGCTACATGTTACCCTGAGGCAGTGGCTTTGTCCTCCATTGAGGCAGACAAGGTGGCAAATGTTTTGCTAGAGATTTTCAGCAGGGTAGGTTTCCCAAAGGAAATACTGTCTGACAGAGGTGCCAATTTCATGTCAGGCCTGCTGGCTTGTCTGTGGAAGTCCTGTGGGGTGAAGCACATGAAGACCACCCCCTATCATCCCCAGACTAATGGTCTTGTTGAGAGGTTAAACTCTACAATCAAGTCCATGCTACGGGCATTTGCAGATCAGTTTAAGAGGGAGTGGGACAAATATTTGCCCCATCTGTTGTTTGCTTACAGAGAGGTTCCCCAGGAATCCACAGGTTTTTCACCCTTTGAGTTGCTGTATGGGAATAGGGTGAGGGGACCTCTAGATTTAATTCGAGATGAGTGGGAAGGTGAGTGTGAGTCTCACAAGGAGTCTGTTGTGGCATATGTCCTGAACCTCAGGGCAAGGCTCAGGGATCTCATGGGCCTGACCCAGGAGAACCTGGCAGAAGCCCAACAACAGAAAAAGGTGTGGTATGACAGGAATGCTTGAGCTAGAGAGTATGCTGTAGGGCAGCAGGTGATGGTTCTCATTCCTGTCAGACACAACAAGTTGCAGGCAGCTTGGGAGGGACTCTACAAGGTGGTAAGAAAGGTAAGTGATGTTAACTACATGGTGGGAGTGCTAGGCAGATGGCAGGGACACAAATTGTGCCATGTTAACATAATGAAGCCTTACCATGATAGGGAGGCCTTTTTGCTGAGCATTTGCAGTGGATTGCAGGAGGAGTCTGAGAGAGATCATGTGACTGATCTCCCCAGTGAGACTCGGCTGACACCTTGGTGGAAGGGGTAGCAATGTCCCAGCAGCTATCTCATACTCAGGTTTGAGAAATCCGAGCAGGAGTTTGGGGGCATGTTCACCGTGAAACCAAGGAGCACCCACCTGGTGCAGCACCAGGTGGATACAGGACCCCAAAGGCCCATCAGGCAGGCCCCTTATAGGGTGCCTGAGAGAGTCAAACAGGCTTTGAAGGAAGAGGTACAGGAGATGTTGGACCTAGGGGTGATTCAAGAGTCCAATAGTCTCTGGGCCTCACCAGTGGTACTGGTGCCAAAGAAAGATGGCAGCACCAATTTGTGTGTGGATTACAGGAAATTAAATAGTCACACAGAGGCAGATGCTTACCCCATGCCTAGGACAGATGAGGCCCTAGAGCAGCTGGGTGGGGCTTAAGTATCTTACAACCATTGATCTTACCAAGGGTTGCTGGCAGGTGCCCTTGACTCCCAGTGCTAGGGAGAAGTCGGCCTTTGTGACTCCTTTTGGCTTATATGAGTTCACAAAGATGCCCTTTGGGATGTAGAATGCCCCAGCAGCTTTCCAGAGACTGGTAGATCATATCTTAGCAGGAGAAGGAGGGTTTGCCCTTGCTTACATGGATGATATTGCCATCTACAGCCATTCCTGGCAATAGCACCATCAGCATGTCAGGGAGGTGCTGTGCAGACTACAGAGGGCAGGATTGACTATTAAGCCAAGCAAATGTCAGGTGGGTATGGCAAGAGGTCTCCTACCTAGGACATAGAGTGGGGAGTGGTAAGATAAGGCTAGAACCTGCCAAAGTGGAAGCTATTCAGGCATGGCCTGCACCTGTTACCAAAAAGCAGGTGAGGGCATTCTTGGGGACAACAGGGTACTACAGAAAGTTTGTTCCCAATTATAGTACCATAGCTGCTCCCCTCACAGACCTGAAAAGGAAGAACAGGCCCGATAAGGTTGTGTGGACCCCAGCATGCGAGCAGGCATTTCAGAAGCTTAAGGAAGCTTTGGGATGATCTCCTGTGGTAGCCAGTCCAGACTACAGCAAAGACATTGTTGTGCAGGTGGATTCTTCAAACTATGGGGTGGGGGTTGTACTTAGCCAGATTTCTTCAGAGGGAGAAGAGCACCCAGTGGTTTTTCTCAGTCATAGGCTCCAACCCAGGGAGGAATGCTATGCAGCGATAGAAAAGGAATGTCTAGCCATAGTGTGGGCACTACAAAAACTTCAGCCTTATCTGTATGGAAGACAATTCACTGTGATGACAGATCACAGCCCTCTAACATGGTTAAACAGAGCCAGTCAGCAAAATGCCAAGTTGCTAAGATGGAGTCTAGGGTTGCAAGCATATGATATGTCAGTGCAGCACCGCAGTGGGAGTAGCAATGCCAATGCAGATGAGCTCTCAAGACAGGGAATGGGGTGAGGTACACCCAGATAGACCTGACACTCTCAAGCGACGTTTCTCAAGGGGAACTTGAAAAACTTGCTTGAGTTCCCCGGGGAGGGGGGATGAGAGACGTGCCGATTGGGGAGAGATGGACGAAGGCTGCCAGCCTAGTCAAATAGAATTTGATATATAATTCTGGCATTTGTAAATAAATTTAAAATACAGGCATGTTTCTTGAGTGTAAGAAAACAGTGTAAAATGTGAACTTCAAGATTATTGCAACATTGCCATCTGCTGTAAGGAAAACCAAGCCAAGTATTTCAAATGTGTTTTTTTAAGTTGAAAAGATCTTATGAATCTCTTTAATGTTAGAATTCGCGGCTCCAGGGCGGCTGGATGAAGATTTCATGCCCATTGTTTTAAGGCTAAAGTTTATGACTGGAATTTAGATGTGGAAGGTGCTTTATTGCTCTGGTTTCTGCTAGCATATACATGTGAAATGTCTTGTATTGTTGTAAGTTTCTGAGGAGGTGTTAGATTGCTAAATAATGCAGTTTGTGGCCTGAGAACTCAGACCAGGTGTTAAGATGAAGCAATATGAATAATAGGAAAACCTAAGTGTCAAAAATGATGTAATTTTGGGAAGGCCTTAGAGACATGTTTGTTAGTAATGTTTAAATACTGTTTCACACGAAAGACTACAAAGCATTTTGACTTTGGACATGAAACTTACCAGCACTCTGCCTTGTGCTCACATGTAAGTTTTAGCACTGTGATTTCTGGTAGGAATAGTTGAAGCTAGTAAAGATTAATTAGGTATTTTTCTTTGAAATCAGACCTGTCCTACTGTATTATTTTAAGGTTGTGTGTGATCTCTGAACTCTTAGATATCTCTGTGGTGTAGTCGTTTTGTCTTGTGTTTTAATTATTTATTATTAAATATTTTTAAAACTTTCTACCTGTGGCTGATTTGTGTAGAGATGAGCTCTAGCGTACATTGCATATTTATAGAGTTTATTGTAATAAGCCACTCTGATAAGCCTTAGACTGTATAGTCACATTACCTTTGGATAATAATATTGCACAGTAATAATTGGACACCCTGTTAAGGGCCTTTTAGTAGCTGATATTATTAACTGGGTGGTGGCAGTAATTACTACCATATAGTCTGGGTAAAGGGGCACAGTTGGAGAATTTGTGTCAGCCTTTCCCAGGAGTGTCTGTGAAGTTGTATAAATACTTATCTGAAAGTGTGTGTGTGCTGTGTCAGCTATTTGCTAGGGGCACGAAGCCCTGGTTGGACAGAGAGGGTACTGGAGGTTTTAACTTGCCCAGTTAGGCTGAGACCTGGACCCTATAGCTGTGCCACTGGGGAGTCTTATTGGGGACCTGGTGAGCAAGGGAGCAACCAGCCCCAGACTGACTGTGATCTCTGTATGCACTTAAGGGAAATTGTACTTTACTGCATATATTAGTTATCCTTTTCTCTCTTCTCAGAGACAACCTCCCTGGTGTTAGTGGTGAGGATTGAGGCTCCTTGATTGCTGGGCCAGGACACCGTCGTCACACAGTCCATGAGTGTTCTATTTAGAAATCATCTCCAAAATGCAAAGCTAGCACCTTTAATTATGCTTCCTCTGATATAAGGTTGCCATAATGTGATAGCTACTTAGAGCCATCTAGATATCCTTTTTTCTTTACCAAAGAATGAGAGCAGGATGTATTCTCTGCCAGAAGTCACTGACTTTTTCTCTAACAATAAAGAGTTAGTATAATCCCCCCTTCCAATTCAATGCATCCGAGCAAGACTGCAGTTTTTGAACCTTATCTCTTGCTTGTAAATCTATAAACTATTTGGCAGGCTGTTCCAGAAATTTGAGTCTAGCCCACTTTATTTATTACAGAACATAAACAACCCAATCATTCTGTTTATGTTTCAGAGATGATTGCTGAAATGGCTTATCCGGAGACCTCAGGATCTCTTACCCCTGGGATATTTTTTGGTGAATATTTTCTGTACAAGTCAGTTGTGTCAGATTTAGTTTGGACCAGTTACAGTATTATTATTGTGGTAAGCAGATCAGCGGCATCAGAGAGTTGTTTGCAGGGACACTGCAGGCTTCACTTGACCAACTTTGGAGAGGATTTCAAGCCTAACTTTATGGACATTACTTCTTGAAGACTTTGTTCTTTGAGTATATTGTCCAGGAAGCCATCATTTGACTTGGCATTGTGCCTTTTTCTGGGCACTGTGGATATCATCAGCCCAGAGGAGGCAATGCCAGCATCAATAACCAGCAATGATATGACACCTTTGACAAATGCACCTCAGAATTTGAACTCCAGAGGGAGAGAAATAGATGCACCAAAATCAGTTCTCACCAAATAGCATTTCCTGAAGAGGAAGACTGGGACAGTTTATTACTGTCTATTAACAATTGTTACAGGCAAAGAAGTAGTAGGCCAGTTGTCAAAGCATTCTCTGGAGTTTAGGAAAGGAACCATGTCACTGTTTATAGTCTTTAACATTTTTGTATAGCAAAGAGCTGAGTGTGATCTTGAGTCTAAGGCTTTTATTCAAAAGAGTAAAGTCCACCATCTCCCAAATGAGCATTTTGACTGATGGTACTGCTCATTGATTTTTGTAGTTCCAAAACCTAGAAAAATCAGGCTTATCTTAGATCTAACATCAAGGTCGGTCTTTGTTGGGGGCTTGTGCTGGGTTCATCCTTTCCACCATTCAGAATTCAGCATATTTTTTCAGAGGCTTCTTGTTTAGGGGTGGATGCACATGCTGTGGCATGGCTCATTGACCAAATAAGTGTCCTTGCAACACACATGCCAGTTCTTTTTTGCTGATGTCACAGTACATTGCTATCCTTGATGAAAGCTCCTGTCTTTATTTGCCCTTTTCTTTGGAGTATCTCCTAGCAGGTGAAATGTATACAAATCTTGCAATAGACAGCAGAAATAAGTTTTTCACGGGACTGGGAAGTGCTTGTTTCTTTGCCTGAGGAGGATGCCAGAGCTTCCTTACAAAAAATGAGAACTGGAAGACAAGATGAAGTATAGCCATATTTTGTGAAGCATTTCCAGTTATTGCAAGGATAGGACTTGCCATCAGTTAGCAGCGAACTGAGAATGTTTCAGTTTTCTGTGGCATGGGCAAAATAAAGGTTTGGTAGAGACATGCCCTGTAGCATCTACTCCATTCCCATCTTCAACCATCGATGGTAGTTTCAGACATGCTTTCACTGTTCACCCAGTTAATCGCTTTTGCCTGGAATTGTCCAGCCTGATCTTGGGGGGCACCCTGTCCATTGTCAGTAGCTCACAAATTCTCCTTGCTGTGGGTCGCGGTGGCTTATTCTTCTTCTGGACCCACTTTCTGAGACTCAGCAGAGTTGGTCATCCTATGTGAACAGGACCATTTGTGTTAACCCTTTCCTTGATTTATAACCCAAGAACAAGACATCAAACCCTTGTCTGATTCTTGATGAGAATCTGAGTCCTTAGTGTGCGGGATGTCACACGCAAGGACTTCATTGTGATGCCAGCACCCAGCTCGACACAGAGCACTTCCTTTTATGTACTGCCTCTGCTTTGTATGGTCACATGTGGGTCTTGGTATTCCAGTCAGCCAATCTATGCCTGTCACATGCTTGCAGTTGCAGTAGTATATATGTGATCCCATGCTTGCTGCTGTTGAAAGATGTGCAGCTTCTGTTGGAAGCTCGAGGTTTTGAGTTACTTGTCTTCGAGTTAGGCAAGAGCAGTAAATTGTTCCACTCATCATGACCTTCCTTGTTTGGTCTCTTGTTTGGAGGTTTCCTAAAAGTACTGAAATCTAGCATGTTTTGTCTTCATCTTTCCTGATTCAATATGCTTTGGACTCGCTACTTAACCCCTCTTCCACAAGTCAACCTTTAAGGATCTTGTCTTGGAGGCCCGAGGCAACCTCACTCTGTCTCTGTAACCTCAAAGACCACAAGAGGGTAGATGCATGGTAGAACTCCTGGTCCATTACAGTGAATTACTCTCTACACTTTTAAAGTCCTGTGTGGTCTCCGTGGGTTGTAGAACTTTACAGCCTATCTAAAGCTTTTGACAGGTATAACAAGAGGGTATACTCCTCTGTCACAGTGGAGCTTATGTCCCTCAAAGTTGCTTCTTATCTGTGTCAATTCCAGTCCTTTCTGTTGGAATTATTACTGGCAATTTTGAGAGCCTCCTGTATTCTGGGCTGAAAGAGGACCTTTTGTAGTCAATGTCTGAGGCCATTAAGCTGAACTTCCATGTATCCTGCTGTAATCCAGATTATACAAACCATCTGGTTAATGCTACTGGTTTGTGCATGTACCTGCACAGAATAGCATGGCTGATGGTTCTTTCCTTGAGGCCTGGCTCATTTTCACTATTCTGGACTCCATCTTGTGAAGTGAGTTATCTGTGGCCATGACTTCTAGACTTCGATAGGTGGCTTCCTGAAGAAGAAACTGACCCTCTCCTCTCTGAAGAGACCATTCCCCCACTCCCTCTCCAGTCCTCTTGCAAAAAGACACAATCTCATTACTATAGTAGGTGCTAGAGCAAGCATCCCTTGATATCCTTTTGTGCTGGCTTGGACAGCTTTCTGATGCTCTCATTGTGGCATGGGCCTGCCCTGAACTGGAATTTGGCTACTATTTGGAATCACCTGCTATAATGTTGTAAAAAAGAGAGGCTGTAACCTAACATGTTAGAGGCAGTTGCCTATCAGTGGATAGGAAGCATTACCTGAAAGAGACGGTTGCCTCTTGGTGGACAGTGAATATTATGTGTATGAGATAGTTGCCTCCCACTACAGAGGAAGAATTTTCCAGGAATAAAGACAGTTGATGGTTGCCAGCTGAATGTTTTGCTAAATGAAACATGACTGTAGAGTACCAGGAATGATACCTGAACACCCAGGGGAGAAGACACTTGGAATTTACTAAAGACTGTTTAAGCATTTTGCTGGAGTTTCTTGCCAAAAATGTTTCCATATGGCTATTTGTAACTTTAAGTAAAGTACACTGAACTTAAAAACTCTGCCTCCAGTGTGTTTTACTCACTATAATTAGTTGACTTTAAATTTTGCAGCTTGGAACAAATACAAAAGCTAGTCAGGGATGACAGTAACTTGGGTATCACAGGAAAGACCTAGGCTTTTCTATTCCCCCACTCACCCATAGTTATACCTTTTTATAATTAACACAGATCGTGATACCATCATCTTTATGACAAGGGTAAACTCAAACTGTGTCATAAACTGCTATCCTTCCTAGACTTTTCCAGTGGAAACTGTGATGTAGATATGTATTCTGTCTTATCCTCAGGGACCCAACTTCACTCCAGCAATGATCAGTTCTATTGTTGTCATGCCTCTCAACTGTCAAGATTTGTGCCTCTTATTTTTGGTCTGTTACTCATAAAACTTACGGTTTTCTGAAGTCGTTGAGGATTTAAGTCAATAAATAATGACACACATTTGAGTTTCAGACTTAATGTCGTTCAGAAAATGCGTGTTACCATCAGTTTATAAGAGCAATTTTTAAAATCTGTCCCTATTTTTGGATCTTTGTATCCCATAAATTTAGGCTTTGTACATATTTTTTGTCCTAAGAGGTCGAGAGCTATGATTGTTGTCTATCACTGCTGCGCAAATATGAGATGTTGCACTAAAGACCAAGACTGTGCTATCTTAGGAATTTCCCCTTTTCTCGTAGTTAGTGCAGTTTCAGAGTTACATATGTAAGTCGTGTGTGTGATCTCTTACTTTCAAATATGCTTTGCATTTGAATGTTTCTGAGGTTTTGTAATACTGTTTTGTGTGGAGATCAGAGACCAGCTGGGCTTTCATTAGGAATCCTGTGCCCTCTAATGTTAATTTCTATATTTTGAAGGACTGGCTCAGTTACAGTCTTCTGGACACTCATTTTCAGAAGTGAGTTCTCTTTAGCCAAGACTTCTAGGCTTTGATGGATGGCTTTCTGAGGAAGAAGCTGGCATTCTACTCGGTGAAGTGACCGCCTCCCTCTCCTTGGCCCCTGTTCCTGTTCCACATTGGGAAGGCATAAATACGCCAGTAAATTTAGCAAAAAATAAAATTGATAAATTG
This sequence comes from Protopterus annectens, assembly GCF_019279795.1. NCBI lineage: Eukaryota > Metazoa > Chordata > Ceratodontiformes > Protopteridae > Protopterus > Protopterus annectens. The sequence continues at coordinate 919,342,669 of NC_056730.1, forward strand.
CAAAATTGGTAATATGTACAATAGGGGAAAAAGGTATGCCTAAGCTTTCAGCACTGGTCATAGTCACAAATTCATCACGCCAAAGCACTTCTACGAACCAGGAAATGAAGCAAACTGGTAAAACCGGCTGAACAAAACGGAGCCTTTGGAACAGTTCAAAAAGGCTTAAAGTTTATTTTCCAAGACCACTTAGATACTGACAAGAGTAAAAAATAAAGAAAGAACCAAATACTGTGAAACGCTAACGCGTTTTTCGTTCCACGTAATAGTGGGACTTCCTCAGACAAAAGTTTTTCCATACAAAGCAGTTTTTAAATCAATGCATGTGCTTGCAATTAGCATAAATGGCATACCATTGATCTTTTAAAGTGCTAGTACTACAAGTGTAACACTATAGGTTGCAAGTTTATACAAGTTTGTTTAAATTAATACTATAAATCATAAATCTAACTTGTTACATTAATTGAATACAACATATTCAATTTGTAAATTTAAATGTAATTATACAAATACGTAAATTTAAAAATGTAAAACTAAATAAGCAAGTGTGCTGGTAAATCTTTACTCTAAATGCAGTTGTGGTAGTAATGATTGTTGCTATCCTTCATAACTTTCCACATTCTGCTAAATACAAGCAAGGTTTTATTACTTGCAAAAGAATTATGAACAGCCTGCCTTTAAAATTGGCTATCAACCAAGCTTACCTATACTTAAAATAATAATAATAATACAATTCAAATCTAACTAACAAAGTTAAAACCTGTGTCCTAAATAAAATTCATATAGTCCACAAAAATTTGGCATGCCATTAACTCCCTACTAAAGTCAGGCAAAACCACAACCCCAGCACCCATCTCTACTAACAATACCCTAGACACAGCTTCTCAATTTAATAACCATTTTACTAAATCCATCTTGGCCCTGTCCAGTCAAATAACCAAAAACATTCTACCTCAGTCACAACATACCCTATTCCACACCACCCCCTCTTTCAGCCTATCACCAGTGCCCACCTCAACTATCAAAAACTCCTCCTAAAACTAAAGCCAACCACACTAGCAGCTGATAACATACCTGCTGCATACCTAAAAATGGCTAGTGACTCCTTATCATATCCTGTCTCCATCCTTGTCAACCGCTCCATACTAGAATCCTACATACCCAAACTCTGGAAAGTATCTCGCATCATTCCTCTCCATAAAGGAGGTAATTCTTATGAATTCTCCAACCACCGACCTATTGCCATCCTTTTGCCCCTTATCCAAAATTCTTGAGAAATGCATCCACTTGCAAGTGATGACATTTCTTAACACACACAATCTACTATCTACCACACAACACGGTTTCCGTCCACATCACAGCACTACCACAGCCCTTTTATCTTTCACTAATTATATAAACCTTCACAGGAATGATAACAAATATGTATCAGCCATTTTCCTAGACCTCTCAAAAGCATTTGATATGGTCTCCACTCCATTCTACTAGACTCACTAACATCATTATCCTTCACCTCTACTATAGCCTGGTTCAGAAGCTACTTGTCTGACAGGCAACAATCAGTCAAGTGGAAAGGAACTCTGTCTACACAACTTCCAGCCACCATAGGTGTCCCACAGGGTTCTATACTGGGCCCGCTGTTGTTCTCTATTTTCACAAATAACCTCAAATGCTCTACACAACATGCCACACTCATACAATATGCAGATGATTCATCTCTGATCTGCTCTACCTCATCTCTCACCACCCTACGACACTCACTCAAGATACCTTTATCTCAGTAGAAAAATGGATATCTGGGATCCAACTAATTCTAAATCCCAAAAGACAAAACTGCTACTATTTACCCTAATAGATAAAAAAACCTCTCCTTTACCATAACCTCTAATGACGGCACCACCATCTCCCCTTCTAACCACACCAAACTTCTGGGCATTGAAATAGACAATAATCTCCACTTTGATGTTCACATCTCACATACCATAAAACTAGTACACAAAAAATAGGCTCCCTATACAGGCATAAGTCCTTTCTCTCACAAAAAAGAGTCACTCTTGCACAAAGCCACCTCCTCTCAACTCTATTATACGCAGCACCAATCTTTACCCAAATCAGACAATGTGACCTAGACAAACTAGAATCATGCTACAATAAAATAGCCAAGTTTGCTACTAACTCAACCTATAGAACCCATCACTGTGCTGCACTAAAAGAACTAAAATGGCTTGAGCTACCACAGCTACTTAACTATCACCAGCTGGGCACAGCCTACAATATTCTCAAATATCCTGAAAAAAATCCCTCATTATCCAACCCACTTACTATCTATACTACAAACCGATACTTAAGATCCAGTGAAAAATCTCTCCTCTCCATCACCAAGGCTAACAATAATGCAGGGAAAGCGCCTACTCCCACACCGTTGCCAGAAATTGGAACTCTCTTCCCCTATCTGTGTCCACTGCCCTCCACATCCATATTCAAAACTCCTCAAATCGCACCTTCTTAGTACATGGTTATGCCTTGTATCACATAACCCTACCCATACTACTATTAACTCCCAAATTCCTCTCTGATCACATGCTGGAGCTCTGATCCCCTGTAGGCTTGGTCATCTGAAAGGGTACTTTTAACTGTAGAATCTTACTTGATATATTTTCTTTTCTTACCAAAGTATGACTGACATTGTCTTTTTACCCATGATCTATAACAATTACCTGGAGTGTTTTTATTAATTCTTGTTATATTACTATGCTCTGCATACATGATGTAACCTGTTTTGTGTATTATGCTGGATGTACTGTATTTGTATAACTTGATGTTGGAGCTTTTCTCCCCGGGCCTCCGCTGAAAATGGACCTGGTCCAGTCGGAATTTCCCGGTTAACAAATGTAAAATAAATAAATAAATCAATAAATCTTGTGAAGTGAGTTATCTGTGGCCATGACTTCTAGACTTCGATAGGTGGCTTCCTGAAGAAGAAACTGACCCTCTCCTCTCTGAAGAGACCATTCCCCCACTCCCTCTCCAGTCCTCTTGCAAAAAGACACAATCTCATTACTATAGTAGGTGCTAGAGCAAGCATCCCTTGATATCCTTTTGTGCTGGCTTGGACAGCTTTCTGATGCTCTCATTGTGGCATGGGCCTGCCCTGAACTGGAATTTGGCTACTATTTGGAATCACCTGCTATAATGTTGTAAAAAAGAGAGGCTGTAACCTAACATGTTAGAGGCAGTTGCCTATCAGTGGATAGGAAGCATTATCTGAAAGAGACGGTTGCCTCTTGGTGGACAGTGAATATTATGTGTACGAGATAGTTGCCTCCCACTACAGAGGAAGAATTTTCCAGGAATAAAGACAGTTGATGGTTGCCAGCTGAATGTTTTGCTAAATGAAACATGACTGTAGAGTACCAGGAATGATACCTGAACACCCAGGGGAGAAGACACTTGGAATTTACTAAAGACTGTTTAAGCATTTTGCTGGAGTTTCTTGCCAAAAATGTTTGTTTCCATATGGCTATTTGTAACTTTAAGTAAAGTACACTGAACTTAAAAACTCTGCCTCCAGTGTGTTTTACTCACTATAATTAGTTGACTTTAAATTTTGCAGCTTGGAACAAATACAAAAGCTATCCAGGGATGACAGTAACTTGGGTATCAGAGGAAAGACCTAGGCTTTTCTATTCCCCCACTCACCCATAGTTATACCTTTTTATCATTAACACAGATCGTGATACCATCATCTTTATGACAAGGGTAAACTCAAACTGTGTCATAAACTGCTATCCTTCCTAGACTTTTCCAGTGGAAACTGTGATGTAGATACGTATTCTGTCTTATCCTCAGGGACCCAACTTCACTCCAGCAATGATCAGTTCTATTGTTGTCATGCCTCTCAACTGTCAATATTTGTGCCTCTTATTTTTGGTCTGTTACTCATAAAACTTACGGTTTTCTGAAGTCGTTGAGGATTTAAGTCAATAAATAATGACACACATTTGAGTTTCAGACTTAATGTCGTTCAGAAAATGCGTGTTACCATAAGTTTATAAGAGCAATTTTTAAAATCTGTCCCTATTTTTGGATCTTTGTATCCCATAATTTTAGGCTTTGTACATATTTTTTGTACTAAGAGGTCGAGAGCTATGATTGTTGTCTATCACTGCTGCGCAAATATGAGATGTTGCACTAAAGACCAAGACTGTGCTATCTTAGGAATTTCCCCTTTTCTCGTAGTTAGTGCAGTTTCAGAGTTACATATGTAAGTCGTGTGTGTGATCTCTTACTTTCAAATATGCTTTGCATTTGAATGTTTCTGAGGTTTTGTAATACTGTTTTGTGTGGAGATCAGAGACCAGCTGGGCTTTCATTAGGAATCCTGTGCCCTCTAATGTTAATTTCTATATTTTGAAGGACTGGCTCAGTTACAGTCTTCTGGACTCTCATTTTCAGAAGTGAGTTCTCTTTAGCCAAGACTTCTAGGCTTTGATGGATGGCTTTCTGAGGAAGAAGCTGGCATTCTACTCGGTGAAGTGACCGCCTCCCTCTCCTTGGCCCCTGTTCCACATTGGGAAGGCATAAATACGCCAGTAAATTTAGCAAAAAATAAAATTGATAAATTGCAAAATTGGTAATATGTACAATAGGGGAAAAAGGTATGCCTAAGCTTTCAGCACTGGTCATAGTCACAAATTCAAGTCTAGACCAAGTACATAAACTTATTTTTCTTATTAGAATCTTCAGATGTTGCAATGAACCCAGATTGATCTCAGATGTTGAACACACTAAAGTATTTTTAATTAAATCAAAAAAGCAAAAAAGAAAGAATATGAATGTAACTTTCCAGTAAACGGTGAAACTGTTATTCAGCTGCAATAAATAGTGAATGTACCTGCGGGAAAAAATAACATTAAACAGACTTCGCAATTAACAAAGGCCTATAGCAAAATGCTACAGAGACCAGGTGAGACATGCCTCATATAACTAAATGTATAGTAGCCGTTGTTACTAGTAAGATTAAAAGCTCGTACTTTGTATGATCAAATGTAGTGGTTACGTATACATAATAAAATAATATTTCATTCATGCTTAAATGTTAGTATATGGTCCTGTTCCTGGCCTGTGCTGATAGGCTGTAGTAGTACTGATTAACAAAGAGTCACCGGGTGTCACACCAAACGCAGGCAATTTTAGTCCTGCGTTGCTTGACCAATATTTTTTGTAAAATCATGGAGATGGTCACAGAACTAAGTTATCTTGTTTAATTTTTGAAAAGGTTCACTGTTTGAAATGAAACAGCATGTGTTTGTTAAGGATTGAGAGATCTTGCTGTTTGAATTTTGTGGTATTCGTTGAAGATGAACAGCAACTCTTATCCTGACCTTCCAAAGATGTTCAACACTCTTCCACTTAAGATAATAATAAGCAAATTAAAGGCATTATATCCATGTGTAGCTCAATGGGGGAAAAGTAGTTAAGTAACAGGTCAGAAGTCAAGGTGAAGGACACAGCAATGTCAACCTCACCTTTACTGTCATTTTTAATTTCTCCAAGTCTTTTGGGTTTCTAATACCATGACAGGAATGGACCCCATTCCTAAGTTAAAGTACAACTAAAGTTCATGAAATTAGTATTATTTCACTCTTTGATGTTAGGCAAAAGTGCTCTTTGCAGCACCCAGTATGTGTAACGTCATGAGAATTGCCAATAGGGATATAATTCATGATTACTAAAGAAATAGTTAAATCATTAAAAAATGGCACCATCATCATAGATCTAGGGATGTTGACAGGCATCAGTTTAAATTTTAACTAGTGTACATCTGCCAGATTTAGAAAACTATATTCCATAGCCTGTTTAAGTCTAAAGAGTGTGTCTAGTTAGTGTAGCTGGATCTTTTTGCCACTTTACACCTCCCTCATATGATTTGTTATTGCATGCAGTACGGAGTTTGGTAGTCCTCAAACAAGCTACTTGAAAAAAATAGAACATTCTAATTGGTGGAAAGATGAGCCCAGCTCATAGATCTCACCAAGGAAAGGAGTTGGAGTTGCTCTCATATATTCCGCCTCCCTAGTAGTTACACCCTACAACAAACCTATCCCACAATTTAACAATGCTGAACTTCTCCTTACTCTACTACAGATCAATAATCACAAGCACATATATATAGCTTCCCTCTATATCCCACCAGGGGATAATATCTCTACACTTGAACTTATACTCTGTTGGCTTTCCAGCAACATTAGTAACGAAACCATAATCCTTGGTGATGTAAACATTAACTGGGCCCTTATCCAGGCTCCTGCAAACACCACCAATATCAACCTCTACAATTTCTCTCAACTAGTCAACTTACCCACTTACCCCGCCAAAACCCTCAAATGGGAGCATACTGGACTGGATTCTAGTTTCTCATCCCCACTATTTCACCAACAGCGGCATCATTCCCGACCCTCTAGGTGATCACCTACCCACTTTTACACACCGACTTCCCACTATCCTTCAACGGACCCACAACATCATTACTATCCGTGACCGAAAAAAGTTCAACCCAACTACCTTTTCAAACTCTCTAAAAGCAGTAAATTGGACCTGTCTAAAAATACTACCTCTAGACAAGGCTGTCTCATATTTTAACTCAACATTCTTAAAAATACTTGATTCTCAAGCTCCCACGGACTAAGAGAATAAAACTAACACAGCCCCTTGGCTATCTAAAACCACTCTTTCTACTATGAGACAAAGAGACAAAGCATGGGCACGCTTTTCAAAAATAAGGCAACCCCACTCCTTAATGAATATAAAATGCTCTTAATAAAGTTAAGAAACACATCTCGGCTGATAGACAAAATTACTACTCTACTCTCCAAAACCAAAACAAAAACAACCCTCAAAAATTCTGGAAAGGAATCTCCACTCTCCTCCACCCCAGTAAACCAGATACTCCAAACCCAGATCCTAATGCTCCAGAACTAGATTTAGCTACCCAATTCAATTCCTTCTTTATTGACTCTATTTCCAAACTAACCTCCTCTTTCTCTATTTCCTCCACTACATCTTACACCCCTACACCAACCCCAGTACCTCTTCATCCACACCCTACTCTACTCCCACTAATCCCACTATACCCCTTTCTGCACAAATTCCATCCTCACCTATACCACCCCACATTCAACACCCTATAACTGTACTCTTTTCACTTTAAATCCCATACCTACTGCTACCATTAAGAAACTCCTTCAGAAATTGAAACCATGTACCAATGCTCCTGATAATATCCCTTCTTACTTTCTTAGCATTGCTGCAGAAAGTCTTGCCTATCCCATCAGCATCTTAATTAACCGCTCCCTTCAAGAAGGCTCAGTTCCCAAATTTGGAAACAAGCATATATCATACCACTACACAAAGGTGGTACCAATAACAGCATTAACAATTTCCGTCCCATAGCCATCCTGTCCCCCATTGCAAAAATCCTTGAAAATGTGTACAACTTCAACTCCTCCCTCATCTCCTTGACAATAATCTTATCACCCCACACAACACGGTTTCAGACCTAATCACAGCACCATGACTGCCCTTCTCTCCTTCCTTGAACGATCAATAAAGCCCGTGACTCAGGACAAATCGTTTCTACCATACTCCTTGATCTTTCTAAAGCTTTCGATACTATCTCTCATACCCTGCTCTTAACTAAACTCTCCAAACTCTACCTATCCTCCTCCTCTTTGAACTGGTTCTCTAGCTATCTTTCCAACAGAAATCAAGCTGTAAAGTGGAAAAAGCAACCTCCTCCTTTCTAAGCACCCCTACCGGAGTTCCACAAGGCTCTATACTGGGTCCTCTACTCTTCAATATCTTTATTAATGACTTCCATAAAGCTATCCCTTTCTCCAGCATCATCCAATATGCTGATGATTCTACTATCATCTGCTCTGCCTCTTCCATCCCCACTCTTCAAAAACTTACTCAGGATGCCTTTTCTTCCACAGAACAATGGATGCTTAGCAATCATCTAGCTCTTAATGCCTCCAAAACCAAATTAATGTTATTTACCCCTTCCAAACTCATTCCCCCCAACATGAACTCCTTCTTAATTACCAGTCAAAATAACTTACCTCTCGAAATAGTATCAGATACCAAACTACTGGGAGTTCAGATCGACAACAAACTAAAATTCAATTCCCACTTACAAAAAAACATCAAAAAAACACATCAAAAAATTGGCATGCTGTATAGACAAAAGGACTACCTTACATCCACCACTAGAACCACTCTAGCTACTTCCTTTCTCATCCCCTCCCTTTTATATGGTGCTCCACTACTTACTAATCTTCAGTCCTCATTAAAACACAGCTCACTTCATGCTATAATAAAATTGCTAAATCTGCCACCTCAAATGTCTTCTACTCACCATTGTCTCTCCCTCCATAAACTAAAATGGTTAGAACTTCCCAACTATCTTACTTATACTCAACTAACTTTAGCCCACAAGCTAATCCTAAACCCCTCCAAATGTCCCTCCCTTGCTCCTGCCCTTAAAATGCACCTACCAAACAGAGTGCTAAGGTCTAATAACCAAAATTTACTAGAAGTGCACAAACCCATCCCCCAGGCAAGAACCTGCTTTCCTTCAGCCTCGCCGCCTCTGGAACTCTCTACCACCTAACATCCGCATTACCTCTAACCACTCTACCTTCAAAAAGTCACTTTTCTTACATCTAGCATCTAACTGGGAATGCTCTTGCTGTCACCCCTCATAACCAACTCTACTTAATGCCCTTAATGACATAATCTACCATATTCACCCACTATGTGTGTTCTTTAAACTGCATTTATGTGTTTGTATTCGGTTCCTTCAATTGATTGTACCAATGCTTGTACTGCTTAAAATATGCTATCATGTGATTTGCTAGTCCACTGTATCTAGAAATTACTATCATATGTTAATGTATATCTATTTTTCTGTTTTTGGAGCAAATGTTAATGTATTTCTATTTTCTGTTTTTGGAGCTTTTCTCCCCAGGACTCCATTGAAAACGGGTTCTTCATGGCCCAATGGACTATCCTGGCAAACCAACTGCAATAAATAAATAAATAAGTCCACTCTTAGCTCAACTGATACAAAAACAATGTTTATCTTATATTTCAGAATTCTATAATACTTCATCACCTCAGAAATTTTAGACTAGAATCTTTCTATCATTTGTCCATTTGCACTAAGGGAAAAGATGTAAACGTTTATATTCTTGGATTCCTGTCAGCAAATAAAAGTCAGTTTCTCAAAGTGAAAATAGGCTACTAACATTTCTAGCTTTTAGCACTCTCTTATGGACCCTTATCAACTCCCAGATTCTTTTTCCCTAAATTTTACAAAGAATTTTCAGATGTATGTGCATGTAAATGATTTGATTTATGGAATGAATGCAAGTTGTATTTTCAAAAGACAGACCTTGGCGTTACTTTTTTATATTATTATTATTATTATCCTCATCATTTTTGTGTGACCAGGTTATTGAGTCAGATTTCTTAAAGCTACGTCTTTCTCACACATGCTGGTGTCAGTTTGTTATGTAGTATTTGAAGTATGGCTCATAAGTGCAATTTCCCTGCAAAAGAAGACTTGCTAAGTACTGTGTGTAGCATTGTCAGAATGCACTGCCTTCAGACTGAATTGGATTGCAGGCATGCAATTTGAAAAATAAATACATTATTATCTCCATCATTTTATGAAGAAAAAATAGATTATCTGAAGTAGTTTACTTCATTTGGTCTTCAATCTTCTTTGGGATTTGGATCCGATACGACCACATAGCTAACATCTTTGATCTGAGCTCTCAGCTCCTCCCCTCTACCCATAATGCCCCCTGTCTCCTTCCTCCCTTCAGATTTCATTTGCTGCTGATATAGCAAGCAGCATGATCCATGCTCTTAGCAGTGAGGCGATTCATTTTCAAATTTTTTAAGGGTTTGTAAGTGATTTCTTTTCTATAATCTTACTTTCTCCTTCTCTTTTATCTATCCTCCCCTCGTGACAGTCGGTTTAAAAAACAACCTTCCCTCTGCCTTCTGATCTAGTCTGAGTTAGTGTTTGGATCTCCTTTGGGAGATCATGTCTGGAACTCCCAATCCTGGCTTCAAGCATTGCTCAGAGTGTGACCATAAGCTCTCTCTGGCTAATGTCCACACTGTGCTCGTGGCGTGCCTGGGAGCCTCACATCTTGATATACCTCCTGTCCTATCTGTGCTGGGTTTAACCCCAGAGCACTTCAGGACAGAAGGAACAAACTAATTGTCAAGAGCCTTTTGCCCGTGTCGGGAATGGATGTTTATGCCTCTTCTAGCTCAGCTACTGCAGGGTCTTCCCCTTCCCATGCCTCAGGGACTCAAACTCCCGCCAAGAGGCCTGTGGAAGTGGAGAAGGTCAAGAAAGATAGGCCTTGCAAGCAGTCTACCGACCGCTGTGCACCGGCTGGTCTTCCACCAAAAATGGCTTCTGTTTCCAGGCCTAGTTCCCCTCATCTCTGCCCCCAAGATTCTCTCCAGAGCCGGAGGTCGTTAGGGTTAGGTCGCCTATCACCCCCCAGCATTTATCTAGGCCTGTTTCTGTGGCATCTTCATCCCGCTCCACCCATTACCTTAGTGAAGCGGAGATGGACAAGATGAACCAGAAGTTTATTTGCACCCAAATCCAGATGGGGGTCTTGGCAGCACCCTCTTCCTCTGGATTGGGTGCCTCACAACCTTTTTTGTTATCTCCAATAGCTCCTTCTCTGATCCAACTGGCAGTTTCAGGGCATCGGCGCCAACTGTAGTTCCCCTTTCCTTGACGCCAGCAGTTGCCTTGAGTGGGTCAGATCCGAGCTCTCAGAGCCGTAGTTATCTTGGGGTTGGATCCAAGGGAGTGCTGTCAACTCCGAGCAGGTCAGAGGGGCAGTGTCTCCCTCGGTATCTTGGCTCCTAAGCTCTCGGCTCCAACTCCCCTGTCGGATCAGAGGAGTACGGCTTCATTGGGATTGGCTAAGGAGGTCCATTCTCTCTCTGCATTCGATGTGGTGGAGAGGGTCCTCTCAATTCATTCGAGATCCTTGACCATCTCCTCTTGGACTTAGCCCTGACTCCCTCTGGATTGGGTATGGTCCCGACCATCTTGTCCTCTCAGGGACAGCCTGTGCTAATTTTGCCCTGGGACACTCAACTTGGCAGCAGGACTTTTGTGGGTCCTCTCGAGAGAGTCCCACCGAAGAGGCTCCACGCAAACAAAATTGCAAGAGAAGACATTTGGACTCCCCTGTCAGAGTCCCTCACTTTGGACACTGATTTGGAGGAAGGGGAAGGCTGACCCCAATCCCCTCCCCCGAGGATGTGTCATTTGGAGACATCATGGAAATCCTTCGCCAGAAGGGGTGGGGGTGGTCTGCCCAAAAGCCAACCCCGGACGAAGCAGTGTTTCTCCAGGTATTTGGCACGGGCCCATCTACTTCCTAGTGTTCCTTCCCGCAGATCCTTTGGTGGATCTTATAACATCACGCGCGTGGAAGGAAACAGACACAGTGGAACCCATCCCGAAGTGACAGCGGCCACCAAGAAAGAGTTTGCCCAGGAGAGCTCTACGGACCACCTGCTTGACTGCGAGTCACATACGTGGGACCGTTCTGGGAAGTGTCTGTATGCTTCAGCGACCTTCGCTGTTAGGGCGCTGAACTATATGGCACACCTGACTCGATTGCAGTGTTACCTGGTCAAGGAGGTTGCTGAATCGACCCCAGAGTCCGTGTTGGCTGAGGACAATAAAACCTTCTCCACCTGCATGGCCACTCTGAAGGCTATCTCCAGTATGTCCATGTGCCTCCGCTCCCATGCTATTGAGGAAGCTGCTAGGGCAGCAGGTTCAGGAATCACCATTAGGCATCATTCCTGGCTCCGGCTTTGTCAATCTTCTGACCCCTTCAAGGCGTCTTTTACCAGTTCCCCATATGATGGTACTTCCCTCTTTGGTAAGTCAGTGAAGGAGACACTGGTCCAGAGTGTGAAGGACGGGAAGACTCTGTCTGTCATCGGGATCTGCTTCTCCCCCCTCAAAGATCCTTCTCTAGGAATCAGCGAGGGCTGAAGAAGATGTGGTTCCAGAAGTCTCAGGCATTTTCCTCGAACACTCAGGACAATTCATCCCCCAGAGGCAGAGGGGGTTATGATAGGGACTGGCCCAGACGCAAAGGGGGCCTGAGAGAACCTTTCTCGGACAGACCCAGGCAGAAGCCCTGAGGGATTGCCCGACTGCTCCTCTCATTACAGATGACGGCTGGGTGCTGCAGATCATCTCCAGAGGCTATTCCATTCCCTTTGCCCGGCCACCCCTTCTTCCCAGACACCTCCCAGATGCCCCACCCACTCAAAGTGAGGCAGCAGTCTTGGAAATAGAAAAGCTGCTAAGAAAGAGAGTCATCCAAAGAGTCCCCCCAGACTAGTCTGGATTGGGGTTCTATTCCAGGTTCTTTTTAGTGCCAAAGAAGATGGGGGACCTAAGAACCATCCTGGATCTTTCTACCCTGAACCTTAGTTAGCAAGACAAAATTTTGGATGATCACTCTTCTTTCTGTCCTGCCCTTTCTGCAGGCAAACAACTGGATGTGCTCGATTGACCTCCAAGACGCTTACTACCATATCAAAATAGACAGACACTCTCTGAGGCACCTCTGCTTCCAGCTAGGAGCCAATCATTTTCAGTTCAGAGCCCTCCCCTTTGGTCTCACCACTGCCCCATGGGTGTTTACCAAAGTGATGGCAGTAGTAACAGCTCACCTGAGGCTTCAGGGTATCTGGTTTTCCTGTACCTGGACGATTGGCTCTTTGTTGCCCCGACAAAGCATCTACTATGTCATGGCAGATATGCTTTTCTGCTTTTAGCCAACCATCTAGGCATTACCGTCAGTCTTTTCAAATCAACACGGACTCCGGTTCAGAGTCTGGACTTCATCGGAGCAAGGTTGGATATGGTACAACTGCAGGTTTTTCTCACTCCGGAGAGGATACACAGTCTAAAGCTGCATGTGTTGCAAGTTCTTCATGCAGAGGTTCTGATGGCGGAAGCAGTCCTCAGGGCCTTGAGGTCTGTGGCAGCTATAGTCCAATTATGGCTTTTAGCAGGCCTTCACATGCAGATTCTTCAGTGGACCCTAGCCGTCCAGTGGTCTCTTCTGGATCAGCCCTTGTCTTACCCTGTCCGAATATCTCGGGTGTGCAGGGACTCTCTTCTGTGGTGGATTTAGTCTCTGGACCTTATGAAGGGTCGTCCTTTTCTTCCACCCTTGCCCAAAGCCATGTTGACCACAGACGCCTCCCAGCTCGGGTTTGGGTGGGGCATTGCTCTGGATGGACGGTCCAAGGCACGTGGTCCCTACCCGAGACCAGTTTGCATATCAATGTTTTAGAGGTGAGGGTGGTGCTTCTAGCATTGCAAGCTCTTCAGGCTCATCTTCCGTTAGGGACAATTGCCATTCAGATGGACAATATGTCAGTAGTCTGGTACATCAACAAACAGGAGGGAACCAGGTCCTACCCCCTTTGTCATGAAGCCATGAGGGTGTGGGAGTGGGCGATCTCCACCGGTTGTTTTCTGGTAGCAATGCACATTCCAGGTTGGTCCAGCATTCTCACGGACAGGCTCAGCAGTTCTACCTTTCTGCCATACGAGTGGTCTCTGAACCTTTCATTGGTGGAGTAGATCTTCCTCAAGTGGGGTCATCCTTGCTGCAGTCTCTTCGCATCTCCTTCCAACGTGGAGTGCAGTGAGTTCTTCACTCTGAACCCCCCTCAGGGGGAAGCCCCCAGAGATGCTCTGGTTCATGCTTGGCCACACTGTCTACTCTATGCTTATCATCCCCCGCCCTTCAGAAAGCTTGCAGAGTGGGGAGCACTGTCAGCCTCATTGCCCCATTCTGGCCTTGCCAAGTCTGTTTCCCATCCCTATGGCCTCACGCAATAGTTCATCCTTGGACTCTGGTTCCAGTTCCAGATCTTATTTCACATCCCTCGGGGATACCTCATCCAGATGTGGTCACTCTGAAGTTCACGGCCTGGCTGCTCCAGTTCCCATGATTGTCAGGACTCCCAGTTTATCTTCCTGCGTTAAGGAGATTCTGGTTGTGGCTCACAAGATATCCACCAGAAGAGTTTACCGTAGCAAACAGAAGCATTTTTCTATCTGGGCCTGGCAATGGGCCTTAGACCCCTTTACAGCCCCAGCTCCTGCTGCTCTGGATTTTTTAGCAGATCTTTTCCAGCAGGGCACCAGTTTGTCCACTATAAAAGTACAACTTGCCTCTATTTCTAATTTCCATATCAGTGATAATGTCACTTCCTTAGCATATTGTAAACTTTGCAAGACCTTTATAATGGGTAGTTTTCTGCTATGTCCTCCGGTGAAAGATCCAGCACCTCTGTGGGACCTTACTCTGGTTCTCCAGGCTCTAGTCTCTCCCCCTTTTGAACCTGCAGTTACAACTGAGTTGCAGTATCTATCCTGAGACTGCCTTTTTGGTAGCCATCACTTCTGCTAGGAGAGTGTCGGAACTCCAACCTCTTTCTATCAAACTGCTTTATATGATCTTCCATAATTATAGTCTCCTTACGTACTAATCCATCCTTTTTGCCTAAGGTGGCCTCTGAAGCTAACATATATCAATCTTTTAATCTGCCAGTATTTTTTTCCAAATTTCCAGAACAAGGGAGAATATAGATTGCATTGCATGTACATAGACAACTATGCTTCTACTTGGACAGAACCAATTCCTTTCGAAAGTCTGGCCAGTTTTTGTTTCTTATGCTAAGCCCTTTTTGAGCAAACCAATTTCTAAAGTCACAGTTGCCAGATGGATATCCCAATTCATTTCCAGAGCTTATTTAGCAAGAGGGCTCTCTGCCGAGTCATTGAAAGCACACTCACCAAGGTCTATGACTACTTCAGCGGCTTTCTGGTCCAGGGTCTCGCTGGATGACATCTGCTCTGCCGCCACATGGTCCTCCTGTCCTACCTTCATCTACCACTACAAGTTGGTTATAATTTCCAGAGGTAGGGCTTCTTTTGGCTCCGCCATGCTCTGGAATATTCTTCCATGAGGGCCTCCCAGGTGCTAAGTAGTTGGGGACTGTGTCCCAAAGGTTGAAGACCAAATGAAGTAAACTACTTCAGATAAAGAAGTTATGTACTTACCATAAGGTTCCATCTGAGTAGTTGTACTTCATGTGTCTTCAACCATCTATCCCTCCTTCCCCCTGCCTTGTCACTATTGTTCTGACCATGTGTTGAAGAAGCGTACCTCTCATGGCCATTCTTTATGTTCCTTGGTTCAAGATATTACATTATTCTATAGTGGTAAGGCTTTGTTGGGTTGGGTTTATGTCTTGTTATGAGCAGAAAACTCGATCTGAAGGGAGGAAGGAGACAGGGCATTATGGGTAGAGGGGAGGAGCTGAGAGCTCAGATCAAAGATGCTAGCTATGCAGCCGTGTTGGATCCATGCTGGATCCAAATCTCAAAGGTTGACAAATGTAGTACAACTACTCAGATGGAGCATTATGGTGAGTACATAACTTCTTTATTTAAAAATTCGGTTTCCTGTAGTTCAGCGTGCAAAAGGAAATATATATATTTTTTCAAATTCCTAGTGCTTATAATAATACAAGTTTCTGTTTTACATCTTTTGGAACAACTATTGCCAGAAACCAAAATCTGAGTAATTGTGTTTTATTGCAACTTCTTTCTACATTTGGCCAAGTTAAAAAAGTAAAACAAAAACATAAATTTGTTATGTAATTATATCTGCTTTCTGCTTAGTTTGGTAAGGGTGACCACTGTGCAGAAAAAGATAAGTTTGCTTTCTGAATCATTCATATAATTTCTGTATTATTTCTATTCAAGGCAGTGTGGAATGCTAAGTACTCTCTCTTTATTTATGATGCTCATTACTGAACACAGAGCTTATCTAAACAACCCTGTCTTGGTTTGTGATTGATTGTACAGTAGCCGGGTAAGAGAAGTTTTTATTTGAATTTATATTTTATTTTTTACCTCAGTTTTTCACTGTTTATTGGAAGGAAGAGATAGCTTGTATACAAGGAGATTTACTTTGATTTATATTGTTTTACCTTTAATTTTCACTGTTTGTTGTTAGAAATGGATAGGATTTATACAGGCAAACTCTAGCCATCCCAAGGGGCCTAGTCAGTATAAATTCACACGGACTGCAGAGAGCACAATCCAGTGCTTATTTAAGCAATCTTCTTTTGGTTTTGGTTTGCGATTTGTTGATCGTTAATAAAAAGAGGTGCAACTGCAGGCGATACTGAGCAGAAGCTGCTGCACACATTCACGTGTGATGTAAAGGAATTCCACCTTTTGTGCGACTTTCACAACTTCTCTGGTCAGAGCAACAACTTTATTGTACTTAATTTAATATTTAGCTGTCTATTGTCTGTGTGATTTTTTTCATAGAAGTTAATTTAAATTCTGTGGTAACTCATTTTGATTATTCTTTTCTTTTAGAGTTCTTTATTCATTTGCAGCTGAATATGGATTCCTTAAATGTGTATGCCTTTAATGATTTGCTAAAACACGGGTATCTTGTACAGAGTACTAAATACTATCTATTTTTAAAGGTAACACTTGATAACACTGATTAACTGTATTCCATATGTCAAAAGTTGGATGATTTGCTTACCATTAGTAGTAGTAAATCTAGACTTACTGATGATTTTGTGCATTTGGCACAGCTTGGAGAACTGTTGCTACATATTTTAATGACTGGACTGATGAGATAAATGATGTTAGGCAAAGAGCCAATAGAACACATTTAGGAAATAAACGTGTCTATTGTCTGTAAAGATCACACAAGATTATGCACCTGATAACTTTGGAATTCTGGATATAAATATTCAGCAGTCTGAGGATTCAGTGTCTTTCAGTTTTTCCTAGTTAGTTGTTGCCACGGTGGCTCACTGGTCAGCTACTTATTGGCAGTGATTTTTACAGTGTCGAGTTGCCAGCCCGGAGCCCAACCTTCACAGAAGGCACACATACTCACTGCCCTACCTGCATGTCTTTTTAAGTTCACTTGATGGCAGGGAAGACATGCAGACTCCACACAGAAGGCGCTGTAGCCGAGAATCGAACCGGAGAACCTCTTGCTGTGAGGCGACAACACTAACCGCTGCACCACCACGGCCTCAGGATTCAGAGTATATAGAAGAAAATAAAAAAAGAGAGAAAGGAAGAATTTCACAACAAATAAGGAAAAAAGAAAACCCGATAAATGTCTGTAAGGCAAAGAGAATATGTAACTAAAGGACATTGCATTGTTGTGTAACACACAGATTACAGGGAATAATATTTGTCTACCAGAAAACTTTCATTCTACAGAAGAAGGCATCATTTTTACAAACATGAAGGTAGAAAAAAGAGGCAAGGGACAGGTGAAAAGGAAGAAATCAAGATTAAGCAAGGAATGATTGAAGAACATTACTATAAGAAAAAAACAGATGGTGACAACATGGCTGAAGTTGTCGACGTACAAAGCCAGCTGGATGAGAATTCTATGCTTACAAATGTAGTACATAATGAAAACATTAGGAATAATAAGATTAATTGTGATGAAGATCATTCGTTTGTAACAACTGATAGAGCAGATACTACTGAATTAGAAGTTGAAGATTCTTCAGATCTGGTCAGAAAAAATATTCTTGTAATTGGAGATTCAGTTATTAGAGGAACTGATACTTACTTTTGTAGAGAAGACAGTGAACATCATATAGTGTTATGCTTGCCAGGAGCAAAAATAGAGGATGTGAAACCGGCCTTAGAATGCCTTGATGTAAGGACGTGTGAATATTTGTTTTATTCATGTCAGTACAAATGATCTCATCCACAAGGATTTTGGTGACTGTTAGTAGGGAACATGGGGAACTTAGTGCATCTTGTACAGGTGTTAGGACATATTTTTCACAAATTATATATAGAAAGGAGTGTCAGTACCATTAATAAAAACATGGAGGTAAATACCTGCAAGAAAAAAAATGTCCCATTTTAAAAACTGGAAATGGAGTATCCCAGCCTAATTTTGGGCACACATGTTCAGACAGGTTAGCATGCTCTTGACAAGATCAGGGAAGGAAATCTTTGCATCAGATTTTTGCAGTATTTAACAAGGCGGGATTTTAGCAGGTCAAGAAATGTAATAGTTCACAGCAACATTTGATATTTGTCTGATTTTTTTTTATTGGAATATTTGCTAAGTTTCCACAACATTGATGTTATTGTTTGTGAAACTTGGTTAAAGAACAATGACTGAAAACCAGTTCCGTCAGGGTATAAATGTTTTACTGTAACAGACATTCTTACAAAAAACAGGTGGAGATGTTATGATACAGGTTAAAAATAGTTATATGATCTGTGATTATTACATGTTCAGTGATAACACCAATACCATATAGTGTGTAACTGCGACAGTAGAGAAAACCTTGGAATATATAACATTATTGGACTGTATAGACCACCAAAGTCAAGTGCTGATGACCTAGAAGAATTTATATATTTCTTGCATGGAACACAGGAGGGAAGAACAATAATGTCTGGGGAATTAAATTTACAAGAAACAGACTGAAATAATAATGATTCAACAATATTAGTAAGGAAATTATTCACAACGGTGTTTGGAAACAACAATTGCTTTAGATTGTTAAAAAAAATACCAGGGAATGGAACATACTAGATATTATTTTTGTTACTAAAGAAAGTAAGTTACTTCATGTCAAGTTTCATCACTGTTGATGTGCAGTGATCATGGTGTTATAAAGGTTAATTTGTTGCTAGTTAATTATGCCAAACTGATATGTAACCCAAATGCGCACAGAAGGTAAATGACAGGTTATATGGAAGCAAAATAGTCACCATATAAAACCAATTGGAGTGATGCAGTCAGTGTAAAAACTGCAAAAGAATGTAGAACTATTCAACAGAGAAATTGTTTAAATGCAGAAAATCAAAAAAAAAAAAGTTTACTATCAGGATCTAGGTACACAACACTAGGAGGATATATTTCCATAAGAACAAGATACTTGATTAAAATGAGAAACAAAAAATATAAGAAATGGAAAAGTGTCTGAACTACAACATTGAAAACTGAAATAAAGAAGCTGGACCGATAAATTCAACATAATATGAGAAAAGATCAAGACAAAATTGATGATAATATAAAGATATTGAGCATAATAGGAAAACATGTTATAGCTACATAGATGTGGAAGGAGTAAAGACATACAAATTGATAAACTATGTGCAAATTCTAAAATTTATTATCAGACACAACAGATTATAGATATAGTTACAAAATCTTATGCAAAGCAGTTTGACTCCACAAAGAGGGTGAAAATTGTCCTGTTAACATCCAGGTAACCTGAGATACCAAAATCAAATTAGTTTATATTGAAAATGAACTGTGCAAATAAGATCTGAACAAAACACAAGGAGGAGACAGAATTAGCAATAATGACCGTGGTGGTAGTTCTGCGGTAGCATTGTCGCCTCACAGTAAGACGCTGTCCAGTTCGACTCTCAGCTAGAGTGCCTTCTGCGTGGAGACGTGCGTGAATGGGCGTACCTTTGTTGAAGGTTGTGCGTCAGGGCTGGCAACTCGGTACGTAAAAATCAACTGCCAATCATTAGCAGACTGGAGTTCTGCTGTGGCGACCCCTAACCGGGAAAAGCCGAAAGACACAACAACCTCAGAACACTTCAGTAAAAACTTACAGTACTATTTATTTATATCTATTATTTACTTGGTTGTGTAAATATGGAGAAATTCCTCAAGATTGGAGACACACACTTGTTAAACTGGTCTTTAAGGGAAAGGGAAATAGGACAGACCCAGACCCTTAAGTTTACTTTCATGTTGTGGAAAGTAATGGAGAAGGTAGTATTTGATAAGTTATTGTCAAAATTGGAAGGGATGAAACTTGAAACCATATATCAGCATGCAGAGATTGAAAATAGATCTTTTACGAACTGTAACGTGATCCAACAATGTAATAGCTATGAATAAAAAGATTGTGCTGTGATGTAATTTATATACATTTAACTTCAACATTTCACAGGGTGATACACAAAAGACTGATAGGAAATTAGAACACATAGGCATTGATGTTCTCTTGAGAAGATTGATAGCTACATGGCTTACACTCAGGACATGGCATGTATTGTACAGCAACTGGACAAGTGAAATTCGAGGTTACATTCAGAGTGTTCTACAGGACGATACCCTAGGCCTATCTATACCTGCTTAGATTGTGTATTTCAGATCTATCTTTTTCTTTTAAGGTGCTGTACAGTCTGTTTGCAGATGACTTGAAATTGGGTACACTGATTACATGTGTTACAGACAGGGCATGTCTGCAAAAGAGCTTGACTAAATTGACTGTATGGACACATGAGAATAGTGTGCTGATAAAACCATCAAAAACTAAGCTTATATGCGATTTGGGAGACAGAAATTGAAAGGTGAATATTTAATACAGCACACAGTGATTGAAACTGCAGATTTATGTAAGGACCAGAGTATATGGGTAGAGACAACTTTTTTTTCTAATCATATCAGACAGTTAGTAAATGCCATTTATAGAACTATAAGTTGTACTAAATGATTTATAAAGACTAGGAAATCTGAAATGATGAAGTAATTTTTTGTTAGTTACATTAGACCCAAACTCGAGTATGGAATTAGAATTATAATAATGAAACCTTATAAGAAACAAGCATTAGTAAACTGGAAAGTGTACAGCAGAAATATACCAAGGACATTCATGGATGTGAAAATTTAAGTTATTATGAAAGATTGAAATATCTGAACTTGTACATTGTCTCATATAAATATTTCAGAGGAGATCTTATTCAGGTATATAGGGCATTTAGAGACAACTACCTCTTGGAATCCTTGGTGTTATCAAAAAGTAGTAGAGAATCATCAGACAACCTATGTAGAAAGTACTCTAGTAATGAGAAGTGTATTAATTGGTTCTCTGAGAGAGCAGCTGATGCACGTAATAGACAACAAAACTACATTAAAGCAAGCACTGGTTAAGATTTGTTTTTAAGAACAGCCTGGACAGTTATTATTGGAGCAATTGTTTTGGTATATTGGCAAGCTAGAAGGGTATTAATGCTCGTGCTTAAAATATTTGTATGTATGTATGTAGTGTGTGACGCCCCTGCACTGACCCAGTAATCAAGGAGCCTCAATCCTCACCACTGGCAACACTGAGGGATGTAAACAATGGGAGGATGACAAGTGCACACACAGTAAAGTACAGTTTCTCTTAAGAGCACACAGAGATCACAGTCAGTCTGAGGCTGGTTTCTCCCTCTTTCTGCAAATCCACAGTAAGACTCCCCACTGGCACAGCTGATTTGAGTCTTTAGCCAGGGTTCCAAGCCAAGTTCTCCCAACACTCTCTATGTCCAACCAGTGCTGTGTGTCCCTGACCAAGTATCTGACACACGCACTTTGAGCTTTAATTTATACACAAACACAGGCAGGCACAGGTTTACTAGCAATGCCCCCCTTATGCCCAGACTGTAATGTAGTTATCACTGCCACCAGAACCCCTTATCAGCTACTTTAAGGCCCTTACCAAAGGGTGACCAGTCCTACTGTGTAATGTTACTGTTATCCAAATTGTAAGTGTGACCAAGAGCAAGGCTATTTAGGAGTGGCCTGTATAGTGTGCCACCAAATACATATGCAAGTACTCTAAGAACTTATATACATCAAACAAATATCAGCCACAAAGATGGGTTTAAATATATTTAATAAATAATAAAAGAACAAGACAATACTCAGTCAACACAGTAACTACAGATTTCATGATCACAGGAAATATTTTAAAACAACATTGCAGTTCGGGCTCAAATAAGTACATAAAACATCTAAACTAATCATTACTATATTCCAATCTATATTAAAAGAGGAACTAATCCCTCAAATAAAACAGCTATACAATCTCAGCCTCACTACAGGATATGTGCCCACAGAATGGCTTACAGCAACAGTGGTCCCACTCCACAAAGGTGGAGCCTCTACGGACCCTGGAAACTATCGCCCCATAAGCCTGACTAGCTTAGTCTGCAAGGCTATGGAGAGGATCATCATGGAGCTCATAAACAAAGACATTGGGGACCTACAGACACTAGATCCTACCCAGTTCGGCTTTGTCAAGGGCAGATCCTGCCTTTTGAACCTGGTTGACTTCTTCAAAACAGTCAACAAAGCCATAGATGAAGGGAAGGTAGTCCACACAGCCTATCTGGACCTTGCAAAGGCATTTGACACAATACCCCACTCGGGCATCATAGATAAGCTATCCAGCTTAAATATAAACCCCTATGTCACAAGATGGGTTGCAAACTGGCTCAAAGACAGAACCCACAGAGTGAGAGTTGCTGGAGCCATGTCAGACTCGAAACTGGTCACAAGTGGCATCCCACAGGGTTCTGTCCTGGGACCACTCTTGTTCGGTATATACTTTTCTGAGGTACAGGCAAACGTGGGAGGACTATGGCTCACCAGGTTCGCAGACGACTGCAAACTGGACGCCATAATCAACTCTCCAGCTGACACAAACATCCTTCAAAACGGTCTCACAGAGACAGATAACTGGTGCCAGCGCCATGATTTAAAGGTAAATGCCAAAAAATGTATAGTCATACCCTTTGGCAAAAACAATGTGCCCACAAATTATCACATAGGCGGAAACCCATTAAGTACAGAGAAAGTTATTAGGGACCTGGGGACCCAAGTTGATAGCAATCTCTCCTTTGAAAACCACATTGCCAAAGTGGTTAGAAAGACCTTCTACATAGCCCACCTCATCACGAAGGGTTTCACATCTAGATCAAGAGAGGTAATCGTGCCACTTTATTCATCCCTCATCAGGCCCATCATAGAATACAATGCCCCTTTTGGGATGTACCTTATCCGACACCTGCAGCAATTAGAAAGACCCCAAAAGTATCTCACCAAGAGGATCAAGGGTCTCAAACAGATGCCATATGCTGCTCGGTTAAAAAAACTCCAGCTCTACTCAGTTGCATACCACGTACTTCGAGGCAATCTATGCCTGACATACAAAGCTATGTCAAATCCAGAATTAATGGACATGCTCCACCTCAGTAAATCTAAATCCCTTAGAGCCACACTGAGGGACTTGAACCTCAGCACAGAAATAAATAGAACTTGCTGGAGGGACAGGTTCATAACCCAGAGGCTCCCTTCGCTCTGGAATAGAATTCCAGTTCATGTGAGGCAGAGCACCTCACTGAATCTCTTCAAGAAGAATCTCGATAGGTGGATGGGGGATCGTAGGTTTGTCCCAGGGATTACTCCCGTGTCACTATTAGACAGAGGCACAGTAAACTAAACCTTAAAAAGGGCACAGTATACTCAAATCAAGGGGTGGCGTAAGCCATACAGAATCGGGCTAGGCTTATAATTGCCCCAGGGCAGATAGTGTAGTATGAACCTATGATACTATGGCCTAAAGTACTTACAGAGCAAGGCAAATGCAGATGAGTGGATGTTCTTGCTACGTCCAAGACAAAACCCAAAATGCAAAAGTCTGTCTCTGAGAGAGTTCTTAAATTGATATTAAACATTACTGCTTGGTCAACGTGGATGACATCACTCTTTGTCACCTGTCTTCAGTTCCCAGGCTAACTGAAGCTAACATCTCTGTGTTAAAAATACACATCTCTCAGATGTTTACTGAGAACTGGAAGTTGTAAAACAGTTAAACGCTTTTACATTTTAGACCTAGTAATTACTTCTCTCCAAGACAGTAGAAAAACCTCTAGCATTAGACATTGTGTCTGCTTCACTGAAACTGAGAGATAACACAGTTGTAAAACACATCACTTTCAACTTATTTTCTTGAAGTTTTGTAAGTTAACTCTGTATGTTCCAGCTTCTGTTATTTAAGCATACATTTGTACAGTTTTATAGTTTATATACATTTATGTTCTTTTCTAGTATGGTACACTGTGGACACATCCTTGAAGCTCAGTACTGTACAAGCCCTGTTCAACACACTCTTATACACATAACATATAAGTTCTCTTGCATTTGTAAGATAAGCATATGAATCATGTTGATATTCCCAAATGAAATATGATTATTTACAAAATTCCAGACAGCTGAGCTGACAGTGTCGTAATCCCCCCCCCAAAAAACCCAAGGTAGTTTTTCAACTCACCCTTGAGAAACGTTGCTTGAGAGGGTTGATCCTATCTGGGAATACCTTATCCCAGTCCCTGTCTTGATACCCATCTGCACTGGCATTGCTAACCCCACTGTAGTGCTGCACTGTCATATATGCTTGCAACCCTAGGCTCCACCTATTTTGCTGGCTAACTCGATGTAGCCATGTTAAGGGATTGTGGTCTGTAACTACAGTAAATTTCCTTCCATCCAGATAAGTGAAGTATTTGCAGTGCCCACACTATAGCTAGGCACTCCTCTTCTACAGCTGCATAACATTCCTCCTTGGGTTGGAGCTTACAACTGAGATATACCACTGGGTGCTCTTCTCCCTCTGAGGAAACCTAGCTAAGTACAGCCCCAACCCCATGGTTTGAGGCATCCACCTGCACAACAAATTCTTTGCTGTAATCTGGACTGGGTAACTCGGGGAGTCCTCCCAAAGTTCCTTTAAGCTTCTGGAATGCCTGCTCACATGCTGGGGTCCACACTTCCTTATCTGGCCTGTTTTTCCTTGTCAGGTCTGTGATGGGAGCAGCTATGGTATTATAATCGGGCATACTTTTTGTAGTACCCTGCTGTCCCTAAGAATGCTCTCACCTGCTTTTTGGAAACAGGGTAGGCCATGCCTGAATGGCTTCCACTTCTGCAGTTTCTGGCGTAATCTTACCACTCCCCACTCTATGTCCCAGGTAGGAGACTTCTGCCATACCCATCTAACATTTGCTGGGCTTAATGGCCACCCGTGCCCTCTGTAATCTGGCCAGCACCTCCTTGACATGCTGAAGGTGCTGTTGCCAGGAATGGCTGTAGATGTCAATATCATCTGGGTAAGCAAGGGCAAAATCTCCTGCTTTTGCTAGGATACGAAGTCACTTGGGCATTTTTCTTCCCAAAGTGCACTGTCGTGAACTCATACAAGCCAAAAGGAGTCACAAAGGCTGACCTCTATCTAGCACTGGGAGTCAAGGGCACCTGCCAGTAACCCATGATAAGATCAATAGTGGTAAGTTAGTTAGCCCCACTCAGCTGCTGTAGGGCTTCATCTGTCCTAGGCATGGGGTAAGTATCTGACTCTGTGTAACTATTTAGTTTCATGTAGTCCACACAGAACCAGTTGCTGCAGTCCTTCTTTAGTACCAGCACCACAGGGAAGGCCTAGGGACTGCTGGACTCTTGAATTGCCCCTAGTTCCAACATTTCCTGTATCTCCTCCTTCAGAGTCTATTTGACTCTCTCAGGCACCCTGTAAGGGGCCTGCTTAGTTGGCCTTTGGGGTCCTCTATCCACATGGTGCTGCACCAGGTGGGCACACCTTGGTTTCCCAGTGAACATGTTCCCAAACTCCTGTAACACTGCTCGGATTTCTCAAACCTGGGTAGAGGATAGCTGCTGGGAAATTGATACCCCTTCCCTGAGGAGTCAGTCTGAGCCACACGGAGGTGATCAGTTACCAGATCCCCCTCAGAGTCCTTCTGCCATCCACTGCAAATACTTAGTACAAGGACCTCCCTATCATGGTAAGGTTTCATCATGTTAACATGGTACAATTTGTGCACCTGTCTCCTGCCTAGCAGTTCTACCATGTAGTCAACATCAATGACCTTCCTTACCATCTTGTAGGGTCCCTCCCTAGCTGCCTGCAGCTTGTTGTGTCTGACAGGAATGAGAACCATTACCTGCTGCCCTACAGCATACTCTCTAGTTTGAGCATTCCTGTCATACCAGAGCTTTTTCTGCTGTTGGGCTTCTGTCAGGTTCTCCTGGGCCAAGCACATGAGTTCCCTGAACCTTGTCCTGAGGTTTAGGACATATGCCACAACAGGCTCCTTGTGGGATTCACACTCTCCATCCCACTCATCTCAAATCACATCTAGAGGTCCCCTGACCCTATGCCTGTAGAACAACTCAAAGGGTGAAAAACTTGTGGATTCCTGGGGAACCTCTCTGTAAGCAAACAACAGATGTGGCAAATATTTGTCCCCTCCCTGTTGAACTGGTCTGCAAATGCCCATAGCATAATCTTGGGTGTAGAGTTTAACCTCTCAACAAGATCATTAGTCTGGGGATGGTATGGGTGGTCTTTAAGTGCTTCACCCCACAGCACTTCCATAGACAAGCCAGCAGGTCTGACATGAAATTGGCACCTCTATCAGTAAGTATTTATTTTGGGAAAGCTATCCTGCTGAAAATCTCTAACAAAGCATTTGCCACATTTTCTGCCTCAGTGGAGCACAAAACCACTGCCTTAGGGTATTTGGTAGCATAATCTACTACCACTAGGATATACTTTTTCCCTGTAGAACTTGGGGTACTCAGAGGCCCCAAAATATCCATATCTATCCTCAGAAATGGCTCCTCAAACACAGACAAAGGCATCAAAGGAGCTCTCACTTTGTCTCCTGCCTTGCCTACCTTTCGGTACTGCTCACAGGTCCTGCAGTACCATGTTACATCTCTGGAAATCCCAGGCCAATAGAAGTTCTGCATAATACGTCTGTTCATACGTTTTATGCCCATATGATCTACAAAGGGAATATCATAGGTTATGGCTAGAAGTGCTAGATGGTGCGCTCTGGGCACTACCAACTGATGTATTCTCTCACTCTCTAGCCCTCTCTCAGGGGTCCAGTGTGTGTACAGTTACCCTTTGTCCCAGTATACAGATTCCCCTTTCCCTTGAGAATCAGATGCTTCACTAGCTACCTCCCTCAGGCCTTGTAATATAGGTTCTGAGAGCTGAGCCTGTCTCAACTCTCTCTATGTAACCCTTCCTAGCTCCTCTTCACAGGATGTCTGGCATCCTCTGACAGTGGTGCCTCACTGTCAGCCTGGGTACTACTACTCACCTCCCCTTGCTGTCTCTCTGTCCAAGGGAACATCACCATTCACAAGCAGCTGTGTCTCATCTTCAGTCTCACTGCTCTCTCCCTGAAGTAAGCACCTCACCAGTCCTCGCTGCAAGTGTGCAGTCTGTCTGGGTCTTCCCCCAGGCTACCAGTCCCACATGTTTGTCTCCAAGTCTGACTGCATGAACACATGGTACTGCATTATCAAAATAATTCCCTATCAGAACATCTGCAGGGATATCCTCAAATATACCTACTTGCTTGCTTCCTTTTCCACCATCCCAGTCGGGGTGAACCCTAGCCAAAGTATTTGGAATGGGTTCCCTCTTAAAGCTCTTACTAGAGTAGCTTCCCAAGCAAGTAGTGCTCCTCTGTAACCATTGCAGGCTTCTCAATGGTTAGGTCAGAGGTTGTGTTTCTCTTAGCCATGGCCTCTTTCCCATTCACTAAGACAGGATATAACCTCTTGTGGTAGTTTGGTACCCTTTTTGTCTCAAGACAACTTACTGCTGCCATTTTGTTATTCCCAGTTACTGTCTCTCCCACCTTTTGTTCCCCACCTTGCCTTCATGGACATCTATTTGCTACATGGCCCTACTGGCTGCATTTAAAACATTTAACCCTTGGCCCTGGATGTGTACCTGGACTAGTGACTTCCCCTGCAACTAGTGGACTCTGTTGGGGCAGTCTGGGCTGCCCACCATGGGGTTCCCTTAGATCCATGAGCAGCACTGGGTGTCCCTTTCTTGTGCAGTGATGCCATTCTTGCTAGGTATAAGTCTCCCTTCTTCTCCAACACATCTACAGTATTGCATTGTCTATCAGCTAACCAGATTCTCATGTCTTCAGGCAAAGTGCTAAGGGCTTGTTCCCTCACCAAAAGGTCTGCCAGCCCTTCAGAAGTGGTGACCTGACATCCACTCACCCACCTATGAAAATAAGTGCTTAGTTCAGCAACATATTCACACACACTTTCATCTACCTTGCGTCAATGCTCACAAAACTTTTTCGTATAAGCTTCAGGTGTTAACTTAAAACATTCTAAAAGACAGTTCTTTACAACATTATAATTTAAACAATCAGTATCAGACAGTTTAGAAATTACAGTTACAGCTTTACCATGGAGTAAGGGTGTCAGGAACCATACCCAGAGCCCTTGGTCAACTTTGTACTGTTTACATACCCTTGCAAACATATGAATGAAACTATCAAAATTATCCCCCTCTGTAAATTGTGGAAGAAATTTTCTGACCTTTGTTGCTTCTGGGGTTCATTTACTCCCTTCCCCATTACTTTCATGACTCTGGCAAAGAGTCAGCATCTCATTTTCATGTTGCCTTTGCCTCTCCTTCTCCTCAGCTTCCAGGCATCACAATTTCTCATTTTCCTTACCTTTCAGACATTGCAGTTTCTCATTTTTCTCAGTCTCTAGTCTCCCTGCTGCCTCTGTTTCCAAATGCTTGGCCTCTAGCTCAATTCTCTTTAACTCCAGATGGATTTTTAAGTCCTCTGTGGAAAGGTTGAGCTGTCCATTTTGTGAGAGTTGTACATGTCCAAGGCCAGTCTGATTATCCTTCTGGTTGCTATTCGGTGATGCAGCTATGATGAAAGCTGCAATCATGTCTGCTTTAGTCAGGTTGCATGCACCAGTCCTTTAGCCTGGCACATCTCAGCCAACTGGCCCCTTGTCAGCTTGCCATACTCTTCCGCTGACATGCTTGCCTGCTCTCCCTAACTAAGCTAACAAAAAATAAAACAATTGTGCTATGAACTCTGAATGTTCACTGTGTGGCTGTTTGAGAGTACAAACACCTTTGTTGACCACTGTACACAGGCTACAGGAATTCAGTATCCACACCACTACAAGCCAATTAATATGTGATTTGGCTACCTCACCACTGTCAACCAGTTGATATGTGATGCTGGTATCCCTCCACTGTTCACAAATTAATATGTGATGCCCCTGCACTGCCCCAGTAATCGAGGAGCCTCAATCCTCACCGCTGGAAACAGTGAAGGATGTACGCAGTGGAAGGATGACAAGTACACACACACACAATAAAGTACAATTTCCCTTAAGAGCACACGGAGATCACAGTAAGTCTGGGGTTGGTTTTTCTGTCTTTCTCCAGATTGCCAATAAGACTCCCCACTGGCACAGCGGTAGAGTTGAGTCCTTAGTCAGGGTTCCAAACCAAGGCTTCCCAACACTCTCTCTGCCCAACCAGTGTTTTGTGTCCATGCCCAAGTAGCTCACACACACACACACACACACACACACATACACTTTGAGATTTGATATATAAACAAACACACACCTGAGAGAGGCTGCCACAGGTTTACTAGCTGTACCCCCTTATGCCCAGATTATAAGGTAGTTATCACAGCCACCAGAACCTCTTATCAGCTAATTTAAGGCCCTTACCAACATTGACCAATCCTACTGTGTAATGTTACTATTATCCAAATGGTAAGTGTGACCAAGAGCAAGGCTGTTTAGGAGTGGCTTGTACAGTGTCTGTAAATACATTTGCAAGTACACTAAGAGCTTAAATGTGTCTCACAAATATCAGCCACAAAGATAGGTTTAAAAACATTTAATAGTAAATAATAAAAGAACAAGACAATACTCAATCAACACAGTAACTACAGAGTTAGGAATCACAGGAGATATTTTAAAATAACATTGCAGGACATTCTCAAATAAATACAGAAAACATCTAAACTAATAATGTGAAGTTGTTCAATCTCACCGTTCATTTTTTACTAATGGGTTCGGAGCCGATCCCTGGCTCCGACACGATCGTTTAGCAAAGCTCAAAGATTACCAGTAGCTCGAGACCAAGCCCCTTATCCCATGATGCATTGTTGAAATTACCCCAGATCTAGTTTGCCGCGGCACTGATCTCTTGGTTTCCAGCTCTTCTTAAGAATTTTTCAACAAAATAGCAAGTTTTTCTTAAAGATTTTTCATATATTTCAAATATACTCTATTGCTTAATTTTTTCCTTATCCAGAATAGTACTTTCTTTTTGGGCCTCATTAGTTTTAGTGACCTTTCTTTGCTAGTGTGGGCTTCGGCCTTTAGTAGTGTAGTTTAGTGCAATTTTGTAGTTAGGTATTTTTGACTAATATACAGTTAGTTCTTGTGTGTTTTTATATATATATATATATATGTTTTTATATATATATATATATATATATATATATATATATATATATATATATATGTATACAGTGTGGCCTTTTGGGCATTGTAAATATTGTGTGTGTGCTTTTTCTTAGTTGCTTTCTTGTAAAAGGTGATAGAATTTGTTTCTTATTATGTCAGAAGATAAAGACAGACATCCTAAGTCTGGTTTCAAAAAATGTCCTGACTGTGGACAAAAGATGTCTGTCACTGACGGACACGTTCAATGTGTTTATTATCTGAGTGAGGTGCACCTTCAGGAGTCCTGCAGTATCTGCCATTCCTTTTCCACTAGAGTGCTTGCTGAAAGGAAGAAAAAGCTCATGGATCGGGGTCTTCTTAACTTTGTGGAAGCCTTGACTGACCAGAATGGAGCCAGCAAGTCACCAAAGTCCTCCAAATCCTCTTCAGACTCTTAGTCAAAGAAGTCTAAAAAAGTGGAACTTGCTGTGACTTCGGCTCCACAGCCTTTGGTGCCAACAGCCTTTTCCTTTCGGACCCGGGACACTACCTTGGAACAGGTCTCCAAATCTCCTTTTTCTGCATTACTCCAGTCAGCACCATCAGTGCATTCCTCCAGGTTCTCTGTTAGTCTTTTGGATTCAGACATGGACCGGATAGTACAGAAGCTCTTAAAGGCACCAGGCCTAGCTAAATTGCTGTCGGCTCCGACCTAGGTGTCGGAACCGAAGGCTACTACCCAGAAATTGACTGCTCCTCCTCCGAGCTGTAGTGGATTTTCGGAGCCAGAAGAGACCGACCTGATGGTTGTAGAACCCTTGGAGCCAACACCTGTCCCAGTGTCATCGGCTCCATCTACTCGGATGTCCTTGGCTCTGACTGGGGACTATAGGAGCCGACACTCTCTGGTCGGGTCCGGGAGGATAGTTGCACTGACCTGTTGGTGCCGACTCTTCCTCTTGGGGCCTCAGCGCTGGTGAACTCAGCTCCTACCTTGGGCTCGGAGCCCACGGCATCTATGCGGGAGGGGATCACGGTTCCTTCGGGTCTGTCAACTCGTACTCATCGGAGCCGTGATGCCTTTGAAGCCATGAGGTGAGTACTGTCTCCTAAGACTTCCTCATCACCAGGTCTGGCATCTTCTTCTTCTAAAGTGCCGGTGTCTGCTTCTGCTTCCATCAACCACCCCAAACGTGGAGACCCAGAGCCTCGGGTAGCCCCACTAGGCACTAAGCATCCCCTGCTCTTCTGAGTCTTCCCCAGAGGTTCCCACTGAGGAAGTTCCCAGAAAGAGACTGTGCAAGAGGAGGCACTTGGACTCCCCACAGGAGTCATTGACATCTGGCACTGACTTGGATGAGTCAGAAGGGTCCACACGATCCCCCTCTGAGGACAGCTTCTTTGCGGAGATCCTTAGGCAAAGGGGTGATTGGCAGTCCAAAAACCCTACTGAGTATGAGTCGGTTCTTCTGAAGGCTTTGGGTCTCAACCTTCCACCTCCTAGGTGTCTCCACCCTACAATGAGCTTATGTAACTGGTCTCTCATAGGGCATGGGAGTCTCCGGAGTCCATGGAACCTGTCCTTCAGAGGCCGAATAAGTTTATCTCTGCCCCAGCGGATAAAACCTTCTTGTCTAAGGGAGTCCCTGTAGATGCCATGGTGGTAGCAGCAGCTACCAAGAAGGAATTGTCTGAAACTTCTGTGTCTATCCATCCTCCTAACAGAGATTCTAGGATCATGGATAGATATGGGAAATGCATGTTCAGTTTAGCGAATTTCACCCTTCGATCACTGAGCTGTCTGACCCATTTCACCAAACTGCAGAGAGACCTCCTTAAGGAGTTGGGAGATGCTCTTTAGGGTGCTGTAGCTGCAGGTGTCAATGACAAGGTTTCTGCCCAGCTTGCTACCCTTAATTCCATTGCGAACTCGTCCATGCATCTCATATCATATGCAGCAGATGGGTGAAGTAGGGCTGCAGGAGCAGGGGTTGCTCTTCGTAGGCATGACTGGATGCACCTCTGTTCTTTCGCAGAGCCCTTCAAATCTTCATTCGTAAATACCCCATTTGATGGCTCATCCTTGTTTGGCCTAAGGTAAAGGAAACATTGACCAGGTGTGAACAGGAGGGAAAGACTGCCGTCGGAGTTCGCTTTTCTACCCCTACTCGACCTTACCCCAAAGGGCAAAAAGGAGGAAAGATGTGGTTCCGTAAAGCCCAAGGAGCCTTTCAGGACACACGTGGAGAACCTTCCTCCAGGGGAGAAGGTAATAATGGAAGACGCTGCCCTCGCAGCAGAGGGGGTCCGCAACACCAGGGTGACAGAAATAATTTCCCTGGCCAACCCTATCAGCGCTCCTGAGAGGAGGCCCGATTGTCCTGCTCTGGAGGCGGTCGAGGGTTGCTTATCTTTGTACCCAGAAGCCTGGTTGGATATTACAAATGACGGATGGGTACAAAGCATCATTTCCAGAGGGTATTTCTTACCGTTCTCCTCTCCACACATTCCTGTCAAGAGAATCCCAGATGTTCCACCCAGTTACAGGGAACAAGCAACCATAGTGGTCCGCAAGTTGCTAGAAAAAAGAGTCATCCAACCAGTCCCAGCAGATCAAACAGGATTCGGAACTTACTCAAGATTCTTTTTGGTCCAAAAGAAAACAGGGGAATGGAGACCCATTTTGCACATCAGCAGACCAAACCAATTTGTAAAAAAAGAGAAATTTCGGATGGCCATGCTTCAGTCCATACTCCCCTTTTTAGGGAAGGACAATTGGAAGTGCTCGATCTATCTCAAGGATGCCTGCTGCCACATAAAAATGGCCAGACCATCCAGAGATCATCTGCGTTTCTGGCTGGGAGCCAGTCAGTACCAGTTTCGAGCCCTGCTCTTTGGTCTCACTACAGCCCCCGTTTTACCAAATGTATGGCAGTGGTCACGGCTCACTTGAGGTGTCTAGGATTCCAGGTGTTTCCATACCTAGACAATTGGCTCTTAGCTCCACCACCAGGCATCAACTGATTCAGGCAACAGAATCCACTCTGACACTCTGCAACCACTTAGGCATTACGGTCAACTTCAAAAAGTCTGCCTTGTCGTCATTGCAGCATATCGTCTTTATAGGCAGAGTTAGACACTTCAACCACCACTCTACATCTTCCAGTTGAAAGGGTATCAATTCTTCACCAACACATCACATCACTGGTTTGAAAGAACAGAGCTCCAGCTGCAGAGGTCTTGAAAGTACTAGGTTTGATGGTGGCAGCACTTTTAGCCATTCCATTGGCGAGGATGCATATGCAGATTCTTCAGTGGCTCCTGTTCACTCAGTGGTCTTACCAGGAGTTGCCAATGAACCATATGATTCTGATTACAAACTCTTGCAAGAGGGATCTTCAGTGGTGTTGAGGTCTCTACATGTTACAATAGGAAGCCCCTTTGTACTTCCCCCTCCAGTAACCACTGTGACCATGGACGCTTCCCTGATAGGGTGGGGGCATTTTCAGGGAAAGACTGCCCAAGGCACATGGACGGATCAAGAGTCATATTTGCATATCAATGTTCTAGAGATGAGAGCAGTACTTGTGGCGTTGCAGTACTTTCAGGACTCTCTCCCTCTAGGGACAATTGCCATGCAGACAGACAACATGTCAGTAGTCTGGTATTTGAACAAACAGGGTGGGACTAAGTCTTACCCCCTTTGCCGAGAAACCCTCCGAGTTTGGCAGTGGGCTGTGTCATCCCAGAGCTTTCTGTTGGCAATGCACATTTTGGGAAGATCCAGCGTGATAGCGGACAAGCTGAGCAGGGCAGTATTGTTGCCACACGAGTGGTCCTTCAAACAGGAGATTGCGGACAAGATTTTCTGCAAATGGGGCCAGCCTTGCTGAGATCTTTTTGACAGCCACATCAACACCAAATGCAGAAGCTACTTTGCCCTGATCCCCCCTCTGGGAGAACCCCTGAGAAATGCACTTGTACATGATTGGCCCCTGGGTCTCCTCTATGCATTTCCCCCAATTCCTCTGATACCCAGATTTTTACAGAAAGCAAAGTTACTGGGAAGGACTGTCATTCTTATACCCCCTCATTGGCCTCTGCAGATTTGGTTTCCATTTCTTTACCGTCATCTCTTGGAGGATCCATGGACCCTGGACCCAGTTCCAGACCTTCTGACACACCAGTCAGGGGACCTCCATCTTTCCTTGCAGTCATTGAAGCTAACTGCTTGGCTGCTCCAGTTCCCCATATAGCCAGGCTTTATAATCTTTCAGATGACACAAGTCATAATTTGTTGGCTTCCCACAAACCTTCTACCAGAAAATTGTATCGGAGTAAGTAGAAAAGATTTTCCATTTGGGCTTCTAACAAAAACCTTGGCCCTTACCAAGCTCCATTGTCATCCATTCTAGAATTCTTGACTGGGATTTTTCATGAAGGAGTTGCAGCTGCTACCGTTAGGGTCCAGTTAGCAGCTATATCTAATTTCAGTCTAGGTATTGATGGACTGAATATTATGCAACACCAGTTATCAAAGGCCTTTCCTCAAAGGTACATTTCACATGAGACCTCCAGTAAAGAATCATTATTCTCCCTGGAGCTTGAATTTCATGCTTTCCTGTATTATTCTTTCCCTCTTTGAACCAACATCTTCTTGTGAGCTCAAGTTTCTGTCAAGGAAAACTATTTTTCTAGTGGCCATTACTTCTGCCCGCAGAGTGTCAGAGCTTCAGGCGTTATCTATCAAGCCTCCATATATGATTTTTCATCCTGACAGAGTATCCCTTAGGACTAACCCTTCCTTTTTGCCTAAAGTATGTTCTGAGATAAACATCAATCAAGTTATTGAGTTGCCCATTTTTTCCCCAACCATACCAACAAATTAGAATACATGCTGCACAAACTTGATGTTCACAGACAGCTTAGATATTATCTGGACAGAACAAAAGACTTCAGAAAGTCAGACTAACTTTTTGTTTCTTTCTCTGAAGCCAGAAAAGGTAGACCAGTGGCTAAAACAACTCTTTCTAAGTGGCTTTCAGATTGTATCTCCTACACTTACTCATCAGCTAATAGGTTTTTGTTGCATAAAGTGAAGGTGCATTCAACCAGAGCAGTCTCTACTTCTTCGGCCTTTCAAGCCAAGTTACCTCTTGACAATATCTGTGCTGCAGCCACTTGGTCTAAGCCTCACACTTTTATCACTCATTACAAAGTGGGCAAGGCCTCCAGGGACAGGGCTTCCTTTGGTTCTACGGTCCTTAAAAATGTACTCCCGTGAGCCACACAGGATTTAGGGTGCTAGGGACGCTACCCATCATTGAAGAATGAATGGAGAGATTGAACAACTTCACATAAAGAAGTTATGTACTCACCATAACGTTCCATGTGAGTTGTTCCATCTCGCTTTCATTCTCACGTCCCTCCCTCCTTCCCCCACCTGGTTGACAGTTGACCTTTAGACTGACTTCATCCTGCTTATTCAATGTTTCTTCCTGTCTGGGGAGATTAGTCCTCTCATATATATATATATATATATATATATATATATATATATATATATATAATTTTAGTTTTAATGTAGCCATTGTTGCCATTTTAAAGTTATGCTTTTGGAGTTTGGTGTCTTTAAAATTGGTGGAAGGTAGGGGGACGTGTTGATCACATTTCAGTTTTAACTTATTTAAGTAAGCCATTGTAATGGCGCGAGTTTTCTGTTTTTTTAAATTTTGATGAAGTTGGTGCAGAGCGCCGACGAAAAGCTACATAGAGTTGTTTGGCTTAAATAAATATTTTCTGTCTATAGGTGTTCAGCGTTACTTTTTGCCATATCGGTTTTGGATTATTGAATTTGAATTCACCACTGAGTTCGAGGTGAGCGGTGGCAAGCCTTGTTTTAGTTTGTCTTTTTCATTTTTGGTGGTGCAGCAGTTATTTCAGCGATGTCTAGCGCTACACCGGAAGCTGGGGTGAATAATGAGCCGGGAGAACTGACGATGCTGATTAACCTTTTAACTCAAAAGGTTGACTTGTTGTCCCAACGAGTGGATGACTTGTCCCAACCACTACAAGCAGGAATTGGAACATTGTCTGATTCATCACGACCTCCCAGATTCAAACAGGCGGGATCACAGGATCTGTTACCTGTCAGTGGAGTAGCCGGTGAATCAGCTGCTGAGACCAATATGTTTTTATTTCAACAGAGTCAAGTGTGGGATGGAGCTGCCGGAGGACCAATAGAAGGAAGTCTGAGTTCTCGTAGGGATGTTGGTGCCTCAGCTGCTACTAATGTAGTAGATGAGACGAGGAGGAGGAGTTCAGAACCCAATTTGAACCAATGGCTTAGACGGCCATTTCGGCTAAATATTTGTAACGACACTGTTGGTTCTCATCTTAATCAAAATGATAGTAACAACATCCCATCTAACTCAATTTGTTTGACCAGAAATTGATCAAACTAAGGAAATTACAACTAGAGGTATCATACTTTGGTGAATTTCGGTGGTTGAAGATAGTCCCAAAGGGGCTTCGTTCCTGGCAGTATCCAACAGGGTTAGAGGAAGGTTCCAAATTCCACCAGGACCTCCTTTCCTTATTTGATAGACATGGGTCTGAACTCCTTAATTTAATTAGTACTCACTATCAGGAATCGATAAACAACTTGACAAGAGAAATATCGACCTTGGATGAAGAGATCAAATTAGATACCTATTTCCCAAGGTATAGATATGATTATGAGCGGATATGAGCGGATATATACTAGTATCGATGAATATATATCCAAAATCACTTTGACTAAGATAAAGAAACTCCAAAGGGATATCAAGGCATACAAGGATGGGGTGGCTTACCCTAGACCCCCGAAATCGCAGGGGAATTTTAAGGGGGAATCTAGTCGGGTATTGGGCCCTCTGAATGAGCTCTAAGTCCAGGTCACAACTACAACATCAGGACCAAGAGGCAGGGGCTCCAAATAGTAGTATAGACCATGAGAATCCGAATGGGAGGAGAGACTTTCCTGGTCCTCAAACCAACCAGGTAAACCAAGATCCTGAAGTGGAAGGGGCAAATTTTCAGGACCAAGCCTCATCTCCAAAACAATCTTCGAATCGGAAGACGAGAAACAGGTACAAGACCAGGAGAAATTAAATGGGAGTGCTTATGAAAGTCCATCCCTTCATCTCCCCTTATATGAAGTTATTTTTAATACGGGGAAGGATTTCAAAATTTACAATTATTCCCAATTTGTTTTTCGACAGCCCTTGGTCGACATCTTGGCTAAGGGCTTTTCCTTCGTACCATCTAGGAGGGCTAGTGTGGCAAGATCTATTTTGGACTTGAAGCTTTTTGTGAGGAAGCTAAATTTATCCCTCTTGTTGGGAGATCAATCCAAGTCAATGAAACCTTTCCATATTCCTAACACGTATAACCCCCACCCCATTGCACCCCTCATTGGGAGTTTTCGAACAAATGTGTGATTTGGATATTCGTTTTTTTTATTAAATTCGAAGCGTCCGGCTCAATTCAGTATTACAAAGGATGAAAGGGACCTGTTAAATGTTTTATGTTCTTCATCAGTCAGACTTATGCAACCTGATAAGGGGGTTGGCTTGGTTGACATGGATACAGATGATTATAATGATAGGATATTAGCCATTTTATCCTCTGAAACATATTGAGAAGTATCTAAAAATGAATTGAATGTTAGCATGACCCGGGTCTGTTCCTACTATGAGGATATGTTCATCAGCAGGGTGATTGACTTGGATGTGTTCAGTTTTATTTAATCTTTAACACCAAGTATTCCAGTGTTGTTTGGCAATCCTAAGATCCATAAGAATATTCAGGACCCACCCATGCGCCAATTAGTCAGTGCCAAAGGCAGTATTACTTATGCAGCGGCCAAAGTGGTGGATTCCATTCTCAAAAAATATGTGGCTAGTGAACCACATATTTCTAGAGATTCTTGGTCATTTTTGGCAAAGGTTGGTTCAACTCCATATAGTACAGACAGCCACTTTTTAACCGTTGATGTTATTGATTTATATTCATCTATTCCACATGATGTGGCAGTTGAATGGATCCAATTGGAAATTACCTCTAAACAAGCTCCTGCACAAGAGATTTTAATGGTCAGCGAGCTTCTGGATATCATTCTAATGTCTAACTTCTTTTCATTTAACAATCGATGGTTTCATCAGTTGATAGGAGTACCGATGGGTCACCTTGTGGGGCCGGTGTGGCCAACCTAGTGATGGCGCACTGGGAGAAGGAATGTGTTTTTTCTAATACCATCAGTTACACTATATACACGTTTTTTGGATGATATTTTTATCATCCTTAAGGGTGACCAAGAGGCGGCACATTCACTTGTTGAAAGTTTCAAAAGGTCAACTGAATTTTTAAAATTCACTTCTAACTTTGAAACAGAAAGGATAGCCTACTTGGATGTGGAACTTTTCAAGGATAGGTGTAAGTGTTTTTTAGGCAGAATTCACCGAAAGCTTACATTTTCCAACTCCTATTTACACTTTGACAGTGAACATCCTCCTCACCAGAAGAGCTCTATAGTCAAGGGCCAACTGGTCAGGGCGGCCAGAATGGTATCTAGGGAAAATGACTTTCAGGATGAGTGTAGGTTCATTTTGAACCTCTTTCTGTGTAGAGGGTATCCAAAGGAACTCATTGTAGACTTGTGCATGGAAGTCAAAACAAAGAGGACCAATGGTTATTTCCAACCCATTTTGGGTTATTCCAAGTCCGAGTTTGCCATACACCCACGGCCTGACCATAGCAGTGGTATGTACCATTGTAATTTCATCATCTCCTATAACCTGGATGTCAAGGACATAATGTCAGTTATTAAGAAGAATTGGTGCTTGTTATCGCCAGACATTACAGGGATTCCTGGGTTGAATTCTTATCCTAAAGTTACTTTCAGGAGAGGTCCTAACATCAAGAACATCTTGGAAACGAAAGTTAAGAATATATCTTCTAGATCTGGGATGTTCAAATGTAATATGTGCAAATACTGTAGATTTGTCAAAGCAGGTACATTTTTCTTGATAAAGGATAAGAAGTATTTGATCAAAGGGAGATACAATTGTGCTAGTAACCAAGTAGTCTGTTTAGCCCACTGTTCGTCTTGTCCTGTATTTTATATAGGCAAGACGGATAGGAAGCTACATGAACGTATGTATGAACATTTGAACACCATGAAGAAAGAGAAGATGGAAAATGCTTTGGCGAAGCACATCAAGGATAACCCCGGACATGAGTTCTCCTTTTTGGTGATAGATCAAGTTTGTTCAGAGAATAGGGGGGCCCGGAATCTCTGAGATTGGAATTTAGAGAATTAATGTGGCAGCTAAAACTGGAGGTTTACCATTACCCTGACCTCAATAGCATGCTATCTATCAGTAGGGCATATCCTATTTGTTGAGTATGGGATATTATTTTCCATAGTTGTTTAGTTTTTTTGGGCCCTGGCAGCAAAATAATTATAATTATAATTTTGTTGTATTTCCCATAACTTTGTTCCATTTCCATTTTATAGAAGGAGTGGATAATGTGGTTTCAAATGTTCTAATTTTGTAATGTTTATCCTTGATGTTTTCAAATAAATAGATATATAGGGTTTATAAATATATATTTTTTATATTTATTGTTGATTTAAGGGGTTCAATTAATAATATATATATATATATATATAATTTTAGTTTTAATGTAGCCATTGTTGCCATTTTAAAGTTATGCTTTTGGAGCTCGGTGTCTTTAAAATTGGTGGAAGGTAGGGGTGTGTGTTGATCACGTTTCAATTTTAACTTATTTAAGTAAGCCATTGTAATGGCGCGAGTTTTCTGTTTTTTAAATTCTGATGAAGTTGGAGCAGAGCGCCAACGAAAAGCTACATAGAGTTGTTTGGCTTAAATAAATATTTTCCGTCTATTGGCGTTCAACGTTACTTTTTGCCATATCGGTTTTGGATTATTGAATTTGAATTCACCACTGAGTTCAAGGTGAGTGGTGGCAAGCCTTGTTTTAATTTGTCTTTTTCGTTTTTGGTGGTGCAGAGATTAGTCCTCTTACTAGCATATGGTACACGCAGCAAACAAGATCTGAGGTAATTCAGCAATGCATCATGGGATAAGGGGCTTAGTCTTGAGCTACCGGTAATCTTTGAGCTTTGCTAAACAGGCGTGTTGGAGCCGAAGCTCGGCTCCGAACCCATCAGTGAAGAATGAAGGCGAGATGGAACAACTCACATGGAACGTTATGGTGAGTACATAACTTCTTTTTTACTATATTCCTGTTTTTATCTGAAAAATACAATGCCCTAAATAACTTACTTACACATCAAGGCAAGTGCAGATGAGTGGATGTTCTTGCTAGGTCCAAGACAAAACACAAAATACAAAAGTCTGTCTCTGGGAGAGTTCTTAAATTAATAGCAAACATTACTGCTTGGTCATGACATCACTCTTTGTCGCCTGGCTTAGGTTCTCAGGCTAACTGAAACTAACATCTCTGTGTTAAAAATACACATCTCTCAGATGTTTGCTTAGAATTGAAAGTCGTAAAACAATTAAACACTTTTACATTTTAGACCTAGTAATTACTTCTCTCCAAGACAATAGAAAAACTTCTAGCTTTAGACATTGTGTTTGCTTCACTGAAACTGAGAGATAACAGAATCATAAAACACTTGAATTTTCAACTTATTTCTTTGAAGATTTGTAAGTTAACTCTATATGTTTCAGCTTCTGCTATTAAAACATACATTTGCACAGGTGTATAGTTTATATGCATTTCTGTTCTTTTCCAGTAGGTTACACTGTGGACACATCCTTGAAGCTCAGTACTGTACAAACCCTGTTCAACACACACTTGTGCACCAGTATTTTAATATACACATAATATATAGATGTTAAGTTGTCAATCTCGCCTTCATTCTTGCTTTGATGGGGAGCTGCATCCTATAGTCTGTAGTGAATTCCACCCTATTCCCTTGTTTTCAAACTTTATAACCCTTTTAGATCTTTCAGGCTGTCTGACCATGACTTGGTTTCCACTGTCGGCTCGAGGGGCTAGCCTTCCCCTCATTGGCGGGAATTCGGATATTCGTCCATCCCTCTTCATCAGTGCCTGCAGACGCCTGCCAGCCTAGGTTTCCCATCCTGCAGGTACATCTGATACCAACATCCTTGAGCTCCCCACAGGAGGGGGAATTGGCCTCCATTCAAGGGGGAATTGGTCCCTCCATTGACCCTCCGAGTCGGTATACCTGAGGCTTTGATCCCACCCACTTATGCAGGTAGTGGCGGCTCCAGATTCTGTGGAACCGCCAGAAGACCATCCAACAGTTCCTTTCCACTAAGAAGGAACTGGTTCTAGGAGAATTATCTTTGTCACTTCACCAGGCTTCCAGCGAGATATTCTCAAAGAACTGGGTGAAGTAGTCCAGCTGCTGGGGCTCAAGAAAAGATTGCCTGCTATCCTGAATTCCATATCTAACTCCTCCATGCGGCTCATATCTTAGGCACAGGAGTTGCTCTTAGACGCCAAGCCTGCACTAATACCCCTTTGATGGTTCGCTTTGTTGACCTCAGGTGAAGGATACCTTGACCAGGTGTGAGCAGGACGGTAACTCTTTCTGCCGTTGAGTCCAATTTTTCACTCTCTTCTAGACCATATCCCAAGGGTCAGAAGGGGCCCCAGAGGCAGAACACAGTCCTCAGAACCAGGGCAACAGGGAGTCTCTTCTCTTCCGAGAAGAGAAGCATCCCTGAGGGTGTTGCCCACTGTCCACCCTGGAGCAGTCAAGGATTTCACTGTACCCAGTAGCCTGGCAATCCCTATCACAAGAGATGTGGGTACAGTCGCATTATATCCGAGGGTTAAGTGCAAAATCCCTTCAAAGGTTTCCCCTTGCACTTCTACAATCCCTTCCAGACATCTCTACCCGTCAAAGGGATTTGGCAGAAACAGGAGGTTTCAAACTGAGCAATCTACAGATTTGTCAAGAAGGCAAGATTCGGATATCGCCACTTCATTCATTCTGCCCTTTCTGGGCAAGGACAACTGATGTGCTCTATAGACCTTCATCATGCGTGACGCTATCACATAAAGATTCTGGATGTGCTCCAGAAGCTTTCTCCGCCGGGCTAGGGACCAGTCATTACCAATTCAGAGACCCCCTCGCCTGCCTCACAGCCCCCCCCCAGAGTACTAACCAAATGGCAGGCAGTTCAGCTCATCTGATCTGCCAAGGATTCCATTGTCTTCCTTTCTGGACGACGACTGGCTCCTCTCTCCGCCACCAAGTGTCAGCAGCTTCTTCAGTCCAGAGACTACACTCTACAGCGCCTGCAGGAGAGTTTGGGAATTTCAAAA
Organism: Protopterus annectens; assembly: GCF_019279795.1. Lineage (NCBI taxonomy): Eukaryota > Metazoa > Chordata > Ceratodontiformes > Protopteridae > Protopterus > Protopterus annectens. Next base: position 919,385,367 of record NC_056730.1, read on the forward strand.
ATTAAAAAAATCTTCTCTGCTGCCTTGCCAATGTTAGCCAGACTAACAGAGAAAAAGAATTCTGGACATCCAAAATTTGTTCGGGCTTCTATTGCAAAGCAAACAAGATCAGGTTCTATGGCAAACTGAAGGTTCTAGGTCTTATGGCTGCGCCGCATGTTCTTCTACCAAGCTGCGTCGCTTCCCCATTATGCCTTCTGCAGTGATGCTATTCACGCGAGTGGTCGTATTTCACAGTCTTAGTCACAAGGCACTTAAATCTAGTCACATTGAAGTCGCAGGCAGTCGTGGAACTGGTGGATATCTTCCCTCTTCTTCATCCCTCCTCACTCCCTTTTACAGTCACCACAGCTACAGTCACTACGGATGCCTCTGATCGGGTGGGGCATTATCAGGGCAGGGCTTGTCCACGGACGGCAACCCATAGAATAATAGAATGTCATAAATGTCCTGAGATGAGAGCAGTGCTTTTAACGTTGTAAGCCCTCAATCCTTCCCACGGGACCGGGACTATTGTATATTAAACGGGATAAACAGTCCGTGGTCTGGTACATCAACAAACAGGGCGGAACCAGGTCCTATCTGTTACGAGAAGCTCAGACTTTGGCAATGGGCCATCTCTTCAGCGTTTCTGATAGCAACGCGACATCCTCGCAGGTCCAACCTATTGGCGGACAGGCTGAGCAGATCTATTCCTGATGCTCACGAAAGTGGTCTCTCAATCAATCTGTAGTGGATCAGATTTTTTGAAGTGGGGCACTCCTTGCCGCGCATCTTTTGCTACTCCTCAAAACAACAAGTGCCCAGATTATTTCACTTCTTTCCCCTTCGATCTCTACTAGGACTGTTCATGCAAGTGGCTTACTGCGTTTTCTATTTGGGCAAATTCCAGAAATATTGATCCCTTTACTGCTGAGAGGAGTTTTTCCTAAAACCACCTATAAAGCATCCTCCTCCTCGCAAATGGATCTAAACTTAATGTTGGCATCCTTGATACTACCTTGTCCATCGTCAGCTCAGGCACTATTTGCTAAAAACAATTTAGAAAATCGACCAAAAAAATGTCTCCTATGCAGAAACAGGATGGCAGGTCCAGTTTCTAAAGTGACCTTATCCAGATGGTTGCAGATGGTTACATTTCCTATGTACTCTCTCCCCAGACTCAAACAGCTATCTAAGCTATCAAAAGCACACTCCAACCAGGGAGTCTATCCACTTCGCAGCTTTTCAGGTAGACTACCCATTGATACTGCATACACTTGCAGCAGCAACTTGCCATACCTTGTCTCTTGGTCTCTTCACATGATCTGGCTGGCCCATAGAGCCAGTTTTGTTTCCTATTCCACAGTTCAAGAGTCAGTCCCATTGAGCCACCCGAGATACAGGTGCTAGGGACTCCTTCCCCTGGCTGGGACAGACCTTGAAGAGTTCCTATTAGGTTGTTTCCTCCTGAGCCTTCTCATATGAGGACTCTTATTAGGAACTTATGTTCCTAATTATGTTAGATAGTTCTTTATGGGATATAAAGTTGCTCTGGTAAAAGGGAGGTCTCAAGCTAAAGCAAGTAAGCCAGCCAGAGAGCGAAGGATCGGCTCCGAACCCATCCAGCAAGAAAGAAGGCGAGAGAAGACAACTAACATGGAACGTTATGGTAGGTACATAACTTCTAATTCTCTTACCTTTGTAAGACAAGCATCTGAATCATGTCGGTATTCACAAATGACATATGATTATTTACAAAATTCCAGATAGCTGGGCTGGCAGTGTCACAGTGTAAATTACAACCTAATTTACAAGGGAGTTAGTGATAAGATATAAGAAGATCAGTTCTGTATGGCTTGTGTAGAATTTCTGGACACATACCCCTGGATTCTCAAAAGCTTGCACAGTGTGCATGATTAGTATAAGAGGTAATATTGCCAGTATGGTGGCCAAGCAGTCCACATACGTGCTCGTTTGACGTGCATGAGCGCTCTAGCACTAGTGCTGCACGTTCCCAGCCCCCGTATGCAAATTACCCCATTTGCAGGTGAATTCCATGCAAATGAGGTAAATCTGCCATCCAGGAAACAGGAATCAGAGTGTGCAGGACTAGCGTAATATGCAGAAATGTACTTGGTTAGTAACAGAGTGTACGGTACTGCAAAATCCAAAACGGGGACATGACACCTCCAAATAAAGGCTGCATATAATTGAAGAAGCATGCCAATGGCCAAGTATAAGGCCATTGGCATTGCAAACAATGCAAAACGTACAAAATACAAGTTTTATTATATGTCTTCCGATCACGGCTAGTGAAGCATAGGGCAGTGGCACGCAAACGGGATCGGTAGGGAAATAAGAAAATAAACCTAAAAAGGCAGTCTAACTAAAATCAGTGTTCCGCCATGCAAGTCAATGGCAGACAAAAGACAACCCGGCCAGTGGATAGTGGTTGCTAAGGGGGGAGGCACAGTGTGATACATGTAACTATGTGTTAGTAGGCAGTCCTATGCAAATGAGGGGAAGGATAGTGAATCCCAGTTTCAACCAGCATGTGAGGCAGGTCCCTACAGTGTAAGAGTATGAAAAGGCGAGTGTAAGACTAGGAGGTATGTGACATAATGGGTGGGTGTGTCAGGCATGCTTTCAGCGGATTGGAACCCTGTGGATCAGGGTTGCACCCAGCTTAGCACAGCGAAGCCAGGGTGTGTGTCTAAACCTGCCTAGCACATATGACACAGTGTAAGCGGGTGCGTGTGCTGCAGACTGGGATCTACAGGAAGATAAAGGAAGTGAAACCAGGAAATAGCAGCAGTGTGCACATTGGAGTACACCAATTGTGCGGTGTGCCCCCTGGCTGAAACAGAAGGCCAATGGGAAGGGAAAGCAGCAGTAGGAAGGTAATCAAGGGGTGCTAGGTTCACTGCCAGGTGAAATGTGTCAGAACCAGAGAATTACACAGGCAGCAGCCCAGCCCAGAATGCCACTATAAACTATGCAAACACCTACCCCTCTGGTTTTTCCCACACCCTACACCACTAGTGTAAACAAGTGGGGAACTTTCAACACTCAGAACAGCAAAATGTTAGGGGCTGCAATAGCTATCATACAACTTGTGGAAGAGGCTGAGCGTGGTGAGGATGTGAATGCTGCCAACCAACCCACAGTGAGGAGACGGAGAAGAGTGTACAGACCCAGGATAATCTACCAAGGGCTACATGAGCTGGAGATAGTGGTGAATTATAGGGTGGACAGGGACCTCCTACAGCAAATTGTTGAGCTGTGCCGGCCACACCTGACACACAGAACTAACAGAGGGGAACCCATCCCAGTGGAAATAAAAGTATGTATAGGCCTAAGAATACTAGCTACAGGTGCCTTCCAAAGGCCAACTTGGGATATGATGGGGATTTCACAGGCATCAGCATCCAGGGTACTCCGCCAGTTCCTGAATGCCATGACAGCACGTCGGTGAGTATGTATATTTCCCCCTCACCTGTGAGGCGTTGGCCAGCAATATGTGTCTCTTCCACCAAATAGCAGAATACCCTGAGGTAGTGGGTGCAATAGACTGCACGCACATATACATCAAAGCACCACCCGGTGAGCAGGGTAGGGTCTACATAAACTGCAAGGGCTTCCCCTCTATCAACTGCCAGGTTGTGTGCGATGCCCAGGGCATAATACTGAACATGTGTGCTGGCTGCCCTGGAAGTTATCACGATTCCCACATCTGGCATCTGACACAGCTGTACCAGAAATTTGCCAGTGGGGACATCCCACATGGTCTCCTAGTGGGGGATGCTGGATACACACTGGAGCCGTGGCTGACACCCATCAGAAACGCACACACACCCGAACATGAACTCCGTAATGAGGCACACGCACAAACAAGAATCATAATAGAGCGTGTGTTTGGGATGTTCAAGTCACTGTTCCAGTACCTGGACACATCCGATGGAGCCTTGCAGTACTCACCAACTACATGTATCCAAATCGTCCTTCTATGTGCCATGCTACACAACATGATCCTGTGGAACCAGCTGCAGCAGGAGCAGCAAGGGGCAGGGCCACACAGCCCCCCACCAATACCAAGGCCTGCACAGGCACAGAGGGACTCGGAGGAGGAACAATCTGAGCCTGCCCCAGTAAGCAGAAGGAGGCATGCCCAGTATGCCCTGGCAAAGAGGTAACGCATAGCACATGCTCTGACACAGGAGGGACCCAGGGAATAGCACCTCTCTCTGACTCTCACATACAGTAAAAGGGATGCCAAACATTACACTGCCTACTATGTGCATCCAACAGAGGCAGCCCTGCAGCACCACCCTCAATACCGGGACCACCCACAAGATAAGGGACTCACACATGCCAGTCAGGAGGGGGGGGTCACATACCCAACAACAGTCACAGCGAGCAGGAAAGGTGTAGACAAACACAAACAAATGCTGCACTGTGGCCTCTGAATGAGGGCTATGGGTAACCACCCCCCAGGCCTACACGAACAGACTTCAGCAGGCCAGGTAATGGGATGTCAGTTGTGATGGCTAAGAAGTCAGAAACTAATGTGTATCTAATTGAAAGGTAAGAACGGTAGTACACCGGTATGGCTTAGCCAGCACGATAGGTAAGACTACTGACTGAAATGGACTACAGGACATACCAGTACAGTCCTAGCAAATGTGTACGAGTGTCAGGTGTACCCCCCCCACCCTACATAGAAATATAGTAACAGTCAGGTGTGCCCCTCCCCAATCCTGTGTATAAACATAGAAATAGTCAGGTGTTCCCCCCACTATGCAGACATGTTGCAAAAGTCAATGCCAAATGATCAATGGATACCCTGCAGACACATCATGATTCCTGTCGGTGTACAACACAAAGGTCAGCAGTGCAGTACAAACCACTGGACATGATCCACACATGCAAAACGGACGGCCTGACTGGGCATGCTCACACACTTAGAGAAATGAAGGCAATGTCAGTCATCAGCATACTGAAAGGTCATAATGGGCATGCTCACACACTTAAAAACATGAAGGCCATGTATGCAAAGACCAGTGGACCAGACACATCAGGTGGTTGCAATTGTTAGTGCAGACACATGTCAGTATGCACCACTCATGCCTTGCACAAACAGTGGATAGGAATACAGGCATATATGTAAGGACAACAAACCATAATAAGCCAAAGGTAGATGGATATAGATGTGTGGAAGAGGGTGACCGTGACAAGGAGCCATCCACACCTGTCCCACTCAGCACACAGTCAAAGGGCCCCAGACACATCAAGATGTCACTCACTGCAGTTACTAGCAAGCAGTACCTGTCAGCACCACAGACTATGTTGTTCACGTGCCAGCTGTGCAACATGGCTGTACAACGACGTAGTCACCTAGTAGCTATATACACGTTCCTGTGACATATGACCTCATGTGTGGCCGCATGTGGAGTGTCACTCCTACATGAAAGAGGTATGGGCCATGCATACACTGCACACCCCATAGTGATACCCTGACAAGCTTGATGAGGTCATCCAATGTGAAGTACACCTTTGGGAGAGTTGTAGTCCAGTAATCTTCATGGTGTATCCCATGCCTGTGTACTGCTGTAGTGTGATAAACTAGTTAGGTAGGTGTTCTAACCCCAGACATGGCAACTGTGTGTGTGAGTGTGTGTCAGTGTTTGTGTGTATGTCTGTCTCTCACAGACTGTGTAGAGAACAATGCCTTTTAGGCTACTCACAACCCTTACAATTTACATACCCACCTTTGGCAAGGCTGCTGATGTCACCCACCTAGAAATACTCCCCTGGGAAAGCTGTAGCCCAGTAAACTCCGTAGTGCATGCTATAACTGCGTACTGCTGTTGTGTGATAATGTAGTCAGGTAGGAGGTTAAACCCCAGACGTGGCAATTGTGCGTGTGTGAGTCTGTGTGTGCGTATGTGTGCATGTCTGCCTGTCACTGACTGTGTAGAGAGCTATGCCTTTTAGGCCACTCACACGCCTTACAATTCACATACCCAACTTTGGCAAGGCTGCTGATGTCACACACCTACAAATACACCTCTGGGAAGGCTGTAGCCCAGTATTCTCTGTAGTGCATCCTGTAACTGCGTACCGCTGTAGAGTGATAAACTAGTTAGTTAGGAGTTCCAACCCCAGACCTGGCAAGTGTGTGTGTGTGTGTGTGTGTGTGTGTGTGTGTGTGTGTGTGTGTGTGTGTGTGTGTGTGTGTTTGTGTGCATGTCTGACTGTGTAGAGAGCAATGCGTTTTAGGCTACTCACACCCCTTACTGTTCAAATACCCACCTTTAGCAAGGCTGCTGATGGCAAGCACCTAGAAATACACCTCTGGCATGATTGTAGCCCAGTAATCTCCATAGCACGTCCTGTAACAGCGTATGGCCATAGTGTCATAAAAGCGTTAGGTGGGAGTTCTAACCCCATACCTGCCAACTGTTTGTATGTGTGTATGCGTGCATGTCTGACTGTGTAGAAAGCAATGCTTTTTAGGCTACTCACACCCCTTACATTTCACATACCCAACTTTGGCTTAGGCTGCTGATGTCACCCACCTAGAAATACACATCTGGGAAGGTTGTAGCACATCCCGTAACTGTGTACTGCTGTAGTGTGATAAACTAGTGGAGTTCCAACCCCAAACTTGGCAACTGTGTGTGTGTGTTTGTGTGCATGTCTGACTGTGTAGAGAGCAATGTTTTTTAGGCTACTCACACCCCTTACATTTCACATACACAACTTTGGCTTAGGCTGCTGATGTCACCCACCTAGAAATACACATCTGGGAAGGTTGTAGTCCAGTAATCTCCATAGCACATCCTGTAATTGCATACTGCTGAATTAGACCCGTGGTTAGGGTTCCATCCCCACACATAGCAGTTCTGGATGTATTGTGTGTGTCACTGTCTGTGTAGGGAGCAATGCATTTCAGGCTAGTCTCTCGCAGTCAGTCTCAAATGCCCTACTTTAACAATCCTGCTGATGTCAATCGTCGTGAAGTACACTTTTGGGGAAGGACTACTCCAGTAATATCCGTGGTGCATACTATAACTGTGTAGTGCTGTAGTGTCATAAAGTAGTTAGGTAGGGGTTCTCCTCCCAAACATGACAGGTGTGCGTGTGCATGTGTGTGTGTATTTGTAACCCATATCCTGTGTAGAGGTGGTTGTGACTGTGTGACACCTGTGGCCAATGTGGAGCGGGTTTGCATATTTCTTATATGGTGGCCATACTGTCAGTCACAATGTCCACCATACAGGGATAACAGATTTGATATGGCTGAGATGCTGGTGTGCAAAACCATACCCAGCCATGTGACATCAAGGCCAAGCAATCACAGTTAGCAACCCCAGTATTACTCAGAGCACACTCTCAACCCATGTGTCATACACACACACACACACACGCATGCCTAGGTAACAGCCAATATGTGGGAGGTACACTGCATATTGGCCACTGATAGTAACTATGGAGTGACAACAGTGGGCCACAGAGGGCATGTCACCCTGTCCATCTGTCCAATATGCACATACGTGCAGACAGTGCACCTCCCCCGTGTTCCACAGTGGACACCTGCACCACCCGTGGTGCCATAACATGCGACCCACAACGGACATACCATGCTTGACAACATGCCCTGTATGGACAGATGCCACTGACACCAGGGAATGATGATAGCATGCTCTCAATGTAGGTGCAGGGTAAAGCTGCTAGCCATTACCAGTCCCCACCACAGGTGGGCAGGACTGGCACATCTGATGATAATCTTTGTTCACAACATGGGCCAGACACCCCAGGTACAGTTCCACATGTCACTGTACATGCATGTGGGAGGTGTGCACATCCCAGACACTGTCCATGTCATGGACTAAGGAACACAGACATGGCAATCGATGCACAGCATTGGCCACACACAATAGTCACCCAGGTGACCGGATGGGGGATACAATACCCACCCGTGTGGGGAAATGCAGACACTACATCCGAGTAAACTATTGTCACATGGCCTGATGCCAAGGTACACACATCGCCTAGCCTTGGACAGCCGTCTGGCGCAGTCGAACACCACACACTTGTGCAAACATGCACCCATGCATGTCAGTACTGGCACGCTGTGTGTTTGTGTATGCGTTGTATGCTGCAGATGTTCACGTCCACACTCCCTACAACCCCCATGGACATACTGCAGCATGCTGTCTGATGTCAGACACCTCCCCATACCCTTCACCCATACAGCTCCCGTATGACCTGTGTGGTGTATGGGATACCTGCACAGTGATGTGATGTGGCAATCCCACAACCGATGAGTTGTACACCTGGCCCTGCCACGTGTGTCAATGTGTGTGTGTGTGTGTGTGTGTGTGTGTGTGTGTGTGTGTGTCCCTGTGAGAGTGTGGCTGTGTTGACGCTGGCACCTGTTCATACTGACAGACGCGTATATGTCACCTACCGTACAGCTACTGTATCCCTGTTGCAGTTGTCACTCACCATGACATATATGTTCTGAGTGCTCCACAACAGCTAACGCATGTGGTGCATCCAATAATTGCATCAAAATCTGCTAGCACTACATAGTTGTCAGGGGTTTGATACCCTGTGCTGGTAGGTGTGTGACACAAGCATGCTTCATGAAACTCATCCCTTCCCTAGCTGATTACATGTGAAACAGCTGTGGTAACATTCCCATAGCCAATTGTATGGAAACACACTTCAATACCTAGGAACATCATATAGGTGTTGGCTCTTTTCATCCACTGTGAGCAGGAATATGTCGTGCATGAAAAGGTGCATATGTGCTGTACACCATAATTTGTGGCATCATATCTGAGAATAAGCCACTGATATATCCGACTGCTACACATGTTATGTACAGTAGGGGTTACATTACATGACATTACCTGCACATTCTGTGGATGTTCGTACAGTACTGAGGTCTGTGTACTTATGGTGAATGTCAGCAGTGTGTGTATTGTTGATATGTACCGTAGCCTGTGTACAGACTGTGGTAGATGACATTGTTCTAGTTCCTCTACTATCAGATGTTACATGCTGCCCCACTGTATGGTACTCTAATGGCGTAGATGTTTGTAGGGCCATAAATACACATGTCCCATACCACAGACGGCCACCAGACCAAATTGTTTAGCAGACCAGTATATGTAGAGTCAGTCTGTGAGTGGCACATATGAGGGTGGTGTAGAACATGCAGTCCATATATTGCAATACCATGCCAGATATGTGGCTATGGCTGTGTTCACATTGGTTGTCGATATGCACTTTCACACAGGTGTATCTTACCCTGTGCTGTGACATGCCTGTTGAGCCTGCTTTATATGCAGGTACATGTGCATACCCCCTTAGGAGATGTAGGCCAGTGTTGCACCAGTCTGCATGCAACCTGCACAGTGCATTGTGAAATGCCTAGCAGCTTAGTGTACTTACCCAGTGGGATGTCATGTGCAGATATTAGTCAGATGTCCCGCTGCCGAGCCTCCCTTAACAGTCATGTATGTCAGACAGGGCAGTGGGATGCAGTGCAGATGTATGTCAATATCTACTGAGTAGTATGTAGCCATGGCACCTCTGTACCAATGGTCATACCGTGTCAGGCCAGACAGGGGTGTGTAAATGCATGACCTATGGTGGATATCATATACCGGTCATTATGTGTTATACCCATCTACATGGCCGTCTACAGCCATATTGTCAGGCATGGTACACATGTGTAGCAGTAAGGACATATATTGGCCAATAACTCTGCTGCAGTCCATAGCGGCATTACGTGCTAGCAGCGGTGCTGTACAATTGATGTCCTTAGGATGTCTGTCAGTAGCCAATGGCACACATGTTTTAAGCAGATATGACCTCCCACACACACCATGTCTGTGGAGACAATCCCAATGACAGTAGCAATAGTCTGCTAGTATACCTGCTATACATACCTGACATCCCCTGCAACTATGACATTGGGAACATATGGGCTGGGGTTGGCCTACACTTCATGTCCAGGACGTATGGTGGGAATATATGTACATATACTTATCCAGATAGCCAGATACATGACTGCACCAACATACACTGTCCAATAAACCACTCCCTCTATACAGTGTGCGTAGCGTGGTGTGCTGGTCCCATTACTCTGTGGGCAGCAGTGCAGTGCTACCGAGAGCAGGTAGCAATAGCCTGTACAGGACAACCGGCACAATCAGGGCAGCCACATATTTGTAGGAGGATCAGGAATTACAGACAGACTGCGAGTAGAGTTGTGTTATGCTTTGTATAGTACTGGTGTTACAGGGTGTGGGTGTGTACATAGTAGTTTACCATGGAATGCAGTCCGTCTGCATAGCATACAACTGTGGGACTATCCTCATGCCAGCCAGAGCTATGCCTATCATGTCTTGTCTGTCCGCCACACAGGTCCTGTGTCAAATATTACACTGGGCGTGTGTGTGTTGCGTGTTATCGGTACATGGCTACATCCATGACCATTTCTACCCTCAATTCCTTGACTAAGAGTATGTTACAGACTATCCTGTAACACCAGCATCTTGCGTAGTGTATGGCAACAGTTGTCCACAAATGTGCCTGTATTCCAGCCTGTGTCTGTCACCTACATACCAAGCTTTGCACATATGTCATGATGTTGGTGGTTGATCCATAGTAGGCTGGGAGTATAACAGACTGCCAGTGCTGCCATCAGTCCACTGCCGTTGTATCCCCCACACATACTGTGGTGCTGGGGCCATATATGTGTGGGTGTCACCTACACGATACATGTGTGCCCTTATGCACTGCAGAGGGCAGTGTAAATAACAGTGGTATATGGCCCTGTATTATTGAGTCTAGGGGGAAGCACCATAAATGACTTAGGCTGCTACAAAATGTGGGGGTTTCAGGGCTGAGCTGCCTTAAGGTATCTGGACGTACAGTACCATATACTTCACCTATATATACATTACTGACATGGATCTGGGTAATGCAGGACTACTGCCCCCTGCCATACAAACTGCTATGTTTGTTGGTGTGCTCGTGATGGTGTCAGTTATGCCGTGTTATGCAGTTACAACCCATGTAGTCATATGACGCCTTTACCACCTACTGAGTTCGTACCGTGTGTAGATAGAGGCTGCTGAACTACACACCTGCATTACATACTGTTGATTGCTAGGTCTCATGTGGCCCAGTGTGTCTTTCCTATTGTACAATGTGAATGGCTTGGCCTGGACAGCAACAGCTGTGAACCTTTCCAGACTACTGTATTACTGTAACTTGTCCACAGTAGCATTACTCCGTTGATATAGTTGTCAGTGTCTGAACAGTTATAGGGCATGGCATGTAGAACTGTAATAGTACACGATTAAAGGCTTCCATGTCTGCAAACCTGTGGGTGCTGTTTTACCTATGACCTCTCTGTGGGTGTATGTTACAGGCAACGATTGTCATTTGTATGGGTGACACATACAGTGTCCAGTCATTCAGGGGTCAACTGTAGGCATAGTGGCTGTTCCATATTGTGTGCACCTTCCACTTATGTATCTTACTGTACATATAACTGCATGTGTATGTGTAGTCACATGTATATACATACATATATATATATATATATATGTATATATATATATGTGTATATATATATATATATATATATATATATATATATATATATATATATATGTATACCTGTATCTGCATATCTGTGTCTGTGTATCTGTATCCTGGGAATGTTGATGGCTTCCACATATTACATTCCCCTTGGGAGCCAAACTGTACTGCATGATATGTTACCAATACCAGCCTGACATCATACAGGTTGGATGTAGTACAGGTAACATCGTGTGCCCATGTTGTCACAGGCTCTGGTTATGGGATCTCCAACACTTGGTAGTGTATCGCAGGGCGGATGTGTTTGGCTGGGGGGGATGCCTATTTGTAGAATACGTATAGTGTGTGGGGCCTCTCTACCCCATTAACGGTGCATGAGGACATATGTGTCATTTGTTAATCTGCCATTGCTATCTACAGATGTATGGCCATATATACCTGTATAGATATATATACATATATCTGCTAACATATATATAACTATGTTTGTATATGCCTACAAAGATATATAGCTGCGTACACATTTGTAACTTGCTGTGTATATGTAGACATATAGGTATAGACACATATATGTGTCGATGTAGGCATTTGCATGTATATATGCTCATATATATACTGATATATATGTATATAGTGTCAGAAATATATATATGTACAGTTGTGCATATGTTGTATCTCTGTAGATATGTATATATGTACACAGACATACATCTAGATGTTGATATACATTCTCTGTACTGTTGCATGACTGGACTGGATGATATGTTTCTGAAATCATCGGATATATGTGTACTTTAACATCTAGATGTGTGTGTGTGTGTGTGTGTGTGTGTGTGCATGTATATGTATATATATGTATATATATATATATATATATATATATATATATTTATATTTATTTATATATATATATATATATATATATATATATATATGGGTCTACTGCTTTTCATTGAATACCACATATTCGAAAAAGAGCAGTAGTCCGCTCAGTTATGTGAAAGTGCACTTTTGCGAACTCAGCTTCTACGAACGGATCGCACCACAGTGGAGGACAACAGGAAAATGTGCTGTGTCCTCCACTGTCGGAAAGTGATACCTTAGGGTTAGGGCGCGGGTCATAGTAAGGGGATAGCCCTACTAGCTATTCCCTTTCCATGACCCGCGCCCTAACCCTAATGTCCGTAACTACTGAACTAAACATCAGTACGTAGCCCGTTCGCTGAAGTGGGTTTCGCAAAAGTGCACTTTCGATTAAGTGCACTTTCGCGTAACCCAGGGTCTACTGTGTGAGTTTGAAGAAGTGTATTTTCGAACTTATACAGTAGACCCATATATATATATATATATATCTCTCGAATAGTTGTATATAACCCGCTCTCTCCATGCATACATCTACACAAATCTGTTTACATATATATATCAAGATATAGATATATCTACAGCAGAATATACACACACACACACACATATATGTATGTGTATATATATATATATATATATATATATATATATATATATATGTATGTATGTGCATATACATATATATATATATATATATATATATATATATATATATATATATATATATATATATATCAACAGATATCATAGAGGACGTGACAAAGACATATATGGACACAGACACCATTAATGTGGGTGGGGGGCTTAAGCAACACATGTCTCATGCATGGTGACATCTCCCCCTTGCAATACATTACCGACTGTTGCAAATGCCATAACCAGGACCTGAGAATACATGGGCACAAGATGTTGACAGTAGGCCGTCCCACCTGTATTATGACACGTGGGTATTGATAACATGTCATGCTGTATGGTCTGTCTATCATAGTGAATGTACAATGTGTAAGCAATGAACGGTCCTATGATACCTATACTCAGACACATGTATGCAGATATATATGTATACATATGTATAGATATATATGTGGCTACACAGACACACACAGAGGTATGTCTAGGAAGATACATGAGAGGGTGCACACCATATTGAACTGCCAGTATCCCTACAGTTGCATCCTCATCTGATAGACATTGTGTGAGTCACCCATACCACAGACAAGTGTTGCCTGAAACATATACCCACAGAGACGTCAATTGATGTAACACAACCGACAGGTTGATATACATAGGGAAGGTTCACTTGTGTACTATTACAGTTGTATATGCCACGTCATGTAGCTTATTATGCTCTGACATGCATACAAACAGAGTAATGCAACACACAAACATATCCTTTAGGACAGTAGTCAAAAACATCACATCTGTTGGTGTCTATGCTAAGGCATTCAGGTAATCCAACAGAAAAGACTGACGTGGCCACAGCATAACAAACTATCCACAGTATGTCATGCAGATGTATAGCCCAGTGGCCTTTACACTCTGAAAGCAATCCCTAGGGTGATAAGACATGGGTTGACACTATGGATGGTATCTGTCATATAATAATGCATAGCTCTAATCATCCCAATCACACTGATGGCTGTCAGCAGAAGGCCAGCAGTGTTCACAAGGTGAAATGTGTTGTGATGTACATCCGCATACCTTAGGGCAGCTTGCTACTGGTGGTCCTCACATGTTGCAACACCCTGAGATACTTGTGGTGCATACCCTCAATACACTGCCTTACAGGGGCATAGCACACTGTTCCATACACTGACCTCGAGACTGCAGAGGTGCACACGTGTTGTGCAAATGAAGCCCACCTATATATACTGCAAATGGGCTGTGCACCATTAGTTATTGACAGCATACCTGATAACCAGCCAGTCAGATGACAGACTGCTGGACATGTGTGTAGTAGGGGCTGTGTCCATGGACATTACCAGGACACTATGTGTATGTGTGTACAGTACTATGGTCAGTGTACATATGGCAGGGGTCTGCGGCCTTCACTATCCAAATAGCCATGCCTGACCCCTCACCCACCAAAGTAATGTCACCGGGGGGGGGCACAGCAGCTATCCGACACCTAAAATGAAGATAGCAGAGCATATACGGTCCCACATATAGTAATACTACATATAATATAACCACATGTATAACAACAATACCTAACTTATGTCCATACCTGTGTTCCTGTGTTGGGATGGCAGGGTCTCTCTGAGTGTGTGTGTGTATGTGTTGTGAGGTGGTTTGTCCATTAATCCTCAGAGGTACAAGGACCCACTGGGTTAGGATGATTGACGCCTGTATGTGTATTGCACTTACGACACATGGGCTCTGTACAGACTGTGGTAGATGCCATTGTTCTCCATTCATTTCTTTCTGATGTTACATGCCGCTCCAGTGGTAACCTTGTGTATCATGTGTGACTGTGGCTGCATTACCATTGGTTGTGGGTATGCATTTACTCACATGTGTCTGCTATGCTGTGCTGTGACCTGCGTGTTGAGCCTGCTATACTCGCAGGTGCATGTGTATTCCCCCATACAGAATGTATTCTGGAGTTGTGGCAGTCTGCCTGTAGTTCGCCCAGTGCTTTGTGACATGCCTAGCAGCCTACTGTAAATACCTAGTGTGCTATGTCCAGTTATGTGCAGGACATACTGCTGCTAGGCCAGCATTCCTGTTGTGTATTACTGACAAAGCTGTGGTATGCTGTACAGATGTATGTCATTCTCTACTGGGTAGTATGTGACCATGTGAACTCAGAAGCACCAGGTAGTATGTGTCTGGACAGACTAGCGTGTGTGCATGCATACACTGTGTGGGCACGTGTACCCCATTATTTTGATATACCCATGTACATGGCTAGTAACAACCACACTGGGAGGCATGGTCCACATTTCATGCATGAAGGGGACATGTGTACACGTCTGGACTGATCACAGAGTGCCACAATGTCCACATATAGTGGTCATATCCCTGCTGTAGTCCACAGCATCATTACTGTGCTAGCAGTGGGTCGTGCTATGCTGCCCCTAGGATGTCTGTCCATAGGTAATGGTGCACATGTCTACAGCAGATGCGACCTCCCACACCCAACATGTCTGTTAAGACACCCCTGTGACAGTGGCAACAGTCTACGTATATAATCGCAATACATCCGTGATATGCCCTTGAACTATGGTGTTGGGACTATTGGTACTGAGGTCGGACTCTACTCCATGTACCGGGCATATGGTAAACTGATATGTGTGCACATATATCCACATATCTGTGTAGATATATACAGGTATACATATCCACATACATATATGGGGATATATACATATAAATACCACACATATACATACACACAGCACTGACTTCAACAAGTGGCTATGCGTCTGCTGTCATTCAAAGGGGGTCTGTTATTTGTCTGGCTGGGGCGATATGATGTACAGACCACAATGCTCTGGCAAGGATGGACTGCACGTGTTGCCCCTGGGATTCAGGTTACTGGCAACACCTCCTGTCAACCCCATAGCGCCCAATCTAGGCAGGGTTCAAAGGGCAAATCCACCACTGTAACAGATGCAAGCATGCACAACTGCTGGTAATGCGACTCAGTGTTCGACGTCTAAACCTAAACAGGCACTCTCTGGAGCCACACATACAAATGGGGAACATTGATATCTGTGCAGTATCTGGGACTTGGTGCAGTGCTCCAGAGAGCACACCTGTAATACCTGGTTACAACCCTTATCACACATGTCGGGCAACAAACCAAGGCCACAACACTACAGGTGGAGGAATGTCCATATTCACCAAGGTCATTCACACCTCCAGCCTAGTGTCAAACACAATGCATCTAGGACTCACCCAATGCAACTGACACTGTGTAAGACTGCAATCCAAATTGCAGCTGCCTAGTGATCCCCCTCCATGGTTCAAGGTTCTCACGGCACCGTTATACACATACTGGACAATATTAAGATACAATCAAACATCATAATACTGGTTGATTCCAAATGCTCTGCCATTAACTTGGAAATCACCTCGTGTTTCACCACCCTTTACCAATGGTTCCAGGAACACACACAGTCCAAACCCCTGGATCAACTAGTCCATTGTCCAACCAGGGTCTCCAGTATAATAGAACTGGTCATTCCCAACATGGGTGTCAGATGCCCCACACCAGTGGCCACCCCTCATAGGCCAGGTCTGACCATTAGGTAATCACCGTTGACATCCACATTCTACCCCCACCCACCAGTAGGGATCCTCCATGAATACCCTCTGCAAAGCCTACGCCATGCTACTCAAGCCAGACTTGACAAACCTCATGACACCCATGGAGATGGGAGCTGAACATGCAACATGTGATTCCTACACTAAGGCACTGTGTGGGCACACCCACTCGTGCATGCATTGCACCATTCCACATAAACCCAAAACAATGTCCTCCAAACAAGGAAGCCAGTCTTGTGTTCCACTGCCATGAACAGTTTATACAACAGAAGGAAGACACTGTTGCAGTTAACAGGATAATCCCAAAATGGAAACTGTTCCCTTACCAGCCTCAGTAAGAAGTTGCTATCCCTCGACAACTGCCACAGCTTGTTACATAAATATTATTGCCATAGATTCCAAAGACAACCAAAAGGCATTCTATAGTTATGTCCAGGCTCTATATAGCAATGCACAGAATTGCTTTGTGCTACAACAGATTGGCATTAAATGTACTGATTCAAAGGAGTGTCCCAATATCCGGGCAGACCGAGTTAGTGCCACATTCAGCCTCCTTCACCCCCTAAAGGACACATCTCAGTAACAAAAGGTTGCCAAATGCCAGTAATCATGGCCACACAGGTGGAATCCGCTGACTCCACTGCTAGAAATACAGCAGCCATGGGACCAGATGACATCCCAGGCTGTGTAGTACATGAACTACTACATAACCCTGCATCTCACCTAAGTGCCATGTGTCATCATAGCCTTACCTCAGGCGTCTATCCCACTGAGTGGCGCACAGCTACAGTTATCACAATCCACAAGGGGGAATCTACCTTGGATCCCGGGAACTACCGTCCCATCAGTCTGACGAGCCTTATCTGCAAGGGCATGGAATGCATTACCATGCAACTCATTAACAAAGACATTGGCAACCAGTAAACACTGGACCCCACCCTGGTTGGGCTCGTGCAGGGCCAATCTTGTCACCTGACCCTGTTTGACTACTGTGATTCAATCCCGGAGCTGTGGAGGAGGGTAAGGTTGTACACACAGCCTATCTGGACTCCGCCAACGGCCTTTAACAACATCGCCCACTCTAGAGACATAGTTAAACATGCAGAGATGGCCATAAACACCTGTGTCACTCGATGGGTTGCCAACTGACATACCGACAGAACCCAGACTGTAAAAGTAGCCATGTTCAATCCCTGCTCCAGGCAGTTGACTAATTTGAGTACGTCAAGGTCGGTCCTGGCACGCATCTTGTTTGCAATCTACTCCCCTGAAGTACAGGCCTACAGAGTTCTCAGATGGCCGCAAACTGGGAGCCATTATTGGATCCCCAAATAATGTGGATATTCTACAACATGCTTTAAAGATGCAGATGCTTGGTGGCAGAGCCATGGGCTCAAGCGTAATGGCATGTAATGTATAGTTATCCCATTTGGACATACCGTGTACCCATGAAGTACCACATAGGTGTCAGTACACTAAACACTGACAGTGTGCTGACAGACATAGGGAAACAGGTAGACAGTGGTCTCACCTTCATTAACCACATAGCCATGACAGTAAAGGAAATCCTCCTATGTGGCACACCTCATCACCGATGGATTTACATCCAGAGAAAAGGGGGTATATGTCCCACTGTACTCATCCCTGATTACACCCTGTATATAGAGTACAATGCCCCATTTGGTATGTACCTCACAGGACAGCTGAGACACCTGGGAAGGCATTGGAAATATCTTACTATATGAATCACAAAAATCAAACAGATGGCCTATGCTGACCATCTAGACGTCCTCCAGCTATACTCTGTGACATACTGTCTACACAGTGGCTATGTCAAACCCCAAGAAATGGCATCTGTAATGTGTATGTACTGCTATGTGCACTACATGTGTCTATGTGCTCTCATTACTGTAGCAAGGGGTATTATAGGTTCATAGGTAGGTACTAGGCTATCTGCTTGAGGGCATTTATAAGCCTAGCCAGAGTGTGTCGGCTTTTGACGCCCCTTTGATTAATTAACTGTTCCTCTGTCAAGCAGAGCCAATGAGGTGATCCCAGGGGTGTATTTTTTGTTACCATCCACTCGTTAAGGTTTCTCTTGAAGAGCATTAGTGAGGGGCTTTGCCTGATGTAATTTGAAATTTTGTTCCAAAGCATGGGGAGTCTCTGTGACAGGAATCTATCCCTCCAGCAATGTTCTATTTATTGTTGTGGCGAGGTTTAGCTCACTAGAGCACGTGGCTCACAGTGACTTGGATTTCTTTAGGTGGAGCATGTCCATCAATTCTGAGTTGGACATGGCTTTGTAAGTCAGGCAGAGATCACCTCTGAGTAAGCGATATGCCACTGAGTATAACCGGAGTTTTTTCAGTCGGGCTGCATAGGACATATGTTTGAGGCCAGTAATCCTCTTGGTGAGGTACGTTTGTGGTCTGTCCAGCTGTTGGAAGTGTCTTGTGAGGTACATCCCAAATGGGGCATTGTACTCTATGATGGGTCTAATGAGAGAGAAGTAGAGGGGCACTATAACCTCTCTATTTCTAGATGCGAACCCTTTAGTAATTAGATGGGCCACATAGAAGGATTTCCTAACTACTTTGGCAATTTGATTGTCAAAGGAGAGATTACAATCTATCCTGGGTCCCCAAATCTCTTATTACTTCTTCTGTATTAAGGGGGCTGTCACCTATGTGGTAATTCGTGGGTGTTTTGTTTTTCGCAAATGGGATGACTATGCATTTTTTGGCATGAGACCATGACTTTGACACCAGGTGTCCATCTCAGTAAGGCCCTTTTGGAGGATGTCCATGTCAGCCGTAGAGTCAGTTATGGCTCCCAGTTTGTAGTCTTCAGCGAACTTGGTTATCCATAGTCCTCCTGTGTTTGCCTGTACTTCTGAGAAGTATATGCCAAACAGTAGGGGTCCCAGGATCAAGCCTTATGGGACACCACTTGTGACTGGTTTAGAGTCAGACCTGGAGCCCGCTATTTTTACCGTGTGAGTTCTGTCTGTAAGCCAGTTGGCAACCCATCTCATGACGTAGGAGTTTGTTGATGCTGGGGAGTTTTTCTGTAATACCCGAGTGGGGAATGGTGTTGAAAGCCTTGGCGAGGTCAAGGTAGGCTGTGTGAACCACCTTTCCCTGAGTTATTGAGTGTCATGTCTGGGGCACACAAGTATATGAGGCCTGCACAGCACTGTTATCCATGTGAATGTGTGGCATGCAGGGGTAACAACCCAGGGTACGTGCTGTCACACAGGCTTGCAGTGCAACATGGCAGAACTACTGTCGACATTGCTGTCCCAGGGAAGGGTGCAGTGCTAACATTACTACTGACAACAAGCACACCTGCGGGCATAGCTGCACTTTGAGGGCTCACTGTCATGTACCTGGTGTGTGGGCTGTGTCACCATTTATCTGCCCTACTGGATGATACTCAGACATGTGGAATGTAACTGTGGAGTACCATCTTCACAGCACATGTTAGTGAGGGCTTACAACATGTAGTAATGGCATACTCATTGATGTCACACATCCATCTGTTGAGACATTTATCCTACTGCATAGCTACTAGCCAAACTGGTGTCTGTCAGTCCCTCTACAGATGTACAGATGGCAGGTCTCGAGCTAGGATACATACAGACAACCTAAGCTTGATAGACACCGACATGTGTGGCCAGCTGTGTACTACCTAACACATATAGGGGACATCACCCTGTATGGGCCACATGCCACCGGTACCTACACTACACCACCACCACAGCCAAATGAACATGCTTGGGTACAGGTCTCCATCACAGACACTAACTACGTGTTATACCTGTCAACTGGACCACCTCAGTGGCCATGTGTAGAAGGGACCCAGAGGATTGGCTGACGTATGTCACTCTCACCCTGCTAGTCACTAACATGGTGTCTGTCAATAGATTGCCTGTTGGCACATGGCATGTGGCATGATACCAATGTACACATCCAGTCCTTCCATGGACAACAGCCAGGTACACAGCTATGACCACCTGCAGCAATGCAACACAGTATTGATACATGTACATGTGCATTACTGAGGATAGCATTGTTTGTGTGTTAGTACACCTGTAGTTGGAAAGTCCATGACTGCCTTCACAACCACCACCACTCCCATTGCCATAGTCAGATGTGGCCGCTGCTGTATTGGACATGACCTATAGCCTGTTACACTCCTCTCCCTAACAGCTAGATGTGCCTTGCAGTACCAGCACAACAGTGTTGTACAAATGGGTTGGTAGGCATGGGAATCCCATTGAGGTTTGCCACGTGTGTGCATGTCTGTATATCTGTAGGGTACACCATTCTGAGGCCACATACTCCTATTACAATACACATTGCCACACAGTAGTACAGATATTGTTGTTGTCGCCCATAGGTGTAGCAACGCAATGCAATGCACTACTATGCTTGTGGTGTGTGCATTACATGCCTATCCCTGTGGTACCACTGTTGTGATATGCAATGGGTTGTTTTGGCATCATGGCCAGTGTGTGATAGTGGGTATGTCAGAGTATCAAGATGGGTTCCAGTGTGTACAATATCCAGTGGGGGATGTAGGTGCTGTGTACACTGTCTTTTCACCATGGTACATCTGGTATATGGCCCACATACCACACTATGGTAGCCACTGTCACCATCACCCATACAGGTAACATATAACAGGATACAGCCCAGTTATACATGTGCTGTGTGCAGCCTACCTGTAACACATTGGACACATGGACTAGTTCATTAGCACCAATACAACCAGGTCTCTAAGATGTGTGTCGACCTGTTATGTGTCACTCAATGTGTATATGATGGTATGACACACTATGTATTCTCCATATACAAACATTACATCCCACATTACCATAATGTACGTGTCTGTGGATAGTCTGTATGTAACATGTGACCTGGTACACACCTCACCCTACAAATGGTGTCGTGTGTGCAATGACAGCCTCACAGTTCAGTAGTACTACATACCTGGGTAGGGGTCTAGGCACAGTGTCGCTAAGTAAGGATGTGTGTGTTTGTGGATGGAATGACATAAGGGTGCAGATTATACCTGTACCAGCAGGCCACCAGTCAATGTTGCACAGGCAATAACTGTTATACATACCTGTGGTGTGTGCAACTGTACACCAGAAATGTCACGGCCATGGTGTCACCACAGTGACATACCCTCGTGGAATATGACTGCAGACTATCCTCCTGCTGACACATGTACGCCTACAGCACAAATAGATAACAGTATGGGGACAACAATCGGTGTTACCAACAGCTGAAATGCATCATAGCTGCATGGCTACACCAACTGACATGTATGCATAACACATTACCCCTGACAACATCATACACTGCAGTACATTGCAGCACTCTGTTACAGTCACCGTGTGCATCAGAACTATATTAGCCTGTCCCTGCATCAATGTTATGGATGACAGGGATGTGGCACAGGTCTCATCATATGCACAGGGTGTGTGAAAGTCATCATAGCTGCATGACTGCACTACCTGACAAGTATGATTACACATTACCCCTGACAACATCTTACACTGCAGTACATTGCAGCACTCTATTACAGTCACCGTGTGCATCAGAACCATATTAGCCTGACCCTGCATCAATGTTATGGATGACGGGGATATGTGGCACAGGGGTGATGTGGTGTGTGTCGGTATGGGGTCATCCAAGGTGTGGTTGCATGGTGCGTGGGTTTGCAGGCAAACAGTTTTGCAATGTGAGTGCCCTATACAGGTGATGTTGGACAGCTGCAGACCATACCTGGCAGGGTGTGCAGTTCACAGCCTCAGGCCACGGACATGCTGACTGTGCCTGCCTGGGGTTCCATGGGCATGTGCATGTACAGACCTTGAGGTGCTACTCTTTCCTGATGATGACATGTCTGCTGGAACCATGTCCCGCCTGGGACTGGCCAAGGCCACGTGCACGAGGCCTGCTGTGGTGTGGATAGCAGCCCCAGTGGTGTGCTGGGGCTGGTACTGCCACTACAGGAGCGTCTGGGCATCATGGCACATCCACGTTGACCACCAGCTGCTGGTGTTTATGGCCTATGTCTACTTGGTCATCGCACCACTACCAACACACGTTCTAGCACAGACATACCATGGCTGAGCAGGCCCACCATCTCACCCCACCGTCTATCCATGACCTCGGTACATTCATGAAGGGCACCAGCGAGTTCATGGAGGTTGCCACTTAGAGCTGTGAAAGCAGACCTCTGCAGCCTCTGGCCCTGTCTGGTGTTCATTTCCATATGTGCCTTTGCCTCCATTATGGCCTGAAACATGCTCCTGTTGGTACGAGTTGTGGTGCCTCTGCTGGGGGCATGATGGCCTGTGGTCCTCCCACAAGCACCACTGTACATCTGCCGATGTGGTGGCCTTCCGGACATCTGGCTATGCCGACTGTGACACAACACAGTTAGCATGGACACTACACTTTCCTGGTCATTGCCACCAACGCACAAACTGTCCCTCTGCTATGGCCACATGTGATGGGGTTTGTAGGGGCACTGTAACTGTGTGCGGGCTTGGGGTGGCTAGGACGGTGATGACACATGTTGGCACAGTGTCGGCCTCTGACAACCCCACCTGTGCCTCACCTATACCATCATCATCATCGGTGTCTGTAGGGACAACTACTTCAGTTTGCGTGCAGGAGGGACCCTGACCCACCTCGCCACCTGTGGGGGAAACAAATACACACTTTAAGACCTGTACAACATTGCATAACAGTACACAGACTCACACACACTCACTCTGACAGCCACCTTACTACCTCACATTCCCTGGGTTTACAGACAGTCCCACATTCAGTTACATATGTTCCCCATCCTGCATGCCACTTGCTAATATACACACATTACTACTGCCCATTAACATATCATTCCTCTCCATGCCTACACATTTGATCACAACACCTGACCTGTTACTCCATCATCTCCCTGACTTGGGTGGAGTAGTTTGTACATGGCCTCACTGCTGTCATCCCATATTACCCTGTGTATGGGCAGTAATGGTGTACATGGCCCCTATATGGTTGGGGCTGCTAAATTCACTACATATGTTGCACACCAGAGCCTCATACTACAGTCTTGCTCAGTCCATGCCACATCTGCTGCACAAGCGACCCATCATGCGGACAACAGTATTACCTGGATACACTCACTGATGTGCTGTGGTAATTCTCCATTGCATTTGTAGTGCTGCATATGTGGGCAGCCAGTTACCTATCTGCTGTTGGCAATATGATGTGTATACCTGGTATGTACTTCACCTCCCAGTGCATGTTCCATGCTACAGACCTTGTTATGCTATCAGCTGTCCTGTGCTCACATACCAGACAGGTTGTCCTGGTGTCCTATGTCTCACTCCATGTACATGTACAGCACAATCCCAAGGGGAAGTACTGCCATGTGGTCAATCCCACTGTCGCCTGTGCATACATGGACACCCACACACACAGACACACATGTACACACACATTTGACATGCATCGTCCACACTCCACTAGATTGCACTTACAAACACAATCAACACACACGCTCCTACATGTGGATTTGCACAATATTTGTACACACAGTCCTCCCATTGCACTTCTGTCAACATGCATTACATATGGTGCTCAACAGCATGCAGTGCAACTGTAGTGACTTCATGCTAGCGGCAGTATGCATGTGTGTGAGGCATGGGCTGTATTGGTAAATGATGGCCCTTCCACTTGTTAACACCGCACCCATGTACAGAGTGTTACTGTGGACCTGTTCTGCACCCTGCCTTGTACTGTGCACCATACCTTGCAGGTGTAGAAACCATTGCTGCATATGTAGTACTGTGTCAGTTATGTCAGCTCCACTGTTTACAAGCCCTTATGTGTGATAGCAACTCATACCTGGGATGATATGTGAACAGCTATCATTTGTGAATGCCTGATGTCTGCGTTACAGATCACAACATCAGCAGTGCATGTATGACCAGTACAAGACTATTACACTGACAACCAGCGGATCTTACCATGGCTGTGGGGGATGCTATGAGGTCAGGGTTACGTCTGCCACATTTACTTAACCTGATTGTATGCAGCTGCAGCCATGGTGGTGTTGATTCGCACATATCCCTACTGTAGGCCGTGTGTCTTGCCATACTTCACATCCCTGTGGGCACATTGACAGAGATGTTAGTTATCTTGCATGTGTCTGTTGTACCCTTTCGATACCCCAGCATGGTTTCTACTCTGATGGAGTGCATTTCACAGCAACAAAACGTGAATGTGAACAGCATGAAGTATGGGTAGGTGTGTTAGATGTGTGCATGGAATATCCCATAGCTATTACATGAAGAGTGTATCATCATGCATAAACACGAACCATACTCACCAGCTATGGGCTGCTGCCATGGTGGTATACTGGAAGGACCTGCATAGTAGTGTGAAAAAGTTGATGTCAGTGGCCACAGCTGGGGCATTCATAAAGAGTGAGTGCAGCATTACGTTCCGTCAACAGTATAATTCCACCATATTATAGCTTATACACAACTGTTTATTACTACTACACAGCAGCAGACTATGTATATGACATCTCAGATTTGCATGATGTACCTGTACAGATTCAGATGCATACACAAGAGTGGTGTATCGATGTGCCCTGGGACCTTACCTGCACGCTCCTCATCTGGTGTGTCGGTGGCACCCACCTCCAAAATGTGCCCTGCCAGGTGTTGTTTCTGCAGGTGGGCAGGTGCCACAAGGCTGCTGAGAAGCTCCTCCACACAGGTGAGGGGGGTGGATGGGCGGGTTGCCCCCTCATTGCGAGATGGTCCCTCCATAAGGCAGCTGCACGACGATGTACGTGGTGAAGCAGGTCGGTGCAATGATGCTGGACTTGCTCATAGCTGCGGTTATGCAGTCCGACATCATTGACCCTGTGGACTAGCTCGTTCCACAGGGTGGTCCTCTGCTGCTGGTCGTGGGCTGTCCGCCCAAACAGCTATTCATTGTGCTGTACCAGGTGGTTGATAACCTCAGTCTCAGTGGTGCTGTATGTGGGCAGACGACTATGTGCCATGTTCCCTGGAAGACATAAAGATGGAAACAGGTTTGAGCCACCCATACAACAGGGTTACCATAGTTCTTAATATACATGTTTGTCTCCCCCCACCATATTAGCTACAACAAACTTTTCACAGAATGCAATTATGTCAGATGCTTACCTACCACTGGGACATATGTTGTACTTTTCCAAGCTTTGTGCTATGTGTTTGTAGCCATTCTCCCTATGGGGACACTATCTTTGCTGGCCTGTTACAGGCTATTTCACCTGTATGCCATTGTCAGTGCCACTATATATATATGTGTATAAATATATATTTATGTACATATAAGTGTAGATATATGTTGTACGTTGTTGATGTACTTATGTCTGTATGAGTGTTTGTGTATCTGTAGACATACATGTCACATTCTGTATCACACAGATATTTATCTATATGTGGGGTGCATACAGACAGCTGGTCCACATTCTGTAACTGTCTTTCATTCACAGCTGCACTGTCCTGCTTTGCTGCAACACAGATAGGTGTCACATATGAATACAGACTAGCATTAGGGTGGTATATATGGTGTGAGATTGCTTGTATGCCTTTTAAACACCTATGACATTTGCGCATGCTACATTGCACATTAACATGACTTCCTACAAGTGGTGTGCTCTGACACCCATGTGTCTATCATGATGGCAGTACTTCCATCACCAGCTATTGTCCACACTAACATAACACACACAGATATTATGGCTGACATCTTTGTCATTCATTGCTGATCTGCACAGTTGGCGGGTATGTTCCACTGCCTACAGGGACAGACAGTATTGTCCAGAGCACTTGTTCAGCTGAACATCATTACATGGACAACTACAGATGGCACATATCAAACATTCAACATCATATATCCTATTAGTCTGTATCACATACTATATTAAATTACATACAGTTATGTTTTACATACCCTTTTTTTTTAGGCCGGGTGTGACTCCTTTCCGGTTTTAGCTTTTAAGTTTTTTTTCTCATTGTGTGTGTGTTTCTCTTTCTCCTTGGTTTTTTTCTTCCTTCTCTCTCTCCCTCTCTACTAGAGCGATTGAGTTGGTTTCAATGGATTGCAGCATGGCTATTGTAGGTGATGCACATGATCAGGTGATGGGCTCTGCACCAATCAGTGTGCAACAGTTAATAACTGCGTGCAGCCTGCTGTGTAGTGATTCATTTAACCACTGTCATGGCAACCCTAAATTTCTGACTCATGTGGGCGTTGTCCCTTCACCTTTCCAGTATGGAGGACATCCTTCCTATATGCGGGCAGCAGTGTTACAGACGGCATGTTGCAGTACCTCTTACAGTAGGACTTGCAGACACAGGCCAACTACAGAATTGTAAGAGGTTCCAGACCTACAGACAGAGTGAGTAGTTTTGTTACGTGCATTGTATATTGTTGGTCTTGCAGCGTTTGTGCGTACATAGTAGTTTAGGATGGAATGCAGTCTGTCTGCATAGCTCTCAACTGTGGGCCTATCCACATGATGGCCAGTGGATTTGTCTGTCTGCTTTTGCCTGTGCATCACACAGGTTTTGTCATAGATATATCCTCAGCAATCTGTCTGTTGCGTGCTATCAGTACATGGCTGCATCCATTTGTGTTCCTGATGTCCTATTCCTGCATAAGGGTATGTTGCAACAAATCCTGTAACACCAGCAATTTCCAGGGTGTGTAACAGCAATATTGCGAGTATGGCCCTGTGTCCCCGCCTCTGTCTTCCACATATATGGCTGGCTTTGTCCTGCTGTGATATGGTTAGGGGTTGTTTAGTTATGGCCTATCATTATTTACTGCTAGCATTCCTGATATCATCCCAGTCATATTGTGGTCTCCCACAACATTTGGTGGTCAGGGTCCATACATGTGACAGATACATAGGCATTACCACAGATAATAAATTTCCCCCTAGGCCTTGACTACAGGGTTTAACTGGAGGCTGCTGAACTACATCTGTTATTGTTTATTGTTACTCAGCAAATCCTTTGTTTACAGTTTGGCGCACACTGTCCGGAATTCTTGCATTATAAGGTTGTGTGGTATGATATTGCTACATTTCCTGTGCTGTTGACTGATTGTGCTGGAGGATATGTTTGTGAAACTAAGAGGGATATGTACATCTGCATTGGCTTACTGGTAATTCACTTTGTGTATGATGTGCTGGGTCCTGGGTTCAGGCCTTGCAGAGGCTGTATATTTTGTTGCTGTGCAGAAAACCGGCCATGGGATACAGAATGATTATGGGACATTTGAGCAGTTGTACATGGGTGTGCGCGGAGCTAAGCTTTGCTAACCTCTGGGTGCATTTCCTTACACTCAGCTTCTACTTTGCTTAGCTTAATCTGTGTAAGCCATGCTTACCCCTGTGCAAACACACTTACACATGCTTACTACTGCTTATCTATGCTTACTATTGCCTTATTTGTGCTTCCACCTGCTTACTAGTGCCTTATTCATTATGACACTGACACTTCACATGTGCATTTAATACAGTACTCTTGTTCAAGTATAAACGTTATTTAGTAGATTATACAGCAAAACGATGTTGACATACAGATTTCACATGGAAAATAGAATGTGCTGCAGTGGGACTTGAACCGAAATGCATGCGCGCTAGGTGTATGCTCTGCCCACTACACTATTGCTGTTCTGCTTCATTTGCATATTTGTACCTTAATGTCATAACCATGCTCCCTTTCCCTGGCCCCCAAGCTCCACGTACACAGCATCCATCCATTCTCCAGTTGCTAGTCCTGCCATAACCACACCTCACCACATTTCCCTCTCTGCACATGTCAGTACTCCTTCATTATACTGTCTCGACGTAACCTTCTGCAAGCTCTTCATCCGTTTAGTCCACATATGTTTGAGCCTTCCCTTGATCCTTCTCCGATACTGGTGGAAACATCTATGTGACCCACAAAGTTTGTCTCGTCCCGCCAGGGATGGACCTGTTGTTGTGTCACGAGTAGACTTTGCTGGTCAACACTGTTTCTCCCACTAGTAGCATCCTGCCAGGGGTTTGAGAAGCAGCAGTTTGCTCACACACCGGACCAACCTCATCTCCCGGTTCCGCGGATGGAACGCCCCAGGTGTGACATTCTGTGCATGAAGCACGCCCCCATGGTGTGCCCCATTTTTCATTCCTCTCTTCAGTATTATGCAAGACTACTGTTCTCATAGTATGTGTGGCCCGGCACTGTTCATTGATACTCATAGACCGCTCGGAATACTGTGATTGAGCAATGTGCACATGTTTGCTGCTATTAATCTACATACATACATTTCCTATACTGTTGACTGACTGTGCTGGATGATATGTTTGTGATAACAGCAGCTGATTGTATATCTGCCTTGCCTTCGTGATAACTCATCTGGACTATAGTGTGCAGAGTGGGGGGGGGGTGGAACCTGGGAGTGCTGATTATTTTGTTACTGGGCATGATGACAGCTGTTGGCTAGAGAGTGCCTAAGGCACTGTGGAGGAAGTGTAGGTGGGTGTGCGCGAGGCTGAGACTTGCTGACCTCTGGTTATGGCGTCTTACACTGGGTTGGCCTCCACATTGTTTAACCAGTGTGGGCATTGCTTACCACCACCCAAACAGCGTAAGCCCGCTTGCTGCCGCATACCCCCACGCTGCTTCATGTATTCAGTTCACATTTGATGTCTGGGACAATCCGACTGGATGCTTCCCCATTGTCAGCGGTGGCCCAGGGAGTGGAGCTCTACAGTACACCCCAGCTACACATTACACGAACTACTGCGGTGTACACATTCATAGAAAGTAACAGACTTACCATAGCCACATACCACATCCTTCATCCTTACTTCAAATTAACATGTCGGTATTATACATGTTTAAGTCAGATGTACGTCAGGTATGACTGTTGACAAAGGTCAGTTTAAGGTGAATTGGGATTCCAGTTTAACAGTTCTGGATAGGTTGCACTCAGGTATTCGGGTTAGGTTGAGGTATGCCATACCTGTGTGGTAGAGTAGAAGTGAATAGCGAAGGAGTAGGTAGGTAGAGGGGGGACATTTTAACTGTATAGGAGGCCGTTGGACTGATTGGTGGGGGAGCAGTAGTGCAGGTTTGTAGGGTGTTGGCGTTTGTATGCGAGGCAGGACAGGAGATGTCGGTGTCACTAGTTGGTGTAGGGGTATAGAGTGTTAGTTGGTGGGGGTGGACTTCGCCAGGTGGTGAGTAGGTGGTGATCCAAGTGTGCTTGAGATTTTCCTTTGTGTGTTATTTACATGTGTTGTGTGGGACAGCTGTGGTAATACACCTGGGTTGGTGGTTCCAGATTCTGCCAATATAGTTGTGAAGAGGGTATCACCTACTTGTGACTGTGAACATTACTAGTAATGAAACAGGGGTCGATAGGTAAGTGGTGTTAATGGGCCACACAGAGGGGCTGATAGTAGGAGACATATCCAGGGATGTGCAGGAAGGCTGACGGGAAGGTCCACAGCTGGCCATTTCTTCTCCAGCGACAGCTGTGTATATAGCCTGCATTTGGGGGTAGGTTTGGACACTCGCACCCCTGGTTGGGGTTGAGGACAACAATAATACCCTGTGATGGATTACATGCCTACAGTGGGTGTTGCGGCCATGTGTTCTTTGGTGTCATTTAGTGGGTTTGCAACAACACATCTGGTTATACTGTCCTTTGCCAGGTAAACTAGACTTTGCTGCAGTGGGACTCGTACTGGGTGTGGCTGCTTGTTAGGCAGTGGCTTTGCCCAATGCACACTATTGCTTATATCCCTGGGGTGGTCCACATAAAACCTCTCCAGCCAACACCTGCACACCTAGGCCCATAATTTCATACCCATAGTCCCCCCCCCCTGCACCTCCTCTACAGCACTCTTCCTTACTCCGGTTGCAGGTCGGGTCTAAACACACCACTACACACTGCCCACTCTCTACTTCTCAGGACCCGTCACGTACGTTGTCTTGCCTCATGGATCATCAGGCTTCCCCATCCTTGTAATCCAAGAACATGCGTGCCCTGCAGTAGGACGTCTGTGTAATGCCTGGAAACCCAAATATCCATAAAATGTTTGGGTTGTCCCGGTTTCAAGATTAAACTTGGCCGGTCTCTCCCACTGGTAGTATCCTACCTGTAGTCTGGGAAGCAATTGTTTGTTTACTTTTAATGTGTGTTTGTATGTTTCACCTGTCTAGATGGGGGGGGGGGGTTGATGCTACAAGTTACACGTTTGTTGATTGGGCCCCTCACCCCCATTGGCACGACCTGTGAACATATGTAATTCTTAACTGCTGTATCATATTCTAGCTATATATATTTACACACACACACACACATATATATATATATATATATATATATCTGTATATATATATATATATATATATATATATATATATATATATATATATATATATATTTATATATTGCTGTATATATGTCTCACGACATGTGGATGTATGGGTGTCTGCATATGTATATATATGGGTGTTTATATATATATATATATATATATATATATATATATATATATATATATATATATATAGATGTCTGTCTATGTATGTATATATTTGTACTACAGAGAGAGAGGTATATCTCTGTGTAGTTATGGGTATATATACACACACATACCTCTACATATTTAGTTACATATCCTGTAATGTTGCCTGTTATTGCTGGGTACTGTGTTTCATGTGCATACCGGCCAACCTTGTGTGCCACATATGCTTTGCGATACCTACAACTAAATCCATTAGTGTACACAGAGTCACACATGCAATCTATTGTTAGTGCCAGGTAATCATTCGCCCCATGTGGGATAGCTCGAACATTGGGTATGCAACTTTTGTCTACACCCAGAGTTACATAGGTACCCATGGCTATGTGCATGGACTACAGCGTGTGCCCAACCTAGGATACTTGGGTTGGGACAACATAAGGGATGAGTACGGGGTGGGCATCAGTGTGTGGTGGTGTGGTAGCTACGGGCTGGTAACCTGGGTTGAGATGGTGGCTGCGTGTGTGCAGCAGGTGGGGGGAAGCGGAACTGTGGGTAATGAATGTATGGGTCGGGGATGGCCTTGGTTGGATGGGCCTGTACTGCTCGGGCCGCCTAGTGGGTGGGGGAGAGGGGGATGTGATGTCAACATGTGGAACATGATCGAGGGCTAATTTAAATCCCGATTTCAGTGACACACGTACATTATATTGAGCTTGGTTGTATATTGCAGGGCGGATGTGTTTGTCTGGGCGGGGGGTATGCTAATTCGAACGTGACGTATATTGTTTGAGGCCTGTCAAGGCCTTTCACGTGCATGTGGACATGTATGTGTCTGTTAATCTACCATTGTTATCTACAGATATCTGGCCATATATACATCTGTGGGTGTATACATCTGCTTACATATTTCTAACTATGTCCGTATATGCCTATGGGGACATTTATCTGCTTACATATGTGTAACTTGCTGTGTATATGTGGACGTATGGATGGTGACATATATATGTGTAGTTGTTGGCATTTACATGTATATCTGTTCATAAATTTATATATATGTATATATCTCTGGATATTTATATATGTGACTACATCAATAGATATGTTGTATCCATTTAGATAGTAATATATTTGCGCGCACACATCCATCTAGCTGTAGGTATACATTCTCTATGCTGTTGCATGACTGGGCTGGGGTTATGTTTCAGACAACATACAATTTCTGCACATCTAGCATGGCTTAGTGGTAAATCATTTTGTGTATGGTGTGCATGGTCCTGGGTTCCGGCCTTGTAGAAGCTGTTTGTTCTGTTGATGGGCAAAACACCGGCTGTTGGATATGGTGTGCTTAAGACACTTTATAGCAGTTGTAAATGGGTTTGCGTGGAGGTTAGCACTGCTAACTTCTGGTCACAGTGTTTTCCACCCAGTTATCTTCTCCTTTGCTTAATCTGTGTCAGCAGTGCTTAACCCCGCAC
This sequence comes from Protopterus annectens, assembly GCF_019279795.1. Classification (NCBI taxonomy): domain Eukaryota; kingdom Metazoa; phylum Chordata; order Ceratodontiformes; family Protopteridae; genus Protopterus; species Protopterus annectens. Next base: position 919,418,204 of record NC_056730.1, read on the forward strand.
AAACGCACTGGCACATGCTTACAAGTGTTTATTTGTGCTTACTCCTGCTTACTGCTTCCTAATTCATTATGATACTGACTCTTCACATGTGCATTTCCTGCAATACTCCTATTCATAAAAATGTGTGCTATTTACTGGGTTTTGCATTACAGATTTTGCTTCTACCATGCTTTGCCATGTAAAATAGAGTGTGCTGTGCTGGGACTCAAACTGGGGATGCCTGCTCGTTAGGCGAACGCTAAGCCCACTACACTATTGCAGACATGCTTAATTTGCATATATCGTCTTCATTATCCTCTTCAGCCGTTTAGGCTGCTTTCACCGAGGCTAAGCATTGGGCACACCTGTGCACATACGGTTTACTGTACTTGGAGCTTTAGGCAACAATACAGGGTTTCGTCTTTTCAACTTTGTCTTGTTGCTGTTGTACGCATGGTGGACTGTTGATGGGGATATGTGGACACCTATGAGCGGTATCACTCATTTATTTCCACTTTCTGCTGTTCAGCATTGCAGGGGCATGTTTATTCTGTGGGCTCTGCTCTCAGACACGCCCCCCTGCACTCGTACATGCTCCGTGTAAGCCTGGGGGTTCAGGCGTGCCTTCATTACTATGCATGGCGCACTGCCGTCCTGCTCCTAAGCGGCCGCTTCCCTGCAGGACTAGACTAGTCCTGCACGGAAGATTAGTGAATCTGGGAGATGGTGTTTATCATTTGTGCAAGAGCATGGTATGTGTGTGAAGAGCTTCATCATAACAAAGCTATTAATTTCCACTGAATATTCACCCAATTATTTATTTATAGCTTCACTATAACAGAGCTGTTAATTTCCACTGAATATTCACCCAATTGTTTATTTATTTTTTCCTAGTGCGAGGGATGAAGATCGGATCCGTGTTGAGAGAGTGGAGAGTATTCATTTTGAATACAGTCATGCATTTCGGCTAGTGTCTGAGTTTTATGCTGGAAAAGCATCTGAATGCTCAGGTATAGTGATACAAATAATAGCTGTAACTTACTCTTTATCTCCTCTGTTTCAGTTGTCTGAGCCATTAAGACACATTTCCTGCAATTATTTATTGATCAGTATTTTAAATAAGCTCTTAAGAGTTTTATAAAAAGCTACAGGTGGAAAACTACATGGCTAAAATGTTTAAATTGTATAACGATACACACCATTGCTCACAAAATACAATTTAGGCTCATTAATGCTTTGTATAGCATCATGGCATAGAGGGATAAAGCCATAATTAAAGCCCAAGTGACTTGGTTTTGATTAGCGGCTTGGGTATCTGATGAGCTGATGTGGAGGGATGTGTGTGCCCATACCAGGGGAAGGGTGTTTGTCTAGGCATTCCGTGTGAGGAGTTGTGGTCTCTAGAGGGGAATAGCCCTCGGTCTTAGATGGTGAAATCAAGACAGGGGGAACCAAGGGGTAGGTCATTAAAAAAAAAAAAAAACATCGTCATCAGCATGCTCCACAGTGCACCCATAGATTCCATGTTGGCCCCAGCCATTGAGTAGATAGTCTGGGGGCTGTAGGAGAGTCTAATAGACGAAACGCTGGATCAGGGCACTAAGGCATGCCATATAGAACAAAGCAGAAGGGTAACTGAAATAAATGAATGCTCTGTATTATAATGTTATTCTTAATGTGATTCTGACTGTGGATGTAGTGTATTGAGCCCTAACTTCTAGAAACATAAGATGTCATGAGTGCATGCCTTCTCATGCATGCAAACACACACACACTCTTTGTGAAAAGTTTCCTTAATGCATGAGATATGTCTGATGTGTGGAAGTATCCACATTAAGATTTGCTAGAGTAACTCAGCCCCTTGCCTCTGTCCTCATCTCCTCTCCAATGTCCTGTCAATCCTTTCTACAGACATATAAACACATACAGAGACAAAGAGGTACTGCTTTGTTTTTAAAAATACCTTAGTCATAAATGCAGGCCTTGATCAAATAGGTTCATAGGTTCATAGGTAGGTACAAGGCTATCTTAGATTAGTTCCCTGTGCCTTTGTCAAGCAGAGCCATTGAATTGATCCCTGGGTTAAACTTTGTATCCCATCCACTTGTCAAGGTTTCTCTTGAAGAGGGTTAGCGAGGAGCTTTGCCTAATGTAGATTGGAATCTTGTTCCAGAGCATGGGAAGTCTCTGGGACAGGAATCTATCCCTCCAGCATGTCCTATTTATTGTTGTGGTGAGGTTTATATCCCTGGAGCATGTGGCTCGAGGGGATATGGTTTTCTTTAGGTGGAGCATGTCCATCAATTCTGGGTTGAACATGGCCTTGTATGTCAGGCAGAGATCACCTCTGAGTAGGCGGTATTCAACCGAGTACAGCTGGAGTTTCTTCAGTCGAGCTGCATAGGGCATCTGCTTAAGGCCAGTGATCCTCTTGGTGAGGTACTTCTGTGGTCTTTCCAGTTTTTTGCAGGTGTCTTGTAAGGTACATCCCAAATGAGGCATTGTACTCTATGATGGGTCTGATGAGTGATGCGTAGAGGGACCCAATGACCTCTTTCGATCTGGATGCAAACCCTTTTGTGATTAGGTGGGCTACATAGAAGGATTTTCTAACCACTTTGGCAATGTGATTATCAAAGGAGAGGTTACTATCTGCTTGGGTCCCCAGATCCCTTATTATGTCTTCCGTATTTAGGGGTTTACAACCTATGTGGTAGTTTGCGGGTACTATGTTTTTTCCAAAAGGGGTGACTTTGCACTTTTTGGCATTTAGCTTGAGGCCATGGTTTTGACACCAGGTATCTGTCTCAGTGAGATCCTTTTGGAGGATGTTTGTGTCAGCTGGAGAGTCAATTATAGCCCCTAGTTTGCAGTCGTCTGCGAACTTGGTCAGCCATAGTCCTCCTGTACTTGCCTGTACCTCTGAAAAGTATATGCCGAACAGGAGGGGTCCTAGGACTGAGCCCTGGGGAACGTCACTTGTAACCAGTTTAGAGTCAGTCTTAGCTCCCGCAACTCTTACCATTTGGATTCTGTCCTTGAGCCAGGGTGCAACCCATCTTGGGAAGTAGGAGTTTATGTTCAGGCTGGTGAGCTTGTATATAATACCTGAGTGGGGAATGGTGTCGAAGGCCTTTGCAAGGTCTAGGTAGGCTGTGTGGACCACGTTTCCCTCGTCTATAGCCTTGGTAACTGTCTCAAAGAAGTCCAGCAGGTTTAGGAGGCATGATCTGCCCTTAACAAAGCCGAAGTGTATAGGGTCCAGTGTTTGGAGGTTCCCAGTGTCTTTGTTAATGAGATCCATGATGATGCACTCCATAGCTTTGCAGACCAAGCTAGTCAGACTTATAGGGCGATAGTTCCCGGGTCCGTTGTTGGTCCACCTTTGTGGAGCAGAATAACTGTTGCTGTGCGCCACTCTGTGGGCACGTAGCCTGTGAATAGGCTGAGTTTAAACAGTGTGTTTAGGTGAAGGGTTAGTTCATCTTTGAGCTCGTGAAGGACGCAGCCTGGGACACCATCCGGTCCCATTGATGCTGTGTTTTAGGCTTTGGAGAGGGCTGTTTTAACCTGGGTGTCTGTGATTTCAGGGGCACTACATTCTTCTGGTATAGTTATGGGCCCTTTTGGGGGTGAGAGGGGGGTGAAGTTGGCACCGAACCTGTCTGACAGGATGTTGGCTATATCGGTCGTTTCAGTGTATTTTGTGCCATTCTGCACTAACTCTGAGCACTTAGATTCTTGACATAGCTAAAGAATGCCTTGTGGTTATCTTTGTAGTCCGTGGCAATTTTTCTTTCAAAGCTAGCCTTGGATGATTTTATGAGGGAATGTAGTTTCTTGCTGATACTGATCAGGGATGTCTTCCCTTCTTGGGATTTTACTCTTTTCTGTACTAGTTTCCTCCTTCTGTTGTATAGCTTGTTTATGGGAGAGGTCCACCAGACTGGTTTCTTTTTCTTGGAGGAGTGAGTCTTGGTTTTATTTGGGATAGCACGATCCATGCATTCTTGTAGCTACCTGTAGAGTGTATTAGTAAAGGATTTTGTAGCTTGCACAGTGTTATCCTTTAGCATGGGGGCTTTGAAACTTCCCGCCTCGGTCTTAAGTAACATGAAGTTTGTTTTTGAAAAGTTTTTCACAGTGGTTTCTTTGACTGCGGGTGGTGGCGGAATGTGGATATCCAGAGTGATTAGTTTATGGTCAGATCTAACCAGCGAGGGGTTGACCTCTGGTATGGAACACCGGTCGCCCATGTTGGTGATGACCAGGTCCAGTATGTTGTCACCTCTGGTAGGGGTGTTGACCAGCTGATCCAGGGCGTTTGAATTTATAAATTCTAGGAAATGTTGGGCAAGGGAGTTTGTACTTGAGTAGTTCTCCCAGTTAATGTTTTGGTAGTTGAAACCACCCAATAGCAGGGTGTTTGGTAGGACCTTTATGTTTCCCAGTGATGTTCTTCATCTCACATTGCTGCAGTCCTAACACTTGGGTAGTCCGCTGTCCCTCGGTCGGCCCGAATATCAGAGTATAAGGCTGACGTCGGTCAAGGCGCATTTGACTGACATCAGAACGTCAGGGTGCAAATGCGCATGACCGACGCCATATCCTCAGTCTTTTTTGCCGCATGGTCCGATGCAGAAGCAGTGTTGCAAGTGCCGTTGGCGTTCTGAAATATTCCATTAGGAGTTTCAGACCGAAGTCAGAGTTGGTTAAGTACCCGTTGGGGAATATTTTGGTTTTTCTTGCCTCAGTGGTTTACGGATGTCAGAAAAAGTAAATAACTGTATTTCTTGTGGGAAACAGATACCGCATAGGGATTACCATAATTTGTGTATACCTTCTTTTGCACCTGAGCACGGCGTTGTTGGGTGTCGCTTTGTGCTAGGTTCAATAACGCACTATAAAGCGAAGGTTGGATTGTGCCAGGTTGGTCTTTGGGAAGCGGTGCAATTACAATATGCCGTCGGATGCTCCGGCGCGCTTCCTCAAAGAAGCGCAAGGACAAGGCAGTTAAACCTAGGTTAGAGTCGTCCGGACGCCGGTTCTTTAGGCGTCAGTGGAACCGGTGGTTCCAGCGGAGGCCTCTGGAGTCCCAGGGAGAAACTTTGTTTTACAGGATGTGGCCTCCCAGGAGGCAGGTCAGGCTGTAGGGGCTTCTCAGATAACTGTACTCCCTCCCTTCCTAAGGTGTCTAGGCCCTCTCTTTCTGCTTCCAAGGCTTCTCCTAGAGGCAGGTCTAGTTTGGCTTCTGTGGGTGTCCCTCCTAGTTCTTCAGGTTCTGTGCCCAAGAAGCACATGCTTAAAATGGCAGAAGATTTAATTACTTTAATTAGAGGCTCTATGCCCCCTCCTGATAAGAGGCCTAGGATGGAACCTGTGTTGGGGGATTATGAGCAGGCTTCGGATGTGTCTGAGTCTTCGGCTGAAGACTTGCAGGAGTATTCTCATTATTCTGATTCTGATGTGGATGATTCTACTACTCCTGCTTCTCCTCCTGAGGATTTTTCTTTTTCAGAGACCCTTCACTCCATGAGAGAGCATTTTAAATGGGAAGGTCAGGATTTCTCTGATTCCAGGAAAAGGCTTAGGGAATTTTGTTTTACCCCAGCATAGGCCTTTAGCTATACCTCCTGTTCTGAATGTGGTGGAAGATGTGTTTGCAGAGGCTTCTCTTAATCCTGATTCTTTGCCTCCTGCTCCTGTTAAACCGGATAGGTATTACAGGGTGCCTGAAGCTCATAAGTATCTTTTTAAGAGTCCTAGGGCAGACCCAGAAACTGTTAGCCAGGGGCCTAAGGGTGTTAAGGCTTCTGTTGTCAAGAATCCGGTTCCGGCAGATAAAGAGGCCAGGGCCTTGGATAGATGGGGAAAGAAAGTTTATACTTCTTCCACTCTAGCCATGAGAGCTTTGAATTGCCAGTTTCACATGTTGAAATATCAAAATTATCTCCTTTCACAGTTGAAATCTAAGGTTGATGCTCTGGCGGAAGGTATTGATTGTAAAGAGTTACAAGATTTAGTGCATGTTTCTGAACAGGTGGGTAAGCATTCTTTGCAATGTGGTTTTGATGCTGTACAGGCCTCGTCTAGGGTGGCTGCCACTGGGTCAGTTCTTACAGGCATGCCTGGCTGAGGGATCAAAATTTATCTGACCATGTTAAAACTAGGATTTTGGATGCCCTTTGCAATCTGATGTCTTGTTTGGTTCTCCTGTTGAGGCAGTTTTAAAGAAAATGGAAGACAAGGCTAAGTCTATGCAGACTGTTAAAGTTTTTTTGCAGGTTCACCCTCCAAAGTTTAGTAGAAATTGCCCTACTAAAGGGTGGGTGTATCCTTCTTATGATTCCCAGTCTAGGGGTAGATCTAGGCGTGGCAGGGGCAGAGGTCAGGGCTCTTTCAGGCCTAGAACAGGGAGTTCTCCTGCACAGTCTTGGTGAGGGCAGGGGTCAGTCCTTCGTAAACAGACCCAATGACCTACCTTTTCAGCTGCCAGAACCTTCTCGCCTGGCAGCACCTTTGGGAGGAAGGTTGGCACTTTTCAAAGAAAATTGGAGTTTGATCACCCAAGACAGATGGGTACTGGATATCATACATCACGGTTACAGGTTTTATTTCCATACCTTGCCTCCTTTCAAAGGCATGCCAGACATTCCTCCTCAACAAAGAATAGAGGCTCACAAGCAAATTTCTCTGTTACTCCAAATAGGGGCCATACAGCCAGTTCCTATGCCAGAAAGGGGCCTAGGATTTTATTCTCGCCTGTTCCTAGTACCAAAGAAGGGGAACACGTGGAGACCAATTTTGGATTTATCTATCCTCAACACTTATCTGGACATTCCCAAGTTCAAAATGTTGACGTTACAGCAGCTTTTTCCTCTGCTGGGCAAAGATTATTGGATGGTAACTTTGGATCTCAAGGAGGCTTACCTTCATGTTCCTATCAGACTAAGTTGCAGGAAGTATCTGCGTTTTCGAGCTGGGACTTCTCACTATCAGTTCTCTGCATTGCCCTTTGGCTTATCTACTGCCCAGAGTGTTCACGAAAGTTCTGGCTCCAGTGATAGCTTTCTTCAGGCTAAAAGGAATACAGATCTATCCTTATTTGGACGACTGCCTGATTCTGGCTCAAGGAAGGGAAGAGCTTCTTCAACATTTGGAATATGTGATAGCAGTGCTAAGATGCCTGGGGTATTCTGTGAACGAAATAAAGTCCAGTCTAGTACCCTCTCAGGACATGTGCTTTCTGGGTGTGAGACTGAATACAGCATCCCAGATGGCCTTTTTAACCCCGGACAAACAAAAGAGTCTATCCCTTTACTTCCGTCACCTATCTCATCAGTCCGGGCTGACTGCAAGGACAGTCCTTCAAGCCTTAGGGTTCATGGCATCTTGTATTCTGGTGCTTCCCAATGCCAAACTGCATATGAGGAAGCTACAATGGTATCTCAAAAATGTATGGACACAGCACTGCCAGGATCTGGACACTGTCATTCAAATAATACCTTGCATTCAAAAGGAATTTTTGTGGTGGGCTCAGGAATGTCACCTAAACAAGGGACTCTCTGTGACCCGGCCAGAGGCGAGTCAGATTTTAACGACAGATGCCTCAGACAAAGCTTGGGAGCTCATCTAAATGGAAAGTGGATACAAGACAAGTGGCCTGCCAGACTACAACATCTACATATCAACATGAAGGAGATGTTAGCAGTCCAGTTTGCATTAACAGCTTTCAAGGATTTACTTCTTCCAGGGCAGGTGTTGATTCTAACAGACAACACAACTGTCATGTGGTACATCAACAAGCAAGGGGAACACATTCTTATCCTCTATGCAGGCAAGCAATGATTTTGTGGGAGACTGCTCTCAGTTTACATCTAAGTCTTCAGGCAAGGTTTCTGCGGAGCACAGAACTCCTTAGCAGATGTGTTAAGCAGACAAATCATGGATCCCCACGAGTGGAAACTGGATCTTCATGTATTTCAGAAATTGACAGTGTCCTGGGGAACTCCAGACATAGATCTGTTCGCTTCTCCACTAAACCACCAGCTGCCAAAGTTTTGCACAAAGCGGTTTCATCCCACAGCTTGGAAAGTGGATGCTCTTTCTTTCAGTTGGAAAAATCTTCATGTGTATGCCTTTCCACCTCTGCCTCTCCTCCCAAAGGTACTTCTGAAGGTCAGACAGGACAAGCCAAGGATGATTTTGATAGCTCCAGATTGGCCTCGACAGCACTGGTACCCATTACTGAGAAGTCTAGTACGGAAGCCTCCATGGCCTTTGCCTTTGATTCCACATCTGTTGTCCCAGGAGGATAGTCATTTGCTCAATGTCAAACTTCACTCTCTTCACCTAACAGCATGGCATATTCTGTTTTAAACCATAGAGGGTCTCAACTTCCACAACAAGTTTTGAATGTGATTTTGGAAGCTAGAAGGCCTAGTACAAGGAAAGTGTACAGATAAATGGAAGAGATTTTTATTTTGGAGTGCAGCTAAGGATTTGGATGTTTCTGAGCCTGATTTAAGTGTGGCTCTTCAATATCTTACTGAGTTATTGGACAAAGGTTTGTCCTTCTCTTCTATTAAGATTCATGCTGCAGCAATTTCAGCTCACTATGATTGTGACCCACCATTGTTTTCTCATCCTTTGTTCAAGCAATTTCTTAGAGGGCAAAGAATATAAGACCCCGAAGGGCTCCTACTCCTGCTTGGGATCTCAATTTTGTGTTGGAGAAACTCACTCTACAACCTTTTGAGCCTGCAGCTACTGCTGAGTTGAAATATTTGTCATGGAAGACTGCTTTTTGTTGGCCATTACCTCTGCAAGAAGGGTTTCTGAATTGCAGGCCCTTATGGCAGTTGAGCCTTTCTTAATTTTCCATAAGGATAAGGTGTCTTTACGCACTAATCCTTCCTTTATGCCTAAAGTGGTTTCTAGTGTGGCTTTAAACCAAACTATTCATTTGCCTACTTTTTATGCAAATCCCCAAACTAAAGGGGAAAAGATTTTGCACACTTTAGATGTACACAGGCAGTTGCGATATTATTTGGACAGAACTAAAGGGTTCAGACAATCTCAGCAGTTATTAGTTTCTTTTGCTTTGTGCTCTCAGGGCAAGCCCGTGTCAAAACAAACTATTTCTAAGTGGATTGGATTTTGCATTGCTTTCTGTTATTCCCATCATGGCAAGAGATTCCAGCTGGGATTAGGCCTCATTCCACTAGGGCTACTGCCACTTCAACAGCTTTTTGAGGGGGTGGCTACTAAGGATATTTTGGAGGCAGCCACTTGGAGTTCAGTGCATACCTTCTCTAGGCATTACCACCTTCCACTGTACTCTAAATCCAGGGCTGGGTTTGCCACTGCTGTGTTGCAGGGCATTTTGGCAGCTCCTGCTTCATTATAGTTTAGCCATCCTCCCTTTCCTCTGCTTTGGGATTCTACCCAAGTGTTAGGACTGCAGCAATGTGAGATGAAGAACATAGTACAGTTTTGTACCTACCATAAATGTAGATGTTCGAAGATCCACATTGCTGAGTCCATACCCTCCTCCTTCCCTCTGTAGTTTGAGGTGGTTGTGGGGGTTGGGTTATCCATCTGAGGTATATTGCATATTGTATATATTGTACATATTTTTGGTGTTAGGCTGGTTGGTTGTTTAGTTGTTGTCTATGGGTTTTGACCTTTCTTTTTGGGGTCTTCTGACATCTGGGGCAAGAAAAGACTGAGGATATGGCGTCGGTCCTGCGCATTTGTACCCTGACGTTCTGATGTCAGTCAAATGCGCCTTGACCGACGTCAGCCTTATACTCTGATATTCGGGCCGACCGAGGGACAGCGGACTACCCAAGTGTTAGGACTGCAGCAATGTGGATCTTCGAACATCTACATTTATGGTAGGTACAAAACTGTACTTTTCCAGGAATGTGGAGTGGGGGTCCTGGGACATGGTGGGTGATCTGTAGCAAGCTATAATTTGCCCATTGTTAGTTGCACGTGGATGATCTCTGAAGCATCGTGCTGTGCCACTAACCTAGAGGTGTGGGTATCCTTGATGAATATGGATACTCTCCCGCCTTTTGTATTTTGGTCCGGGTTTTGTGGCCAAAATGTATGGTATGAGTTGTAGCCTGGTAGTGCTAGAGTGCTCTTTGGAGCCTTAAACCAGGTTTCTGTTATTGCACATATATCGATTTTCTCCATACTGAAGAGTGCGTGCATTTTGAGGTTTAGACTTCTGGCATTGAGTAGCATTACCCTCAGTTTTTTGTTACTTGTGCTGTTTTTGGTGGTGGGTTTGTCTTTTGAGCCTTGCCTAAAAAAGGCACTGTGGAGGTCGCAAGAGATTTGGCCAGTAATTGAAAGCCTAAGGAGGACAGGTACAAGCCATCTCTAGCGAAGCAGCGTGGCTTGGCAAGCATGTCATCCCAGGCTGACAGACACTGGATCCCCTTTGAATGACACCAGAAGCTTAGCCAATTGTTGAAATTGATAATTTTTTCTCTATACTGTGGTATCATTCTTGGTGCCGGCAGGATGCTACTCAAGGTCAGGGTCATACCGGCCTGAGCTACATGATTAGAGAGCTTCTGCATGTCTCTTTTCATGTAGTCCAGGGAGGTACAGCTCAGGTCATTCACTCCAACATGGATAATGACAGAGTCATATTTGTACTTGTTCTGGAGTGACCTGAGTGCTTGTGTTATGTGGCGGATCCTGGTACCCAACAGGAAACTAAAGGTAACCTTCTCCTTGTTCAGCCAAGTGATTGGGACGTCAGTCCTGAATTCAGCACTAACCTGAAAACTGGACTATACTAGCTTAGAAAGGTGGGAAAACAAGTATATATTTTTTTCAGAAAATAAAGCAGATACAATCAAAAAAACACTTTAAATGCACAGAAATGACTATCACACGAGTGTGTAGCCTACAACAGTTAAACAGGTAATTTAAACACAAAAACAACTTTTTTAAAGTGCATGCAGTAAAATAAGTACAATATGTAGCTGAAACAAGCTTTTTAAATCACAGAAACTCTAGAAAATCGGCATTTTAGACAAAATTAGCTAAAGGCATCAAGAAAATGCAGAAAAACTATACTTAATCACTCCAAAGTCTCTCTGCAGGGCACCAGGCAGGAGCATGCTGAGCTGTATACAATGCATAAATTGCTAGATTTTTTAGCAAATAATTATTTTTTATCTTATTTTTTCCATGATTGTGTATAAGACCATTTTGTATAAGACCATTTTTAACCTTTTCAGGCAACAAACCAGCAGTAGAAAAATATATATTCAAAATAAGCAAATAGTAAGTCTTGTATTTAGTCTAGCATAGAGTGAAATAATTTACATAATTGCTTGAAGTTTGAAGTTTACAGCACACGTTCCAACATGTGATCTACAGTGAAGTTGGCATAATGGTTCAGATATTTACTTCACAGACACAAGGTACATAGTTTTATTCCCACCTTTGAGGGAAGATTGGACAGGCTTAAAAAGGACCTGCAAAGGCAACTATCCAAGTATTTACCCACGAGCCTATAAGGGGAAATCCTACTGTGCTGGAAATGGTTTGCATGAATTTGATCAGTTATGTAATAGTATTGCAGCTATAGTAGAAGATCATAGAGTAAATGTTTGAGGACAAAGGTTAATAGTTGTGGTTAGTTATAGTGTATCTGAAGGCCAGTAATGCTGATCTTTGATGGCAGAATAGATAACAGAAACCAGAGTTGCTGCTGTAGACAACCTATAAGAAGTGCACTTACCAGGATTGTATCTGCTGTTTGTATCTCCAAACAGTACTTCTGGCAGAATATTAAACTTTTATGAGTAAAACTCCATGTTAAAACTTGAAGGGGCAAATTCATGATATGCAGTACTAAAAGAACTCATGGCAGATCATTACACTTAAACAGTGAAATTACTTTAAGTTCAGATTTCACAATGTTCTTATCCAAGTCAAAGAGACAGAAAGAGAAAAAGCTAAGGGGTAACCATTTTCATTCTTCAATTGATAAGAGTTCCTGTGAAAATATAAGGACACTTCTCTTTATGAACTTCACAATTTGATCTTACAGAACTTTTTATTAACTCGGTTTGAACTTGGATATTACAAGCAGTAATACAATATTTTTAATTACTAACTGAAAGGGAAAACTTGTCAATGTAATATTATCAGTTAACAAATAAGTCATTACCTAGGTACTTGATGTAGTAAATGTCCAAGCAGAAACTTTTTGTGCAGAGTTCAGTATTAAAAGGCATATATCATAGTGCTATATTGCTATCGAAATAACAACTACTGCTGCCACTGATAAACTCAAGCTCCTTGAAAACAGACAACATACCTGATGGTTTCCTTGCAGAATTAAAGAAAACTTTACTAAACCCCTTACTGGAAGTATTTGAACATATTGCTGACCTGTGGTGACAGGCAGTAATAGTACTAATTAACAAAGGGGGAAATCACATAGTAAACAAACAGAGATGTCAGGCTAACCAGTATTCTGTATAAAGCTTTGGAGAGCATTATAATATAGCTTATCCAAAAATCACACAAGGGGTATACTTCTGAAAAGATAACAGTATGATTTTTAAGCAGAATTTGCAGTTTGAATCTTGTAGCATTCTTTGAGTAGCAGCAGCAGCTCTCACTGGTCTGACAATGCCTGCTGCTTTATCATGACACCGGTAAAGCATGCCTTCAATACTTTGACTTGTGGACCCTTTTAAGGTTAAAACAGTAAGGACATCCATGTGTAAATTACTGAATTAATTAATGAACTGTTGAAATACCAAAAAGGAGCAAGGTATTCTAACTTTTCCATCCCAACCAGTGTTGTTAGAAGATAGAGAAAGAAACAAATTCATAAAAGGCCAGTGTTCACTAGAAGGATAAAAAGTAAAAAATATTTATGTACACAAATATTTTTGTAAATAAGTAAACAATCCCCTAAAAGTATAAATATAGAATATACTATGGTATCTCAAGCACCATTTGTTTGAGTTCCAAAAATGGCTATAGTTAAGATCAACAGCAAATTAATAAAATGTTACAGCCCTCCTTGTGAGACTGTGTCCCCACACCCCTGATCTCTAAATATATGGTACTATAGTTGCACAGACTTGGAGAAAATGTGTTTAGAAAAAGAGTTTGTGTATTGAAGCCTCTTATTCTTGAAAATATAGATGAGCATTCGGCTGCAAGCTAGTTAGTTGCAAGTAGCTGAGCATCATCCCAGTGAAAAACAGCCATTGCTATATAAACATTTACATAACAGGCTTTCAGCATTTTCAAATAAATAAATATATTGCAGTAAGCAACATGCTCTCAACTTCTCCATTATGAAGGGTTCCATACCCGAAAACAAATCCAACTTCCCTTTGGTATAACAGGAAAAATCTTGATATAACTGCCCGTTTCTTACTTTGTATTCTATAAGAAGCTTTGTTGTTCCATTATTTGCATGTACTCTCAGTACTCCATTACAGGCCTAGCTAAAGTCCCAATGTGAACATTATTGAGATGTTTAAAAAGTTGCATTCTAACTCTTGTGGTTGTTTGCCAAAAGTAAAACTTTTGGTAAGAACAAAATCGGAAGTAAACCACTTTGGCTAAGTGATAGCCAAAGTGAACAACATGTCCATTTATCTGGTATACTGCATTAGGATATCTGTGTGAACACGTCCTCAACATCCAGGCCAAATAACTTCAGAAAGACTACCTTCCTGTAAGCCAAGAAGAGTTTGTGTGCTTTGTAAGATGTCTTTAATATTGAAGGTATTCTTTCTGTTTGTGTCATTTCTTAAGAATTTTAATCACATTTTCTGTCTACTAAGCAAGTCTGGTGAGAAAATATCTAGCTGTGGGCACAGTGTCTGAAAAATTGTGCTGGTTGGAGGGTGTGTTCTGTGGACTGGTAGATTAGATGGCTCTCTAATTGCATGTCCAGGAAATTTATAGCATAACCTGTTTGCTGAAACCTAGTGGTAATGTCACTAGTCATTCCTGGAATTCATTCCTGTCAGAACATCACCTATGTGCTCTCAAATATTGCCATATGGAAGTGAGTTATACATTTTGTGCTAAGAATTTGAGCTTGTTAAAAGGAATTTATTGATTTATTTTATTTTACATTTGTTTATGGGGAAAGTCCAACTGGGACAGAGCCCATTTTCAACAGAGGCCTGGGGAGAAACTGTCCAGACGCAAGTCTTTGGAATGTGGGAAGAAAGTGAAGCACCCAGAGGAAATCCACGCTAATGCAGGGAGGACATGCAGACCTGCATAGAAGACAGAAAGAGAAAGAAACCTCCATGAGTATGGCAGCTGCACGGTCTCAGTACAAGTCAAAGCAAAGCAAAAAATGAGAGACCAACATACAGTGGCACCAGATAAATCCTTTATTGCAGAAGTGCCCTGGGCAAAAAAGCAGGAACAGACCAGTTTCGGCTTCACAGTTGCATAGCCTTCATCAGTGTTAATGTCTGTTAAATAAGAAATGCTTTATATACATAATTTAAAGGACATGTGATCAATTAAAGACGCTCATTAAGCCCTGGTTTAAAGAGACCTCCCAGTTTAACAATCCATTTTTTCTCAATACTGTTTAATAGTTTATACTATCCTAATTTATTGCTTCTTGGTCTCATGATTTTATCTATGATAGTAAAATTAAATGTAGTGTTTTTGTGTGTCATTGTATATTTATAGAGGGCATTGGTTTCTTTCTCAATTTATGAGGATGAAACGCATTTGTTCCGATGGAAATACTTACAAACACTTCAGGGATGATTTGGTTCTTAGATTTAGGGACAGAGGCTACAAAATGGCCCATGTTTTACATACAAAACACAATGTTGATAATATGAAGCGTGAGAATCTTCTTCTTTATAAAGCCAAATGGAATAGGGGTGGGGGGCCCCTTAGATTAGCTACTACATACGGACACAACACCAAGGTATTAATGGATATTGTGCAACATCACTGGAATATTTTGACATCTGACATTAGACTTGGTGAAATTTTGGGTGACAGATGTCACTTTTCCTTCAAGAAAGGAAAAAATCTTGCTGCCTTTTTCAATCATTATAAGCATGGTCAACTTCATTATAAGAAACACACACAAGTCACTTTGTTAGGTGATCCTTTAATTGGTTGTCATCCTTGTGGTCTTTGTGTTCACTGTCCTAGGATTTTAAAAACTAGCAGCTTCAGTAGTCAAAATACCCCTCAAGATTTCAGTTTTTGCTAATTGTGTTACTGATTGGGTGGTCTACTTAGTTAGTTGCAGTTGTTCAGCATTTTGCATAGGGCAAACTTCTAGACCTCTTAAATTCAGAATTTCTGAACATCTTAGCAACATTAAACACCATAAAGAAACCAGCACCCTCTATAAACATACAATGACACACAAAAACGCTACATTTTATTTTACTATCCTAGATAAAATCATGAGACCGTGTTCCACGGTGGTACAGCGGTAGCGTTGTTACCTCACAGCAAGAGGTTCTCCCATTCGATTCTCGGCTTGGCTTGGGAGTGCCTTCTGTGTGGTGTCTGCATGTCCGCCCTCAGGTTGGGTAGCATTCGAAAGACATGCGTGCGTAAATGGGCGTGCCTTCGTTGAAGGCTGGGTGTCAAGCTGGCACCTCAGCGTTTCATAAAAAATCTACTGCCAATCATTAGCGGACCGGACTTCCACTGTGGCGACCCCTTACCAGCAAAAAGCCGAAAGACAAACAACAGATAAAATCATGAGACCAAGAAGCAATAAATTAGGATGGCATGAACTATTAAACAGTATGGAGAAAAAATGGATTGTTAAACTGGGAGGTCCCTTTAAACCAGGGCTTAATGAGCATCTTTAATTGATCACATGTCCTTTAAATTATGTATATAAAGCATTTCTTATTTAACAGACATTAACACTGATGAAGGCTATGTAACTGTGAAGCCGAAACTGGTCTGTTCCTGCTTTTTTGCCCAGGGCACTTCTACAATAAAGGATTTATCTGGTACCACTGTATGCTGGTCTCTCATTTTTTGCTCTGCATAGAAGACACCCTAGCTGAGAATCGAACCAGGGAACATCTTGCTGTGAGGCGACAATGGTAACCATTGCACCACTGCCCCATTTCTTCCTTTTTTAGTCACATCTTGTAGTTCATCTTCCCACTTCTGCTTCTTTTGCTCAAGTTCCAGGTTTGCCAAACCAGTTATCCAGTTCTTTCTTCTTCTCAACAGCCCTTTTGTCACTCTACCCTCTATCCTTCTTGCCTCAGTTTGTTGTGCCATCTCTGGCACTCTTCCTTTATCTCCTTTTTTAACAGATGATCTTACATTTTGCAATTATCCCCTTATATTACTATTCCAATCTCTTGTTAAACTGGTGTTCCTCTTGCATCTCTACTCAATCTTTTATTCTTTCCTCCGTAATATATATGGACAGTACTTCACCTTATTGTGCCTTCTCTGCCATCTCTAGATAACCATTTCCCTCTCTCTGTCTTCTTTCTTCCTACTGTTGGTGTCAGCTTACCCTTCTATTTATTTCACTCTGGATTTTTTAAGTTAAAAACATTTTGAATTCCTCTTGTCTGTTGTAATTTCTCCGGTTTCCCATATTGTTTCTAAAATATGTCCCCTTCTTTTCTGTTTCTCTTATTTGACCCAGATCATATTCTTCCAGTTTGCTTTATACCCACCGTATCCAGTTAGCCTCAAGAAATTTGATATTGTGCAAGCTTGTAACTTAATTTTAAGATCTGGTAATAACAGTCCTCCTCCTGCTGACATTGTCTGCTTTTGCCAGGCAACTCTGGGCTTGCTGCCTTCCCATATATAACCTCTTCACTTTGCTTTATCTTTTTTACTAGCTTTTTGCGAAGGTTCCAAAAGATCTGTCCCACATATAAATATTTTGGTGCAGTTGCCCATTTTCAATACCTTCATTCTCTTATTCATATCTAACACAACCCATTTCCATTTTTGCATTTGCTCCATTGTCTTTTCATATAACTTGTTATAAGTGGTTCTTAGTGGGTCTGTATTAGAAGTTGGAATGCACAGGTGTCCGAATGCTGTAATATTTAACTGGGAATTTCAAAGTGTCAAAATAGCGAAGCCGTGGAACACCGAATATTTTCCCAGGGAAAAAATTTGGTGGGCTGTTTCTGCGGCTTTGCTATTTCCTCCATTGTGGTGCAATCTCGGAGTTGGTATATTTAAGTGGGGGGGGGGTGTGGGGGGCGAAGCCCCCACATTAAGAATATTTTATAGTGTACATGTGTTTTTTGGTTTTGTACCGGAACACTGATTTTTTTCCCCTGGGAAAAAAAATCAGTGTTCTGAGTGTTCGAAGTTATTGCATTTCAAACTTCCGGGTTCAACATTTCCATAGTCAAACTTATAGCAGTTCAGCTATGTGATATAGACCTGTTCTTAGTGACTTTTTAGCTCCCTTCCTAGCCAAATTACGAAGTACTTAATTTCCCTGCCCCATATTTTGTTTATTTTATTTGACATTTATTTACTGAGAAAGACAGACTGGGTAAGAGCCCAGTTTCAGCGGAGGCCCTGGGAGAAAATCTCCACAGTACACATTAAACAGAATTAAAAAATTGTGCAGTGGTTACAGATATTAAGACAATAATAAAGTAGTACAATATGTGAATGTAATAAAAGAAAATAAGCAAAGTATAAGGCAATTAATAAAGGTGACCATACATTATATACAAGATAGAAGAGAGTTCCTAATATGCATGTTACATAATGATGTAAGAAAAATATATAACACAATAAGTAATGTACTCTTTCTGGCAGGAGATCTAGATAGTAAATTTCAGTCATAAATTCTGGGATAGATAAAGGTCAGTGTAAGAATATAAAGAAAGGACAATAGAATGTTAAGGAATTAGAGAGGTGAGGATAGAAAGTAGGTAAAGCAGGAAGGGAAGTAGGAATTATCAAGAGAAAGTCTATTAAGAGTGATGAAGAAGGAAATAGAAAAGAGTACTAAGATGGCAAAGAGCAAGGACATTCCGTCTTTCTGCTTCCGGATTGTTCCTGTCTTCACTGGTTGATTCTTAGATTTTTTTCTTTCATATCCTGAGGCCTTTCCATATTTTTCCATTATCTCCTACAGCATCTTCATATCCTCCGGATGCATCATAGTTACTAATACATCATTTGCAGATAGTGAGAGTTTTTCCTATACTGTACCCACTTATCTTTGATTCCCTTATCTTCACCACTGATATGTATATTTAGATAGTAATCATAAGTCCTGTTTGATCCATATGTGTCACTCTAGAGACAATTTTCCCAACTCTGTCTGCTGCTGTTTGCGTGAGACACTTGTAAGCATGATATAAGACTGTGATTGATGTGTAAGAGGATGGGAGCCATGGACTTATGCAGGGATGGATGATGACAGGCGGCTTAAGCAGAACATTACTGATAATGCAGGAGACACAAGAGAATAGTAGGATCTAGTCCTGATTTATCTTGATGCAGAGAAAATTTTCAGCATAGTTGTTTGGAAAAACTTTTTACATACTAGAAATGTGGGGTTCCACATAGGTTGTACTGTTCGCTATTGTCTCTTTCCAACAGTTGGACAGGTCCCCCCCCCACCAGCACCCCATTGAAACATCTGACCCATAGTTCTATTATCCTTTCCCTTCCCAATTCTCATACCCCTATAGGTACCCCACCACTTCCAGAGGACTTGCTCTTTGCCATCTTTCTCCAGGCTTCATTATTTCTTCACATTTTATTGATTTAATCATGTTCCTTCTCTCTTCTTTTCTCAGTCTTCTTTCTTTATATACCTTCCTTTTTTCAACTCTTCCCCCTTCTTCTCACATTCCCCTTCCTCATTGTATGGCCCTTAGTAATAGCATCTGAATTCCTTCTTTATGTCCTCCAGTATATTTACTTCCTTGTCCTCCTCTCCTCTTCTTAATGTAAAACAAAATTCTAGCTTCTGTTGTCTCAATCTCACTGGAAATGTTATAGTTGCTATTTACTAAAATGTATTGAATGTAAAGTTGTTCCTAAGAGTTTGAGAATTTGCAAGTTTCCATCAGGATTGGAATACAATGAAACTGTTGTTAATGATTTTTGTACTTTGTTTGACAGTTTTCGTTTTGAGATTGAGTAAACTAATTAAGTATAATGATATGAAATATAGTCAGCTTTTAGTTGATGTTGCGACACTGAATGATGATATTAGAAATTACCTCATTTTCAACCAGTGGGAAGAATTTTTTTGTAAAGAATTTTCATTAGTTGAAAGTAAATGTAATAAATTGTACAGCAGAAAGATTAAGAAGTTAAAAATGGACCTAAAACAGTACACCAGTAATAATGTTTATCCTTTAAAGTCATTTGGAGAAAAGAAAGCTTTTTACAGGAGGGATTCTTCTAATATAAAAAAAACCCCAGTAGAAAGGAGACAAAAAAGTTTTTTTGGAATACGAACAGCAAAATATGAGGAGAAATTATCAGAAACAACTAGGCCCAGGGCAAATAGATCACCTATCCCAACAGACATATGATTGGAAGTTCAGCAGACCCAAACCCCACAGATAGTAAGTACAGATGGAATTATATTCACCCTTAAGGATTTCAACATTTACAACTATACTAACAATGTTATTTCTAGAGAACATTTTTTTCAATAGGTTTAAAATTTGTTCCATCCAGGAATTTTAATTTAGTGGACACAATTCTTGAAACTAAGCTTTGTTTTAGGAAATTACATTTAGCTCTGTTTTGTAAGAACCAGGGACAAAATGACTCCCTTTCAGTATCGAAACAGCATAGGTTAAAGAAAAGAAGTATTTTCAATCCCCTGTGAACCCTGTGTTAGCTATATTAGACAAGGCTGTTATTGAGGACCTTTATAATTTACAAGCCAATGTAAATAAAAGAAGAGGTTTTTGGAGAAATTTAACTAATAAGGAGATTTTAGTATTTAATCAGTTAAGAGCAGATTCCTCTATTCGTATTATGAAGCCAGACAAGGGACAGGGGATTGTTCTTTTCGACTCACTTAACTATTCACAAATTATGTTTGAGTTGTTCAGGGTCATTGATACTTATCTTCCTGTTTCTATCAATGAAATTAACAGTCACAGACATATTGATAGCTATTTAGATGAATATTTATTCGATCAAAGAATTACCCAGGAACTATATAATTTTCTTAAAGTTAATTCCCCTGTAATAGCAACCATTTTTGGTACACCGGAGATACACAAGGACTTATATAATCCTCCATTTATGCCAATTGTATTAGGCCGTAGATCTAAAATGTACCGATTTGGACTTATCGACAAGTTGCTTAAACCTACATATAAGAAGGTAGATCATTAGATTATTGATTCTTGGGACTTTTTGGGTAGGATAAAAAAAGAGTTGTGGTGCAGAGACATCCTTCTAGTTATGATCGATGTAGTAGATCTTTTTTCTACTATTCCAAATGAAGAAGGTCTTGACGTGTTTTATCATAGTATGGTGGGTCTAGGTTTCTTATGTAATGACATATTTAATTTATGATTTAATGAGCTTAGTCTTAGATAATTTATAGCTTTCGATGGAGAATATTTTAAGCATATTAAAGGCGTGGCAATGGGAGCACCTTGGGCTCCCATTTATGACAATTTGGTAATATTAGAATGGGAAAAGAATGTAGTCCTTGAAAGAAATTATGTAAAATTCATTAAATTGTATGTAAGATATCTTGACGATATATTTATTTTATTGGATGGGTCGACTTATGAGATTGATGATTTTCTAACTTATATTAACAATTCAATGGAATTTCTTAAGTTTATATGTAATTATAGTATAGATAAGAGAAATTACGTGGATACAACCATCTCCAACACTGGTGATGATTCCAAGACCAATATATATCGAAAACCCACCTTTAGTAACTCCTACTTGGAATATTCTAGCAGTCACCTACTGTGTCAGAAAAAAAGTATCGTGAAGGGCCAAATGATAAGCGGAGCTAGAATAACTTCTGATTTCGAAGATTTAAAGGATGAACTGAATGGAATTGCGAATATGTTTTTAGTAAGGGGGTTATCCTGAAACTTTGGTTATGGAAACAAAAGAGTTTGCAATGTCCCAATGGGTCTCCAAATATAAACCCTTGTGAGGTATAGGTTTGTTTGACAGTAATATCACACAAGCATCAACTTCCTTTGAAAAAGCATTAATTTTAGAATATGACCCTCGAGTTAAAGATGTCAAGGAAATTTTCTTAAATAGAATTTGCTTAGAAGTAGCCCTGATATTTACGAAACTTTAGGCTCTACCCTCCCCTTTTTATTCATAAAACATCACATAATTTTAAGTTCCTTTTTGAAAATGTTAATGGCCATCCACTTAGGGCAACAGGTGTTAAAACTGGGAACTACAAGTTCGGCTTTTGTAAGCAGTGTCCCCACATTCTAGAAGTTAACTCTTTATGCCTTGACAATAAAATTAAAAAAATAATTTATTAGGGGAGACTGCCAGACCAGAGGAGTGGTCAATTTAGCTAAGTGTTGTGAAGAAGTCTATTTAGCTAAGTGTTGTAACTACCTAAGGTTTACGTTGGTAAGACGGAAAGAGCTTTAAAATGTAGGATATATGAACAGTTTTACCAAATAAGTCAAAGAAATATGAATAATGCCTTATATAAACATCTTTTCAGTAGTCCCACATGTTCAACTTTTAAGTTTGGACTACTTAAGCAAGTTAGAGTTAACAATAGAGGTGGTGATTTTAAAATATCATTGGAAGTTAGAGAAATTAATTGGCAGATGAAACTATATTCTAATTATCCCACTGGTATTAATGACTATATTAATTTATATCCAGTTTTAAAAATGAGGTCTAATAATTATAAATAAACTGTCATTTGATTCTTCTTATTAATGGTTTTATACACTTTGATATTTGAGAAGTTTTTATCTATGACTGTGTTTTGTGTTAATAAGACTAACTTGTTTATGTAAGTTTATTGGTTAAGTCTAATTAATTGAGTTAACTAATTGCCACTGATATAAAAGGATGGCTTGGTGTTAATTCAGTAGATTCTGATGAAGTCCAACCTAAATGGACGAAAGCACTTAATCTTGTGATTAAAGTTTAATTTGTTTTATTGGACGTGCTTTTATTCAACACAGAAGTCCGTGGGTCCTGTACGATTGTGATTGTGTTTACGAGTTTTAGTTTATCGTATTATACCAACTGCAACTGATCTTTTAATGTTATAGTTGCAGTTGGCCTATCACAAAAAAACAGTTTCTCCACTGCCATCTTTTCCTCCGTATTCATTCACAATTTCTCACTTTCGTGTGGTTTGTATTATTTGCTTCTGTCTGCTCTTCCTAGTCTTATTCTCCTTTCCTCTTGCTTTCTCCATTTTTCTGAGCTACTGTCCTTTTCATATTTTGCTTCACATATTTTTGCTTCCTAGTATGATATATCTGTATATTTTCCTTCACTTGCCTTTTTTTGTCTTCCCATACCTTACACTCTTCAGTCCTTTCATTCCTTGTCACCTTTTTCAGCTCCTCCTTTATTCAACTCTCTTCATTCTTTTCTGTCAGATATAATCTCTAGTGCTTCTCTACCTTGACCTGCCTTCCTTTGCTTTATATTACTCCATATCATTGCATGATCTGTTAACATTATGAGTGCTGTCCCTACCACTAATACTAAATGTTTGTGCTTCTTTGTTATGTAGCCCCTGTCAGTTCTAGACCAGTTCTGATGTCTGGGTGGGCAGTATGTGAATTCCTCCTTTCCTCCACTTGTGCTTCTATTCATATACTGGTCTACTTATTGTACTGCTTTGAAATAGTTCCTGAGATATACCTCCTTTCCTTTGACAACTTCCCATTTCTTCTCCCCTATTTGCTTGGTTTCTGTGGACTGTTATATTCCATTCTCCCATTACCAGACCTATCTCTTTCCGAAGCTGTAATATCTCTCCTAAACGTCTTCTCAACTCCTAGCATGTTTTCTTTGGTTGTACTTATATAGTCATTCTTGTGTATTCTTCTTCCTGCCACTTACCTTTAATCCCTGCAGCTCTGTCTCTTCTGTCTTCTAGTTTATCATGTGCATTGAATGGAAGGTATTTCTTTAGCAGTCCTGCCACCCCATCTCTCTCTCATTCCCCAAGGATGCAGCCTCCGCAGTGGCATGTCATCCTCCTTTTAATATTTTGTGCTGTTGTAGTGTCAGGTGGTTTTCCTGGAGAACTAGCACCTGTGCCTTGGTGTCCCTCGTGTGTCATTATTCTTTTTCTTTTCCTTCTTGCACCGAGCCAATTAACATCCTATAATTTCATACAGAACTGCCTATCTCCTAATCTGTCCCTCACCTTTACTCTTTCATTTCTTTTTCCTACTGTCCATCATCTCACGCATTCTTTACCATTTTCTAAATCATCTTCATATTGAGATCTATGTAAATATTCACAGCATTTACATCCTTCCTCAGAACAAACTGACTTCTGATTGGTATGGGATACCTCATGCCCAAGTACTTGTCATTACTATGGCAGTAAGTCTTTACTTTATAGATTCTCAGTGTTTTTCTTTTTCCTAATGCTCCCTGTTTACAATTCTGTCTTCTCATTTGATAATACCCTTCCGACCTCTTGTACTATTGCACGTTTTGTTTTCTCTAGCTAGATTACTACATTCCTTTTGTTAAGTGGTCCACAGTGTATAACCCTTCCTGTTGTCTTTTACCTTGGTCTCTCCTCTGACTATAGTTCAGTCTTGTTGTTTCTCCCTGGATTTGCTTTAAATTCAGTCCGTCCTCTCATCCTATTCCATTTAAGATTACATGTTTGCGCTTACTTCCGTTGTAGCTCTCTCATTTTTCCCTGTGTCTTAAATGTCCTAATCTGTCTTATACACATTACCTCTTGCAGGTATTATCTCTGTGGTCATTTTGGTCATTTCTGCTTATATTTAATCTTATGTAACCTAATTTCTCCTCCTGCTGTCTTAATCTCACTGCTTTCTCTCTTCATCTTGGTAGGATTGTCTGAATGTTATACTCACTGTTCTTGTTTCCACCACCCATTTTTATACTTTACTCTTCCCCTTTCCAAGGGCTTCATTTAATGGAAGTGGTACCTCTTTGTTACCCCCCTTTGTCCGTTAATTCTGAACTGATTTATGTTCTGAAGTGCTTTCCCATGCATTTTCTTTATCACAACTCCCCCTTTACTTCAAGATTCCTTTGACTTTCTTTGCAAGTCTGTATCTATCTTCTGCATATTTCCTGCATGTCCTCTGTCAAGACGTGGACTTTTATGAAAGTAACCATTTACATTCACATTCCTTCCCTTCAGTTGTACCAATTCTTGCTATGTATGCATTGCTGCAGCAAACACCTAGAGGAAACCAAGTCCCCCTCTGCCTTCTATGAACGTTGTCTCTGCTTTTCCTTTTTCATCTTATCATTGTGCAAACATATTTCCTCACTTGTTGTTTACATTTGTTTCAGGTATAAGGTTTGAATGTTGCACTTGCTATCCCTTCCCTTTCCTTCACTCATCTTTATAACTCACCCCTTTACTTGTGTGATTTAACCAACAGGGAGAACACCTCATTATTGTTGTCTTACCACCTGCAATTTAATGACAATTAAAACCTAATATTCGTATTATTGTTTAACACCTTCTCTGTCTTTCCCCTTTTTATACTTGTTTGTAAACTAGGATATTTCCCCAGTTTTCATATTTTATTTCCATCATATCTGTTCCCTATCAGTGTATAATATTTTTGACTTACTGTGCGAACCAACGTCTGTCTCAAGTTCATTTCTTTTAACCCCACCCTTATTGCATGGTCTTCATGCACATGCAAGCACCACTGTGGCCACAAACCTTCATTCTTTTCATTTATACCAGGCTGTGCCATGTAGTGCAGTCATTATTATTCAGAGCAGATACCAGGCTGTACCAGGTATTGCAGTCATTATTATTCAGAGCGGATACCAGGCTGTGCCAGGTAGTAAAGTCATTATTATTCAGAGCAGACAGAGTAAATAAGTAAACAGGGAAAAAGTATCCAAACTGTCCTCTGCATAAACTATTCCTTCTGCAAAATAAGGGACAACTAATTCAAATACATTTGGTCCAATAATCCAAGCACCAACAGATCCATAAAAGTAAATAGAAAAAGAAAATAGCCAGTTTGTGTGTTGCATAACTTGGTCCTTGTACATGATTTCCAAAATACAGTCATATCACTGTGCAGTTAGTCCATTAAACCAGGTAACAACATTTCTGTAACTGTCTCTATTCATTTTCTCCTCTTTTCATGTTAAATGATCCTCTTTACCATCTTTACAAATTCCCTCTCAATCCCTGTCATTTCATTCCTTTTTCTGGCTTCCCGAAAAATCTCTACCTTTTCTCTTAACCACTGTTATCTTTTAACGAGTGGGAAGTACCCTGTCTCCAGTGTCTCCTTTACAGGCTACTGCTGTCTGTTACCATTCATATACGACCTTCTCCTTTCATCTCTCGCTCCTGTCCCAGTTACCAGATTTAACAGATTTTAGATATTGTCCAGTTCTTCTTTGGGGACTATTAATTGTCTTGGTGATTCCTTGCAGATATATTCTCATTGGGGCAGGGTATATTAGTATCCATCTTAGGCTCTTCTTGCATACCCTTATTACAGGAGCAAACTAATTTCTGTACCTTCTGGTTTCGAATGAGAAGTCTTGGTTCAAGTATACTTTGCCACCCCCAATCATCAGGTTTCCTAGCTTCCATACTTTCCTGAGTACCTCATCTTTCTGTTCAAATGTTTGGAATGTTAATATTATTGATTTCAACCCTTGTGTACCTTTTAATTCCGCTCTCCTTGCAGTTCTGTGGACCCACTCAAATTTTATATCCTCTTGTGGTCTGCCAAACCATTGAGCTAACATACTGTACACATCTTTTTTGTAGTCCTGCTTCTGAAATTTCTCTGGGACTCCCATTATCATTGTTTGTCCTAAGTGCCCTGTCTTCTAGGTCAAATCATTTAATTTCTGTACAGTCTAGTATTGTTTATGTCATGTCGGCTCTTGCTTTGACCTTTTTATTTTCAGTTACCAGTATTTGCAAAATGTCTGAGTGCTCAGAGATACCCTGCTGTTTTTACACCAGCTTTTCTTTAAACATAACCATTTTGCCTTTTATTGCGTTTTTTTTTTTCCCAAGTTGTACTTAGTGTTGCACTCTCTTCCATGTTCTTCTCAGTTCCCGCCATCTGGAGTTTATCAGCTGTTTTGAGATGCTTGGAACCCATTTTGTTTCTGCCACTTCTTGACATTCAGAGTGCTCACCCTTGTTAAATCTGCCAGACTCCTTTTATCGAGTACAGAGTTCTTATGGTCCTCACTTTTATGGTATTAAGTAGAGCACTGCAAAGTTGCTTCTCTTCATGGTGTTGCCATACGGGAAGTCCCTACAGGAGTACAAACGTGTAATGTCAGTAAGAGGCTAGAACCTGAGTGTATAGATAAATTCAGTCTGAATCCAGTACATTCTAGTGATTCACACAGCCAAGAAACCATAGGTCTCCTAGGAGGATCTTGAATGCTGTTATATACTTTTGGCAAAAAGTAAGAGAGAAGTGTGTGAGCATTATTTTTCTGTCTTTATCTGTAGCCTTATCTAGAATATTAGTTAGATCAGATTGGATTCTGAAAGAATCAACTCAAAAATGTTCTCACACTTGTTATTGTTATCCAAAAGAATGCAAAATATTTCAGCATAATAACAATGTTGCCTTCTTTGTTAGCTGATTTTATTTTCATATTTTTAAGTACAAAAAAGTATAGCAACAGCTACTAAAAGTTGGACCTGAACAAAGCCAACAAAGATCAAAACCAGGAACAGTCTGACTACCACGGTGTGTAGTACACACTTTATTAAAAACAAATAAGAAAAATATCAGAGATAAGTGATTTCAAGTTAAAACTCTTCTTCTGATCAGTTAAAAATATGTCATTTGCTTCTATTTAAATATAATAGTAACCAATTATTAAAAAGAAAAAACTCATGAATATTAAAAATTTCAAAGGTGCGTCCATTATATGCAGTTGTCAATTGGTCTTCAATATATTATGAGCCAGTCAATGGAAATCTATAACTCACCTGAAGCAGTCAGGAAAACAGTTTAAGTGCATTATAATTGGGCTCAGTATGAAGACTGAACCAATCAATGTGTAAAAAATCTTATCCAATCAATAATAGGATATGTTAATGTCAATTTGTAATAGGTCACATGAAATATTCAAGTTCTTAAAATATTATTGGTCTTATAGAAAATCACAAGCTAATACAAAGTGAGTTCTACAGATAAACAACCAATAAAGGATGAAGGTATGTACACAGTGCAAGGAGGAATCAGAACATTGTCATCCACTATAAAATATAGATTTGTGCCTGCCAGGTATAAATCAAAAATGTCTTCACCACAATTGACAGAGTTCCAAATTACCTCTCAGCTGTACAGATATTCGCAGAATGTCCAGATTTTTGCCTTATATTTTTAGTCCGTTTTTTGTAAAGTTGTTGCTTTCTGGCAAATTAGTGGCAAATCATTAAAAATTGAAGTTAGAAAATAATGACAGACATTTGAGTTTGACTTCATACCCTTTAGAAATTTCATGCTAATGTAAAACCTATTATTCTATCAACTTTATAAGTTTGTAAGAGCAATATTTAAAAATTGTTCCTATTTGGACCACTTTTTTCATGGCTTTGTCCAGATTTCTTATTCTAAGATGTTGAGAGGTACGAGTCCAGTCTGCTACCACTTGTTAGCAGAAAAACAATTAATGCTCATAGATGGTTGACTTAAAAAGTAACTTCACCCAAATCCAACAAGTAGTAGCAGACCAGACTTTGAAGTCTACCATCTCATTATTCTCCCAGAAAATATGTTACCAGTTACCTCTTCCCCATCACACCTCCAACATTTGCTGTCTACCCAAGGAAAATTTCACTGGTGTCTACTTGGGGTATAAAAATAGCTATGTAAACATTTCCAAGCAAAAATCCTAAATCCTCTAGATTTTGTTGCATATTTGGTAGACATGCATATATCCCCCCATTGTTTCTGTGTGAATCGCTTATCCAGTCTTTCTTCCCAATCCTTTCTAACCTCCTCTGATGAAATCTTATAGTTATCATACAATATTTAATATGATGTACTAATTATTTCTTTTTTAACAGCAACTTCTCTTCTAAATTCTACTAATAAGTCTACCAGTGCTGTTCTTTCATTTTAGAAGTCTAAACCTCAAGATGCACGCACTCAAGACTCTCCTCAGAATGGAGAAAGTCAATGTCTGTGCAGTAGCAGAAACCTGGTTCAAGGCTCCTGAGAGCACCCCAGCACTAGCAGGTTATAACTCATACCATGCGTTTCGGCCCCAAAACTCAGACCAAAGCACAAAAGGAGGGGGAGTATCTATATTCATCAAAGATACCTACACCTCCAGGTTAGTGGCACTGCACGAAGCATCGGAAACCATCCATGTGCAACTAATAGCGGGCAAAACTGCCTTTCAGTTTGTAGCCTGCTACAGAACACCCTCCCAATTACAGGAACCCCACTTGGCATTCCTGAGAACACTGGAGAATATGAAGATCTCTCCAAACACTGTGTTATTGGGTGACTTCAACTACCCAGACATTGACTGGGAAAACTACTCAAGCCCAAACACCCTCGCCCAACGGTTCCTTGAATTTATAAACTCTAACGCAATGGAACAACTGGTCACCACTCCCACAAGAGAGAACAACATATTGGACCTGGTCATCACCAACATGAGGACTCTATGTTCCACACCAGAGGTAAACCCCTCATTGGTAAGATCGGACCATAAACAAATTTCCCTGGACATCCATATCCTGTCCCCACACCCAGCCAAGGAAATCACTATAAAGAATTTCTCAAAAGCCAACTTTGCACTTCTCAAGACTGAGATGGAATCCTTCAAAGCCCCTGGGCCAGAGGATAATACAGCCCAATCCACAGAATCCTTTACAAATGCATTCTATGAGCACCTGCAGGAATGCATGGATCGTGCTATCCCAAATAAAACCAAGACTCACTCCTCCAAAAACAGGAGATCGGTCTGGTGGACCCCGGCCATAAATAAGCTATACAACAGAAGGAGGAAACTACTACATAACAGAGCAAAATCCCAAAAAGGGAAGGCATCTCTGATCAGTATTAGCAAGAAATTTCGATCCCACATAAAATCATCAAAGTCCAGTTTCGAAAGAAAAATTGCCCTAGACACTAAAGATAATCACAAGGCCTTCTTTAGTTATGTCAGAAACATGGGCGGAAACTCCCAGATATGCTCTGAATTGTTGCATAACGGTACAAAATATACCGAACCTACAGACATAGCCAACATCCTGGCAGACAGATTCAGCGCAAACTTCTCCCCCAAAGGAGCAAACGCCTATCCCAACTGAATGTAACCTCCCTGACATCACAGATGCGCAGGTGAAAGCTGCCCTCTCCAAAGCAAAAAACACAGCATCTATGGGACCGGACGGTGTCCCAGGCTGCGTCTTACATGAGCTCCAAGAAGAACTGAACCCTCACATTAAGTCACTGTTCAAACTTAGCCTTACTACAGGATATGTACCCAAAGAATGGCGTACAGCTACAGTGGTCCCACTCCACAAAGGTGGTGCCACAACGGACCCCGGAAACTATTGCCCCATAAGCCTGACTAGTCTGGTCTGTAAAGCTATGGAGCGTATTATCATGGAACTCATAAACAAAGACATTGGGAGCCTCCAGACACTGGACCCTACCCAGTTCGGCTTTGTTAAGGGCAGATCTTGCCTCTTAAACCTAGTTGATTTCTTTGAAACAGTTACCAAAGCCATAGATGAGGGCAAGGCAGTCCACACAGCCTACTTGGACCTCACAAAATCCTTCGACACAATACCCCACTCAGGCATAATAAATAAGCTTACCAGCTTAAATATCAACCCCTATATCACAAGATGGGTTGCAAACTGGCTCAGAGATAGAACTCCCATGGTCAGAATCGCAGGTGCCATGTCCGAATCCAAACCAGCTACAAGTGGCGTCCCACAGGGCTCAGTTCTCGGACCTCTCTTGTACGGTATATACTTCTCTGAGGTTCAGGCTAACATGGGGGGATTATGGCTGACAAAGTTCGCAGATGACCGCAAACTGGGGGCCATAATCGAATCTCCAGCTGACACAAGCATCCTCCAAAAGGGTCTCACAGAGATGGATGCTTGGTGTCAGAGCCACGGCCTCAAGCTAAATGCTAAAAAGTGCATAGTCATCCCCTTTGGGAAAAACAAGGTGCCCACAAATTACCACATAGGTGGTAATCCATTAAGTATGGAAGAAGTAATTAGAGATTTGGGGACCAACGTAGATAGTAATCTCTCCTTTGTAATCACATTGCCAAAGTGGTTAGAAAGACCTTCTATATAGCCCACCTTATCACGAAAGGGTTCGCATCTAGATCGAGAGGTCATTGTGCCCCTCTACTCGTCACTCATCAGGCCCATAATTGAATACAATGCCCCTTTTGGGATGTACCTTACCCGACACCTGCAGCAACTGGAGAGACCCCAAAAGTACCTCACCAAGAGGATCATGGGCTACAAACAGATGTCCTATGCAGCTCGACTAAAGAAACTCCAGCTCTACTCAGTTGCTTACCACCTACTCAGAGGCGATATATGCCTGACATACAAAGCCATGTCAAACCCAGAATTAATGGACATGCTCCACCTCAAAAAATCCAAGTCCCTTAGAGCTACACGCTCCAGGGACCTAAACCACAGCAGAAAAATAAATAGGACATGCTGGAGGGACAGATTCATTTCCCAAAGGCTCCCCTCACTCTGGAATAGAATCCCATTTCATGTTAGACGTAGCCCCTCTTCAAGCGAAATTTGGACCCGTGGATGGGAAATCGCAAATTCACCCCTGGGATCTCTCCTGTGTCCTTGCTAGTTAGAGGCACAGTAAACTAATCTTAAAAGGGTACCTTCTGTGACCTACTTTACAGAGGCACAGTAGGCTAATCTAATAGGGAGGCGGAAGCCAAATACACTCTGGCTAGGCTTATAAATCCCCTAGGGCAGATAGCCTAGTATCTACCTATGACCCCTCTATTCCATGTCCTTGATAGGGAAGGCAATCTCTAACCTGCAGTCCATATAAGTTATTGGCAACTTCCCATTCTGTTACCTTTCCCTGTTAAGTTATTTTCTCCCAATACTTTGGTTTCTTTGCAAGTTTTCTCCAATAAATTCCAGCCCCTCCTTGCTTATTGTCTGTATCCCTAATTGCAGTCATCCCTATTGGCAGGATCTCCTTTCTCCATTCTCGTGTTGGCTTAGTTCTTAGAATACTTTCTGCTTCTTTAGGAATATAGTATTCTGTATGATTATTGTTAATTTTCTTAAGGATCTTCATCCAAAATCCCAGTCTGTCCTTGTTCAGCGAGCTTCTCCCCTGTTTCGTCATCATCCCCTTCTACTTTGAATTATACGTTTCTGATTGTGCTATATATAGTAGCCTTAACTGTGTAGCTCTGAAATGCCACTTCAAATCAGGTAATCCCAATCTACTGTATTCTGTTGGAAGAATCATCTTATCCCTCTTGACTCCTTGCCATCATCCCCTCCCAGATAAAATCCTTCAGCTTTTTACTAATTGCTATCTAGAGCTTCTCCTGTGGTTGATAAAAATATGCCTGACCTGTGTATAAGACTAAAGGGATTTAAAGTATACATTGTAATTGCGTGTATCTTGCTGTCCATATCCATATAACAGAGCTTCTGATTTCCCCGTTTTTTTATCATTTTTTTGTTTGGTCTCTTCCCACATATCGTTAGTTACCACACCAGAATAATTTTTAATCCACACTCCTAAGTACTTCATTTTATCATGTCCCCATAAATATGGATATTGCTGAACCAATTCATACTTAGGTACATACTTTACAGCTATTGCCTTTGTTTTAGCTTCATTAAGTTTATATCCTGAAAAGTTATGAAATTGTCTCAAAATGCTCCACAGCACTGTAATGTCCCTTTCTGTTTTTTGTCACATATAAAATAATTTCATTTGCAAATAGAGCCAGCTTTTCTTGACTACCATACAAATTATACCCTTGAATTCAAGTCCCTTGTTTTCTTTGCCAATGGTTCTAAGTGTAATGCAAGTAAAGGGGAAAGAGGACACCCCTGCTTGGTGCCTCTGCTCAAGCAGAAGTTGTCAGAGGAATGCACCAACTTTAATTTTTGGGTCCATTCCCTCATATATCCTCCTAATCAACCTTATAAATTTATCAGGGAATGCAAATGTTTCCATTGCCCTTCTCATAACACTGAAGAAGGACTTTTGTCTGAAAGCTCTGTTTTATTAAAAGTATATTGGTAAATGCTGTGGAACTTGCTTTTGTTTTGGTCCTTCTCATAAAGTCCCAGTGTACTCTGTCAAATGCTTTCTCTGCATCATGACCTACTAACAGTGATATTTTTTTACATTCTGCTTCCCTCTGGATCATCAGTATTCTGTTAATGTCAGAAGTTTGTCTCCCCCTCCACAAAGCCACATTGATCCGTATCTTTCAATTTTGGCATCATTTTTTCCATTCATTTAGTCATTACAGACATAAAAACTGTATAATCTTGGTTTAGTATTGAAATGGGCTGGTATGAAGCTGGATCTGATTCGTCTTTACCCTCTTTAGGTGTTTTTTCTTCTGGGATGGTGGTACTTCTCCTCTTAAAATAACTGTTAAACAAACCTTCCAGAACTTTATCAGTTTTCCCCTCCTAGCTTCCCAGGAATGCCATCTATTCCTGGGGACTTTCCTGTGGATTGGTTTATACATCACTATTTTTTCTTCTTTCAGTGCAATACATTTTGAAAATGTGTAAATCAACCATAATGCAATACTGGAATGTGTCTTCTGTACAAGGATCAATGCAATGTCTTAACCAAATACCTGTGCAATACTAAAGTCTCATGCAAGTAAGTGTTCACCACGAAAAGTGTTAAAATGTGTTTTAATTATGTACAGTATTAGTTTGTCTACCTGCATGTCTGTGATGTAATAGATAGGTGTTGTATGTGTAAATGTATAGCTAGGTAATGTAATAGATAGGTGTTATATGTGTAAATGTCTGTGAAAATAGTCTATATGTTGTTTGCACATTGAATCCGGAGACAGAGAATTTTGTTCAGTTTTTGCACTTATGTGATTTCTAAATTACAGTAAAGTTTACTTTGACTGTGACTTTTATCTCATTTCCACCTTTAACATTGGCATATTTAATTATTTCTTAAACATTTCCATTTGTACCTTTTCTTAATTTCCATATTTATCTGCTTTATACAAACTTTCATAGAATTTCCAAAATATTTCTAGTACCTCTACAGGATTTCTTATCTTCCTTGTTATAGACTCCCTAAGCTTGGTGACAGCCCTTTCTACTTTCTGTTGCCTGAGTCGATGTTCTAAAAAGTTTTGTGCTCTAGAGTTATTGTTAAAAAAAAATAAATTGCTTAACAGCAATCTTTCTAAACTCGTGCATATTATTGAGGTAATCCCCAATTCTCTGTGTAGCATTCTGCAGTTGCTCCTCCTATTGCTGTGTGAAATTCTCCCTATTCTGCAATACTTTAACATTTGTTAGTTCCCCTAAATAATTCTTGTTACTTCTTAATCATATCTCTCTTTCATTTTCACCTTATTTTTAAACTCCACTTTAATTTTGTCTCATTCGCTAGCTATATTTTCAGAAGACATTTCTATTTTCTCTAGTAGCTCCTGAATAATTTTCACTACCTATTCCTTAAATTCCTCTCTTTTCAACAGATAAGTGGGAAAGTGCCAGTGTCTCAGTTTTATTTCATTACCCTGTGTCTTTATTTCAGTTATTATTGCTACATGATCTGAAATGGTTATTGGGTACATAGCAAGACTTTCAATTAAATGCACATATTCCTGTGAAATGTAAAATCTGTCTAGCCCAGCCTAGTTTTTGTATCTTGGGGAATAATATGTAAATTCACTCCAAACTCGTAGTACTGAATTCATATCTTCCATGCCAAATATTTTCATAAATGTCTTTGTCATATTTTCCCTTCTGGGTCCCCCAGGCACATCTTCCCTGCTGTAAATCAAATTCAAGTCTCCACCTATTAGTAATATTTCTTGCTGAACGCTGATTATTTCTCTCAGAATTTTCTTATGCTCTGTTATAGCAGTTTTAGATGGAATGTAAATCCATGCTGGGACGGCGCAGTGGTGCAGCGGTTGTGTTGTCCCCTCACAGAAAGTGGTTCTCCATTTTGATTCTCGGCTGGGGTGCCTTCTGTGCGGAGTCTACATGTCCTCCCACCGTCTGTGAGTATTTCCTATGGTTGCTCCATTTTCCTCCCATGTTACAAAGACATGTGGGCCTCCGCTGAAAATTGGTTTCATTTCAAGTCGGACTTTCCCAGTAAACAAATGTTAAATAAATAAAAAAAATAAATCCCAGTGAAATCCTCCTCCCTTGCCAGTAGTCCCTTAGCACTACAAATCTGCTGTTATTATCTTTTTTACCCTCCTCTAACACTATTGCAGCTCATCTTGCAATTGATATAAGTTGTCCCAGGTATTCCGCTGAATAACCAGCTTGAAAATCTTTCTTTATCAAATTCACATGTTCCATTCTTTCCAAGTGTGTCTCCTGTCAAATAGCAATTTGTACTCTACATTTTTTAATATAGTTCACTACTCTTTCTTTTTTGTATTTATCTGTGAGACCATTGACATTTAAAGACATTACAGGAAGCATCATTGTGTTAAAAAGTTATTATTCCCACCTTTTATGTGTGACAGTTTTTTGTTAAATGTCTAAGTCCAGCTTTTGTGTTACATGGATACACTGTTTGGCAGGTTGCTCTTTTAGAGAATTGATGTTCGTGTTTCACTGTTGCAATCATCACACTGGGTTATCTGCCTGCAGGTAGCCCTCAGTCAGCCCGAATACCAGAGTCTTGGGATTTTTTGTCAGATGCTGTCGCCTCTTCCATGACGTCAGATCATCAGGGGTATAAAACATTTTGCAGTGTGGTTTTGATGCCTTAGAAGCATCTTGCAGGGCTGCTGTCACTGGGTCTGTACTGAGAAGGCATGCTTGGCTGAAGGAACAAATCTTGCCAGACCATGTCAAAGCAAAATTACTAGATGCTCCATTAAAACAGGAACGTTTGTTTGACACAAAAGCAGAAGTTCTTAAAAAGATTGAGGAAAAAGCTAAATCTATGAAAACTGTTAAAGATTTCTTACAGGTGCAGCCACCTAGATTCAGTAGGCATTGGCCTTCTAAAAACTGGTCCTTTCCAGTTCCTCTCAGGACTTCTCAGTCCAAACCCAGGGGCAACAGACCACCAAGACTACAGTCTCAGGGTATGCAGAGATCTAAACAATGGAGTGCTCCCACCTCAAAAACGGGGAGTGGTAAGCCACCCTCTTATGGAAAAAGTTCACAGTGACTTTCTATCATCCTTTCCAGCCATGCCAAAGTACTTGCACCCCTAGGAGGAAAACTCGTCCTCCATGCAAAAAACTGGATGTCCATTACCCTTTGTGTCCCAGGGATACAGATTCTGCTTCCACTCTCTGCCAACCCCAAGCGGGTTGCCAGAGCTTTCTCAAGCCAGTGGGCAGAGGCTCAAAGGCAAGTACTTTCTCTTCTCAATATCAGGCCTATTCTGCCTGTTCCAGTAGACCAAAGGGGACAGGGTTTCTACTCCAGACTGTTCCTGGTGCCCAGAAAAGAGAGCTCTTGGTGCCCTTTCCTGGATCTGTCAATTCTCAACACCTTCCTAGTGGTCCCAAAATTCAAAATGCTTACACTGCAACAGCTTCTTACTATGCTGGCCAAGGATGCCTGACTAGTCACCCTAGACTTAAAAGAGGCTTATCTGCACATCCCCATAAGGGAATATTGCAGGAAATATCTACGTTTCAGGGCAGGCTCTATGCACTATCAGTTCTCTGCACTTCCCTTTGGCTTATCTACTGTGCCCAGGGTATTCACAAAGTGCCTGGCTCCAGCCATTGCATACTGCAGACAGAGAAATATTAAAATTTACCCATACTTGGACAATTGCCTGATTCAGGCGGACAGTCAGGAGTTGCTACTTCAGCACCTAGCATTTGTAAAGAGACTCCTAACCTCTCTGGGGTACACCATCAATGAAAAGAAATCACAACTGGTGCCCAGCCAAAAGATTTTATTCCTGGGAGCAAGCTTGAACGCAACTCCCAGATGGCATTCCTCACTTCAGAAAAAAAGTTTATTTGACAAACTACTTCAAACTAATGGCCACCAAAACGCAGCTATCTGCAAGAAAAATACTGCAAGCCCTAGGGTTCATGGCCTCATGCATTCTACTAATTCCGTATGCAAGACTGCATATGAGGAAACTTCAGTGGTACTTAAGTCACTGGTGTCAACATTCTCAGGACCTGGAAACAGTGATTCCTATCATTCCTTGTGTAAAGGCAGAGTTCCTTTGGTGGGCAGAGGCATGCATCCACAACAAGGGACTTCCTTTCACTCAATCCCTCACTGCCCAAACCCTGACAACAGATGCATCACACTATGCATGAGGGGCTCACATGACGGGCAAATGCATTCAAGGCAAATGGAGCCAGGACAAATTCCCCTGCATATCAATCAAAAAGAAATGTTAGCTGTACAAAATGCTCTGACAGCCTTCAAAAACCTTATCCTTCCAGGACAACTCCTGATAAAGGCATAAACAAGCAGGGGGGAACTCATTCCTACCCACTCTGCAGGTTAGCCATGGTCCTGTGGAACACAGCCTTGAGCAACCAAGTGCACCTGCAAGCTCAGTTCCTACCAGATAAACAAAATTCACTGGCAGACGACTTAAGCAGAAATCTACTGGACCCACACGAGTGGAAACTGGACCCAACTCTTTCAAACTTCTAATCCACAGGTGGGGGACACCAGAGGTGGACCTCTTTGCCTCCTCCCAAAACCATCAATTGAGCAAATTTTGCACCAGAAATTCTCACAGCAAAGCGTGGAAAGTGGATGTCCTATCCTTTACATATGAAAACCTCTCAATTTATGCCTTTGCGCTTCTGCCCCTCCTCTCAAAAGTACTACTCAAGGTCAAACAGGACAGACCAAGGACAATCCTTATTGCCCCAGACTGGCCACGCCAGCACTGGTACCCACTCCTATGCAGTCTGACAGCAGTGCCATCCTGGCACCTACATCAGACCCCCTCTCTGCTGTCCCAGCAGGAGGGACAGATTTTGCATCCACAGCTACAAACCCTGAACCTTGCAGCCTGGCTTATCCCCTGAATACACCACCAGCAACCCTCAGCAAACAGGTGCTTGACATCATCTTTGAGGCTAGAAGGCCTGGTACTAGGAGATCCTATTCTGAAAAGTGGAAAAGATATTGTCCTTGGAGCTGGTCTCAAGGAAAGGACACGGCCATGCCCACCTTACCTCAAATCCTAGATTACCTAGCAGAGCTGCTCCACAGAGGCCTGTCCTTCTCATCCATTAAGATTCATGCCTCTGCCATCTCAACTCATTACAATACTGAGCCGCCTCTCTTTTCTCACCCTCTTATTAAACAGTTCCTGAGAGGAGCTAACAATTTAAGGCCCCCCGAGGAGAGCTCCCACCCCTGCCTGGGACCTTAACTTTGTACTAGAGAAGCTCACACTTCCCCATTTTGAGCCTGCTGCTACAGCAGAGTTAAAATTCCTCTCTTGGAAAACAGTCTTACTTCTAGCCATCACTTCAGCAAGAAGAGTGTCTGAGTTACAGCACTAATGGCTGTGGAACCCTTCATTATTTTCCATGCTGACAGGGTTTTCCTCAGGACTAACCCATCATTTATGCCCAAGCTGGTATCCAGTGTGGCTTTAAACCAATCCATCCATTTACTAACCTTTTTCCCTAATCCTCAGAATAAAGGGGAAATGATCCTGCACTCCTTGGAAGTGTACAAACAGCTCAGGTTCTACCTTGACAGGACTAAACCTTTCAGAAAACCTGACCAGCTACTAGTCGGCTTTGCTACAGAGGCAGAGGGCAAGGCCATTTCAAAGTAAACCATTTCCAAATGGATAGCACACTGCATCCATGTCTTCTACAAACACCATGGAAAACCTACCCCACAGGGGATCAGAACTCATTCCACTAGGGTTACCTCAACCTCTACAGCATTTCTCAGGGGAGTCCATGCCAAGGACATCCTGGAAGCTGCAACCTGGAGTTCTCTACACACCTTCACCAAGAATTACCACTTACCTATCTTTTCTAAATCCAGAGCTGGATTTGCCACAGCAGTCTTACAAGGCCTGCTAGCCAGCCCTAATACTTCTTGACTGCCTCCACCCTTCCTCAGCTTTGGGAATCAACGCAAGTGTGATGGCTGCAACAGTGAAACATGAAGAACATAGTACAGTTGTGTACACTTATCATAAATGAAGATGCTCGACTGTATTCACTGTTGCAGTCCTGGTTACCCTCCCTCCAGCCCCCTAACTTTTTCTGTACTTTCTACCTATCCTCTTTTTGACCATATATTATGGCAATGGTATTTACTTTTTACTGGAGGTGTTCTATACCATGTAATTGCTTCCTATTTTGGGGGCTCCTGACATCTGGGGCAAGAAAAACTGTAATAGCATCAGCTGCATGTTTTATACCCCTGATGACCTGACATCATGGAAGAGGCGACAGCGTCTGAGACACAAATCCCAAGACTCTGGTATTTGTGCCGACTGAGGGCTACCTGCAGGCAGATAACCCAAGTGTGATAACTGCAACAGTGAATACACTTGAACATCTACATTTATGGTAAGTGTACACAACTGTATTTTTCTTGTCATATCCATTTGAGCTTATGCCACATCTTACAAAACTTTTTTGTTTTATTGAAAGCCTTCAGACAAAAAACAACCACACCCCAATATCCCCCTGATACCTATTAACTTAGTACTAAAACACAATGCTAAGCACGTCTTCAACTATTGAAGTTTTGCCCTCCTAATAGGAACAAGTGTCCCAAACTGGCAGCCACATTCAAATACTTGGATTAACCTAAAGGAAGGGTTATCCATGTTGAAAAGCATGGTACAGCCTGTGCTTCTACTAAGTACTTTCTGTTTTTTTCTTGGCTTTATAATTCTCCCACCTGGGAAAATACTTGAATGCTTTCAGAAAACATTATATCCTAGTCATTCCTCTTTATCAGATTGTCTTCATGGCAACATGAGGACAAGATACAAAGTTGCTACTAAAAGCATACATTTATTTGCTACAAAAAAACTTTATAATGTTCAGTGTTCTTTTTATTTACTTGCATTCTCTTAAAACTTGTTACTAGATCAAGCTAAAGGCCTTAATCTAGTCATTCTCTATCCAAGAATGAGAAAAACTGCATCAATTTTTATTTTGTTGTGCTATTTTGACCAGACTTTTCTTCTTCTTTTCTACGTTGCCTTGCCTGTATTTCGTAAAACTAAAGAAAGAGAAAGAGAGAAGGGAGAAAAAAACAGGAACTCCTGTTTACATTAGTATCCCTATTACACTTAAAAATAACTGAGAAAACTTTATAGCATTTAGGAAGGTCATGCACTAAAAAATTACTATTAAGAAAAAAATTATTTTGCTTACAGTTAACTTTCTCCCTTCTCTTCCACTCTCCTAAGTATTTTTTGACATTAATGACATGAAGTAGGGCATATGCTTTAGAGTCCCCTACAAGTTTAGCAAAGTCAAATAAGTCGAGTATTTCAGATTTTCTTGTTCTTTCATGGTTCACAAATATAACTGTTGCTTTCTTATCTAGCATTTGTCAATTTCCAAGATACTGGTTTTATTCTAGTCATCTTTGATATCCTGTCTCTGCTTCATTTCCAACATACTCTCTGCTCTTCTAGTCAGCTCTTGTGCTTTTTTCCTTCTTTCAAGCATTTTCCATTGAAACATTGGAAAAGGTTTCACTGGCACAGTCACTCTGAAGACTTTATTACCAGAAGAACAAGTAGCAGAATTTCCTTCAGTTTCACAGCTTACTTTTTGTTCGACAAACTATTGCATTTCCTCCTTGGCACATATTGCATCAAAAATTATTTTGTCCCTCCAGGAAAGAGTATTTTGAAGATAGCTGGGTATATGACTCTTACACCTGCTTCTCGACATTCCATGAATAGTGGAATAAATTTACTCCTCTTCTATCTGGTGTACAGTGAGTAATCATTTTCCACAAACACTCTGCTGTTCCCCAGTTTTAGTACTTTGTCCGTCTGCTAAGTTTTGTTAGAATTAACTCCTCCTGCTGGTAGGATTGTATCTTTACTATTAAAGGTGTAGGTTGCTTCCTCATAGCCGGGTTTGGAGCATACACATGACGTGCCCTTTCACTTAACATATCCTGCTGTGGAATACCAGTCCAGTTGCTTATTTGTGCTTTCATAAAATTAATATAGTCTGTTCCTTCCAGCTTCTGTGGTATAGCAAAAAATCTCAGGTTTTCCCTACGTGGCTCTGTCCTCTACTTATTTGTTTATTTTATTTATTGACATTTGTTAACCAGGAAAGGCCATGCAGTCAGGAACTCATTTTCAGTGGAGGCCCAGGGCGAAAGGCTCCAGTTAAAGATCAATAAAAGTTTTTACAAGAAGATAATATTTACAGTAATAAAAACAGTTACAATTTTTTTTGTACAAATTCACATTGCTTAGAAATACCCTGAGTACAAAATTTTATAGAATCTGGTTCGGTGTTAGTTGTTCACATATAGTATTTGTAATGGCATTCAATGTATGGGTGGAAAATTACATTATATATGTTCACAATAAATAGAAAATGACATTAGATACATTCATAATAAACAGTTAATTTATGCACTTCAGTGTACTGGAAGTTTAGGATTTAGGCTAATGATTATAAAGACAAGACAAGGATTGACATACCAAAGTTGATGTAGAAAAGTCAACCAATTATTACTTGAAATTGAAAAGAGTTGTACTAGTTAGCAATAGCTTAGAATTTATTTGCAGTTATCTAATTTTGTTATGTTTTGAAACATATATTCTTGAGTAGTCTCATATTCAGCTAGCCTTTTCTTCATTTCAAGCTCTGATTTTTTTTTTTTTTTGCAATTTTATCACCTCATCTGAATATCTGTTTAAAGCTTCTTCCATTTTTTCAGCCTTTTGCTATTTGAATTGATGTACTCTATCAGTGTTTTATTTATTTTAATCAGGCCTGTGTGCTCGTCTTATATTTTCCTCTAGGTTGCTGGAATTCATGTCACGTCAGTTGCCCTGCTAGACAGGTGTCCAGGGAAGTAAACAGTGTGGGAAGAACTAGCCAGGGAATTGTTATGGCTAGGCTTGTATAGGCCCTAGGGTCAATAGCCTAGTACCAGCCTATGAACCTATGGACTTGTATTGCTTTTGGCTGAACAGCTGCAATACTTTTCCCAGTTTGTGTTTTTTTCTCATCTTTTGTAGCTGATTTCCTTTTAGATCCTCTGTATTTCTTTTTTCATGGCATCCAAGCAATGCACTTACTAGCCAGTTACTGAAATTTACCCAGAAATGCAAGTCCACTGGCTTTCTCTTCTGAGTTTCTGTTTTCACACTGGGAGTGCTAGAATTAAACTGTTACTCCATCTTAGAAATTTCTAATTGGTCATCTCTTCTTTATGCTTCAGCGTCATTCTTGGTGAAGGAAGGATTCCACTCAGTACCAAGGTCTTTTCTTCATTTGTGACATTCATGGAGAGCTGTAATATCTCTTTCTCTCTACATATCCCTACTTTGGAAATTTCTTATACTGTGCTAATTTATTTTGTGAGCTCCATAACAGCATTCAAGCCTTCATGGGTCTTCAAGGTGTGGGAATATCCTCCTAGCCGAGTGAGCACTGTAAAGCTGCTAGAAGCCATATCTCCGTTAAATCTAAAAATTCAGCAAGAAAGTTAAAAGAGGGTTTCTTAATGACGAGCAGCCCCCATGGAATGATCTTTTTGTGTTTGAATTAATTGCTCTAATAATTTACCGTATAGACTATCAACCTCCTTTTGGCCTGGACCTCCAGTTGCTTTAACAAATCCTCTGCGAGTTGCATAAAATTCAGACCCACCACATTTTGAGTCTCTCCATTTGATAGAATTAGATTAGGTATTTGTTGTTTATGCTACTTGAATGTATTGGGTCTAAATTTTATCCTCTCCTCTGTATTCTTCTAGGGGTGATTCAGAAAGTGCAGGAGAACATTCTAGGAAGTCTTCTTATAGGACACTTCTGACCAAAGCAGCACAGTTTTTCCCCGTCTACCTTAGCACAAAATGGATGTAACCTGTAATGTTGCCTTAGCATGTGTTCCCCATATCTCCATGCAAGGGTTCATTTTTATACCCCAGCCTAAATTCCTTAAAGATGACAGCATGTATCATTCATCCCCTTTCAGGCATATGCTTACTGAACATTTGCTCAACTCGTAAGGGAAACTAAGAAATCAAACACAAGAAAATCTTACCTGGTAAAATTGAAAAGATTTTGTCTTTAGTGCCGGAGAGAGGCTGTGGATCTACAACAGTTTACAGTGCCCATGGTCCTCAAATGCTTGTCAAGACCATTACAAATTAGGCTTGTCTTGTGCTTTGTTGAAAGTACATGTATTCGACATTTCTGCCTAACTGCCATGGGAGTATCTCCTTTACTCATTGCAGCTGATGAAACAATTCTTTAAAGGGCGTTCTACACTCAAACCTACTCAAGAAGAAAATCTCATCTCTATGGGGCTTGAACTGTATACTAAAAAAAATTGACATTGCCACAATTTGAGCTACAGCTGGAGCACCTCACAGACATTTGAGTTAGAAAACTGTCTTCGTAGCAGCTGTGGCATCTATCAGGAGGATTTCTGAATTTCATGTCTTTATGTGCAAGCATTCCTACCTCATTTTCCACAAGGACAAAATAACCGTCAACACTATCCCTACCTTGATACTAAAAGTGGTGGTGGCGGCGGCGGCAAAAGTGTATGTTCACTAGGCCATCAACCGTCCTATATTTTCTCCTGCCCTGCAAAGTAAGGGGGAATCTGTTTTGCATACCATGGGTGTGTATAGGCATCTGAGATTTTTGAGGACTATAGATGTGAGAAAGTCAGACCAACTATTAATAGCAGTCACAAATGGCTGCGGGTGCAGGCCTGTGTCAGAAAAGACCATCTCTAAATAGATAATCCAGTATATCACCTTTTGTTACTTCTTTTATGGAAAAGCTGTATCTGTGCATATCAGGGCAGATTCTATTAGGGCAACAGCTGGAAGTATAGTTTTCCTCATTAGCGGTCAGCACTTAGGCCATTATGGAAATAGT
This sequence comes from Protopterus annectens, assembly GCF_019279795.1. NCBI lineage: Eukaryota > Metazoa > Chordata > Ceratodontiformes > Protopteridae > Protopterus > Protopterus annectens. Next base: position 919,461,706 of record NC_056730.1, read on the forward strand.
TACTTGATCATCTTTTCTCACTTTTTCCAAACACAACAACTTGGGCAGAAACAAGGCAGGATTTTACAATGGCCATCATGCTGGGTCTTTTATAACTAATTCCTTCACGAAACGAGACATATTAGACTTAGTAAGCTTTGAGATTCTTCTCAAGTGATAGCATTACTGCAACAATATAAGGCATCTCCCTCCCTGGTATGCTTTGACTGTTCTTCTCCTGGTGCTGTCTTCCCTGGAGCATTGCCTCCTGAGAGACTAGTGCTGTGGCCTCTACCAGACTCTTGTTATAAGAGCAAGAAAGAACTAAATATGGTGCAGGCAGATGGCCCTCGTATACCACAACATCCTGACATCCTTATGGGAGGGTGTACAGGATGCCCCCCCCCCCCGTTGTAGAAGGAAATAGCAGTCTACAAAATTCACAGAAAATGATGGGCCAAAGAAGGGCCATAATGACGATAAAGTGGACTTTTGAGGATAAAAAAGAAATTATGTATTACTACTATTATGCAGAAAGCCCAGAATTTCCAGAGACAAAATATACAAAATGATTGAGAGAAATTATTGGAAAGAAAAATACTTCTGCAAGAACCACTGTCAGAAGCTTCAAATGAAAATTTATGTTCATTAATACAACAGATTTGTGAAAAACAGTATATAGATCAAGAAACCTTGATCTGCTTGGAAAATGAAGCATCTGAGGAAGTGAAAATATAAACAAAACCAAGAGATATTTGAAAAGTATAAAAAAGAAATATGGACATTGGAAAGAAAGAGAAGATTTGATATGGTGCAATATATTTGCAAAGGAGAAAGCCAAATTAATCAATGTAACAAAGGCAGCCCCAAAGACATTCAAAGAGAAATACAGGCTAATGCATCTGGATATGGAAAATTTCACAATAAAAAAAATATATATATATGAAAGATGGAACATAGAAAAAAAAGATTAGTAAAGTAGAAGTTAAAAAAATAGAAGTTGAAGTTATGGAGTGCCTGCGAAGTGAAGGATTTGGTATAGAAGGTCTAACACAGGTTACATCACAGCATGATGGAACAAGTCCCCAAAGTAGGGAGAAATAGGAAGATCAGGAGACATCTGATGAAGAAATGTGGACATGTGAAAGAAAAAGAGATTTAATATGGTGTCATATTTATGCAAAGAAGAAAGCAAAATTAACCAATACAAAAAGAGCAGCACCAAAGATATTTGAAGAGAAATACAGGCAAAGGAATCCGCACATGGAAAACTTTACAAAACAAAAAAATAAGACAGAGGAAAAGTAGAAAATGAGCTTAGTAATGGAGAAGTTAAAGAAATAGAAACTGAAGTTATGGAGTACCTGCAAAGTGAATGATTTAGTATACAAAATTGTATTCAAAAGCACCACAACAGGATAGACTAATGGATATTCAAACTAAGGGGAAATCAGTGGAACTGGAAGCAATTGATCAGGTCCCATATGAAGATAATTTGGAGCCTTCCACAGACATTCATTTGAAGCTAGACAGTAAGGGAAGGAACAGGAAACTGTGGAAACTCTGATGCAGTCATTGTTAAGGAGTGATAGGCCAGTGAGTTCCCATATGATAAAGCAATGGATGGCACAGGATGAAATTGAAGAGAATATGCCACAGAAAGATGCTATAGAATCTTCTATAGAATGCCCGTAGGAATTGGAAAACAAGGGATGTGCCCTCAGTTTGGAAGAAAATGAGCTAAGAGAAGAGCTGCTTGATTTAATAGACATAGATATATTAAGATCAATGAAAGAAATAGACTGCAGAAGGTTAATAAAACCCAAAAAGCCAGAAGTCGTATAAAACAAATTAACACAGTAATTAGGACTGTTCATAGAGATCCATGCAATATAACAGAAGTACACAGGATACATTACTGTGCAGCTATATTAATAACTGATAAAGTTCTACCTCAAGAACACAGGGTAGTGAGGGAAAGGAAGGGGAGAAATTGAATACCATCATGGAAATATCGAATAACGAAAACTATAAAGCAATTAAGACAAGACATGTCACTATTCGAAGAGTATAGAAGAGAGAACAGATCAACAAAAATACTCAGAAGGATAGACATGATAAAAGCAATGCATAGTATTAGAACAGACCAGGATCTGTCATGCACTATCGCAAATAAACTAAAAATTTCAACACAGGTGGAAAAACTTAGAAGATACGAAGATAAATATAAAGGAAAAGTACAAAATAAGCAGTTTATTGATGAACCAAAAACAGTTTATAGAGAACTGGGAAATAAAATAAAAGGAATTGAAAGACCACCAAAAAAAGAAGAAATAGATACCTTTTGGAGAAGTATCTATGAAGATCCTGTTCAACATAACAAAGATGCTAAATGGATAGAAGAAGTTAAAGAAAGAACAAGAGGTTTAAAGGTACAGGATATGAAATGGGATGAAGTAACATCCAGAGAGATTGAAACAAAGTTAAGAAAAGCCTCTAACTGGAAAACCTCAGGCCCAGATGCAATACCTAACCTTTGGCTGAAAGTATTAACATCTTTGCACGAAGATTTAGCCATGAGTAAGAACTATTTATATGCGCACCCCGAATAGACACCAACCTGGTTAGCAACAGGAAAAACAATGCTTCTACTTGAGTGAACCTGCAAGCTACCCTAAAAATTAACTTGTCTTCTGACGACATATTAACTGTACATGGGAATTGATGCAGACTGAGTTTATAGTCATTTAGAAGAAAATGCAATTATGGTAGTAGATAAAAAGGGCAATAAAAGAAAGTCATATGGAACAAAGGATCATTTGTTGTTAAATAAGGTCATAGTGGAGAACTGTACAAAGAGGAAGAATCTAAGTATGGTACAGAGTGAATACACAAAAAATCATTTGATATTATCCCACAGTCATGGATAAAAGAGTACTTAAAAATGTATGAGATACACCTTACACTAATCGACTACATTTCAGTGACCATGAAACAGTGGCAGACCACTTTGCAATTAAGCCATGATAAAGGACAAATTATTATCCCAGGGATAAAAATTCAAAGGGGGATATTCCAGGGTGACTCTGTCACAGCTGCTGTTCTGCCTTGCCCTTAACCCATTAAACTGTTTAGTTAACAGCTTAGGTCATGGCTGTAATCTGGATCCTAAAAGTGTAAAGACTTCTCATCTTCTCTTTGTCGATTATTTAAAACTGTGTAGCTCATCAGACTAAGAACTGAAAGTACAACTGCAAGTTGCCAAAGCTTTTTCAGATGATAAAAGAATGTTATTTGGTCGTGATAAATGTGCAAAAGCAACCTTTAAAGCAGGAAAACTACAGCACTAGGAAAATGTCAGTTTGGGACAAGAATGTGATATAAAAGAACTTGAGCAAGAAGGAGTGTATAAATATTTGGGAATTGATGAAGGATCAACAATAAAACATGAACAAATGCAAATAAAACTTAGTGAGGAATACTTCAAAATACTTGAATTAATCTAGAAAACAGCACTGACATCTAGGAATAAAATCCAAGCTATAAACCAATTTGCTCTTCCTGTCCTTACTTACAGTTTTGGAGTGACTGACTGGCCCCAAAACTTTTTGGATAGACTAGATAGGAAAACAAGAAGGATGCTTCATGCTCACCAAATGATTTATAAAACTAGGGTCTATATTAGATAAACAAAATTTTATCTAAGCGAACACTCACATGAGCGAAAATTGTGGAACTCAAAACTGCAATTGTGGGATCGCTGTACAGTGAAGATGGGAATATTTGCCGTTTCTTCACTGTAGTGCAATCTCAGAGTTGGAATATATATTTAGCAGGGTGTGTGTGCTGTGTGTGTGTTTGGGGGGGGGCGCAGCCGCTACAATTGCAGTTTTGATTTCCGCAATTTTCGCTCATGTGAGCGTTTGCTTAGATAAACTTTTGTTTATCTAATATAGATCCTAAATATCATTGCATACCAAGATTATATATTCCCCGTTCCGAAGGAGGGATGGGCTTCCTTGAAATTGATTATATATAGAGATCTGCAGTTGTGGGACTCCACACTTATCAGTTGACCGACCTCACAAGACCCAAACATAGTGAAAGTTTTTAAACATGAGGAGAATAAATCTAAGATGACGTCTCTGCTTAATCTAGCAGAAGCATATCAGAGTCGAGCAGGAATGGAAATCAAACCAGAAGTAGATAAAAGTCAGGCAGCAACTGAATGTTCCAAAAAACAAAAGAAAGAATATAAGGTGAAGGATTAGATGAGAAGGTAAGAAATGTGGAAAATGCATAAATATAGTTGAAGGATAGAAAACTTCTGGAAGAACCTCATGTTGATCAGGAATGAACGCAGGAATGGGTAAGGAGAGACGAATTCAAACGAAGAGATGGAAGGTTAATATTGGCATCCCAAGATAGTGGGCTGTGTACACATTGGTTTGCAAAATCCATTGAACATGTGGGAGAAACATACAAGTGTAGATTTTGTAAAACCGAATTGGAAACATTTGCACACCTCGTTGCTGGTTGCGACATACTAGTGGCAGAAGGGACTGTATGCTGAAAGGCATAATAATGTGGCAAGACTGTTGCACTGGGGATTGTGCAAACATTATGGTAATGAAGTGGCTGAAAAACACTGGGAACATGAGCCACAAAGCATCATAGAAAATGAAGAAGTCGACATCACATGGGATCATCCATTACCAACAGTTCAAAAGATAGATGTTAGAAAACCATATATAGTGGTCCAAGAAAAGAAGACAAAAGTAGGATTGATCATTGAAATCGCCACACCCAGTGACTACAGTGTTCTGTGTACAGAGAGAGTAGGAGCAACAGGTCTTATAAACCCTGTACAATTTGCAGAAGGAGTCATTACTAGGCACACTGCAGGTGCTTTGAAGAGCACTACTGGCTGACATCAAAGAATGAAAGAATACTAATTTCATGAACTTTAATGGCATTTTGATTTAGGAATGGCATCCATTCGTGACATGGTGTTAGAAACTCAAAAGACTTGGAGAAATTAAAAAAGAGGATGAACTCCTGGCTAAGATGGGAGTAGGATATAAAACTCTGAAAGTCAAGCTGTACATTGGGCTTTCTGTGGTGGTAGTCCAAAAAATTAACAGTGATGTAAGAGTAAACGTACTATAACAGCCACAGTTACGGTAGGTTCTTAAATAACTGTACCTTGTTTATATTGGCTGTTGGGATTACCCTTTCTTCAGCTCTGCTGGGGCTATGTTCCTGGCCTCCTGTGATGGGGAGGGTGTTAACTCCATTGCCTTCATCTTCCTATCAGGAGCCTTCATCTTCCAGGCTGAGGGGTAACTACTTTCCTCATTTTGATGAAAAGATCATGAAGGCAGCCATTTCAGGTCACCCCTCAGGTCCCCTCTATTAGGACATGTCCCTTGAGGCTGCTTCATATTGGGTCTCCAGGAGGGGGCACCTTGGAGGCACTTCCTTTTTGCTTTCAGGGAGAATCAAAAGTCTTTCCTCTTCCCCCTTGGTCATGTGGTTTGAAGAAAGGTTTCTGTAGGTTATGTTCCTCTTTTGCAGGTTCCTTTTCTGCATGCCATAATAGTTACGGTGTTTACCTCACAGACACAAGGTGCAGAGTTTGATTGTCACCTTTGAAGGGAAATTAGCCACACTTAAAATGGCCTACAAAAACAACTAACGTAATACTTAATCTACTTAACCTATAAAGATTACCATTTGAAATATTGCATATTATTTGTGTTTTGGAGGTACTCTCTGGTGCACACTACTTGATTTTTACTTGCATTTAGAACAGTTTCATATTTATAGTATTTGGTTGCTTTATTTGAAATGATAGCAGTGTGAAATGAAAGTTACCATTAAGAAACTGAAAAAAATTCTACGTGTAGTATATGGATTATAAAAATATTATATTTTAACAGGATTTGCGAGAAGAAATTTTCTGTAGTGAAAACATTTGAAAGAAATGCTTTACAGACATGACTGTTTCCAATTTTCTTTCTAGTACTGAAAGCTTCTGGCCATCTCTCTCAACTGTCCAGATTTTTGCTTTATATTTTTGGTCTGTTCCTCATAAAATTTGTGATTTTCTGGCTAATCAGTTACTGAAGTGATAAAAGAATATCAGACATTTGAGTTTCAGAGTTCATATCCTTCAGAGAATGCATGGTAACAAAGAGCCGTCATTTTACCAACGTTCTAAGTTTATAAGAATAGTATATATAAAATTTGTTCCTTTTTGTGGCTTTGTTCAGATTTCTTACTCTTATCAGGTTGAGAGAAATGTTCTTGTCAATTTCAGAGCCCCCCCCCCCAAGCTTCATTAAATGCCTCTTAAAAGATCCAAGTGTGTCTCACTTTTTAGATAAAGATCAATGTTTATTTTCTGTTAAGAAAAGTAGAGAGCATTAACAAATAACTTTTTGTATCTTTTTAAGGTTCCCAGCAGTTGTCTAGAATACTGAGTTTGGAAAAGTCTGTTATTTGCTGTCTGTCTGCACTTATCAGGTACCTTAAAGAGTTCAGTCTAGAGAGAATACTTGCCAACAGCAGGTAAGAATTTAAGAGGAGATCCATTGCTGCATACTTAGTGACACTGAAAAAGACTGTGTGTGTTTAAAATGCAGGTTTCAATACTTTTATCATTCATTGCAAGCACTATTCTTTGCTGACATTTTTCTGTATTTATTTTGTGTCACTTATGTTTCATGCAATTGGTAGTAACCCTTTGAAAAGTGATAAATATTTGAAGTTATGTGCTAAAAGCACTGGTTTGAACTAGTGTCAGGTGGATTTATACTTTCAAGTACCTTGAGTCATCATTTTCTTAGTGGTAAAAAAAAGAGAGAGAGAGAGATGCATGTTTAGATTTATTTTATTTATTTTATTTTATATTTGTTAACCGGGCTAGTCTAGCTGGATACATATCCTTTTTCAGTAGAGGCCCGAGGAGAAAAGCTCCAACATAATGGTAAAACACAAGTTGAAAAAAAAAACAAGTTATAAAAAATACAGGTTATAAAAAATTCAAGTTATAAAAAAGTAGACGTGTTACATTGACAAGATTAGTAAAAAAGTACATTTTACATAGAAGTACTATGAGACAAAGATCAATCGGCTGGTAAAACATAGCAGAGATATGTTATAAACTAATAGTATATATACGAGTTCAAGAGTCACCCGCTTATATTTGGGGTAAAGAGGATTTTCAAGATGAGTGAATGGGAACAAGAGTTAAGGAGATAGGGGACTGGATGGATTTGGTATGAAAGTTAGATATGTTAGGTTAGTCAGGTTCAGGACATGGGCATAGCCATTGTGTCTTGAGATATTCTTTCAGGTTCTTTTTGAACTGTTTGTGAGAGGTTGTATTTCTAAGGTAGTTTGGGAGGCAGTTCCATGGCTTGCCAATGGAGTTGGCAAAGAGGGCATCGCCGCCAGAATTGTTAGCTTTAATGGTTAGGATCTGGGTGCTGTTGGATGATCGGAGACTATTTAGGTTAGTGTATGGGTTCAGTATGCCACACAGAGAGGGGGTTCTATCTGGTTGATTCATTATTTTACATGCTTCAGTGAGTTGGTTGAGTTTGAGAAGGTTGGGCAGTTCCAACCAGCCAAGTTGCCTCAGGTTATGACAATGGTGGGTGCGATATGGAGAACCTGTTATAAATCTAGCAATGTGGTTATAGGCCAGAGAGAGCATGTTTAGTTCACGTTTATTGAGGAAAGAAAGGACTGGGGAGGCATAGAGGAGGGTAGAGAGGAGATGTGTGCGGGCAATGGTTAGTTTGGCAGTAGGAGTTAAAAAGTTTTTTATTCTGTACATGGATCCAAGTTTTTTGTTAACAGATTTTACGGTTTGGGTAATGTGTATGTCAAATTTGAGCTTATGATCAATAGTTACTCCTAGTAATTTGGTACTGGTGACAGGGGTTATGATAGTCCCATTATTGGATTTAACATGGAAGGTAGTATTATCAGTATTTGGGAGTTCTTTTCCTAGGGTAGAGAAGACGTTGTGGAAAAATAGTAGTAATTTGGTTTTGGTTGGGTTGAGTAGGAGTTTGAGGTCGGTGAACCATTTTTCTACTAGAGAAAAACAGAGTTGAGTGGTGGTTTGGAGGTTGAGGAGGGAGACATCTGAGCAGATTAAGGTGGAGTCGTCAGCGTATTGGATGCAGGTGGATTGAGGGATAACTGAGTGAAGGTCATTAATGAAGATGGAAAACAGAAGTGGACCCAATATTGAGCCCTGAGGGACACCTATGGTATTGGGAAGCAGGCCTGATAGTCTATTTTGCCACAGGACAGCCTGTTGCCTACCAGTTAGGTAAGCTTTGAACCAGGTTAGTGCTGGGGTGTCCAGATGTAGGGTTTCAAGGGTGGACAGAAGGAGCTGGTGGTTGACCATATCAAAAGCTTTTGACAGGTCAAGAAAGAGGGCGGAGGATATAAGTTTGCTATTGCGATTGTTATTAATGGAGTCGACAAAGGAAAGGAGGGCAGTGGTTGTACTGTGGTGGGGGCGAAAGCCATGCTGGGTGTTGGATAGGAGATGATTGCAAGTTAGGTAGTGAAGAAGTTGTTTGTGGATACATCTTTCCATAATTTTCGCTATTGGGGACAGTATAGCTATTGGTCTGTAGTTTGATATTTCCGTGGAGGTACCTCCTTTGTGAAGCGGGATGATGTAGGAAATCTTCCAAATAGTGGGGATACGGGGATACTAGCTTCAGTAATGGTTCTGTTGATAAGGATGGATATAGGGTATGCAATAACATCAGACGCAATTTGTAAGAATTCTGCTGGGAGGTGATCAGCTGCTAGAGTGGTTGGTTTTAGCTTTTTTAAGAGAGTACTTATGTATGATGTGGAGACTGGCTTAAAAGTGAATGGGGTAGGGGCCTCAACATGGGGTTGTGTGGCAGATGGGGGAGAGGAGGTTAGGTGACTGGCAAGGGTTTGGATTGTCTCGGTGAAGAAAGAGTTAAAGGAATTGGCTATTTCTTCCTGCCCTTTCTCAATGAGTTTCTCGGGGTTTGGGGTAGTAGTTTTACCTGGGTGCTGGAGGTTGTTAAAACATGCCCAGAATTTCTTTGGGTTGTTCTGGTGTTTCTGCTGGAGGTGGCAGAAGTATTGTTTTTTGTCTAGGGTAATGGCTGTTTTAGTAGTATTTCTTAGAGTAGTAGTATTTCTCATTATATAAACACAGTCTTGGATGCATTGGAGCTAAATATGTATTTTTCGTGTTGGACCAGGTAAAACCTGATATAAGGGGAGGTTTATGGGAAGAAATTCTTGAAAATAGAGAATTATGGTGGCAGGTTTACCTGGATTCCAACAACAGCCCTGGTATGAATGATTTTTTGACTATAACTCCCCTTCTGAAAATAAGGGCAAATAAAATATAATGTTATATCAATTATGGTCACTAGAGGGCATACCCACATTGTGGACCCATAGGATTCACTCAATAAGTGTATTTGGATACACATACATTTTTATATTAAAAAGTGGTTTTAAACTACATCGTATTTATAATTTGTTTATGTATTTTTGAGTTTTGGAATAAATAATTGTGTAGGAGTAGTCCATAGAACATGATGGTTTTAATATAGGAGTTTTTAACATATGAGTTTTTAATGAAGCACGTAGCACTTTATGAAATTCATGAATATTAATGAACTACATGAAGTATAGAAACAATAGGTGTGTTTGAAATAAATTCATCCAATCCAGTAGTTTTTAATTAATTTAATGGAGTATTTAAACCTGTCCAGTATGTTTTTATGTTGTCTGATGAAGTCTTTGGTGACGAAAACGCAGTTTGTCAAGTGTATTAAAGAGCGTTCATCTTATCGGAGGTTTCGTTGCTATTATTTCAAGTCTTCCTGCTTTTATTCTCAGTTTTATTGTTATCTGGAAGAGATTTTGCTGCTTTACCAATTTTTATTCAAGTGACCGGTATTTGGTGTATTTTACAAGCGGACCAGGGCACCCTTTTTCATTTTTATTGGTTGTTTTCGAGTGCCTGCTTCTTGTTTTTTGGTCATTGTTCTAGTCAGGAGGGACTGCTTGTTTTGTGCACCGGAACCGGAGGTATGAGTACTACAGGGCAGGAGGATTCCGGCCAAACACGCCGATTAATTGGCCAGTTGACTGAGTTAATTGATTTATTAACTCCACTCTGTACTCATTTGGTGGTTAGCAGCAAAGGTAATACGGACATTACCGAAGATATGGAGGAGCAGGACCTTCACAGAGGGAAGCGGAAGAGACAGCTTATTGGCGACGATAACGGAGCCGGCGTTCTTCTTGATGGGACACCATTTAACCCACACAACACCCCTGTCATCCTGCAAGATATTTCCAACGGTGATGAACCAAGTAATAGTCAAGGAAGGGACAAGGAAGAAATTCTAATTATACCACTGGTATACAAGGTACTGTTAACACTAAAGTTATTCAAAACAACAAAACTACTGAGGAATGGCTTAAAAGAGACATTCAGTTTCATGTAAACAGACCTAATGTTAATAATAATTTTAACAATGTGGACAATGATACATATGCTATGAAACTAGTAAAATTAGATAAAATGCTTATGAAATACAGAACTCTTAGCATTGAAAATGCATATTTACAGGAATGTTTGGAAAAGGGAATTGTCCCTAAAGGCTTGAGAGTTTATAAATTTCCGAACAATGTGCACATTGGGACACATTTTCATGAAAGTTTACTTAAAGTTTTTAATGAATGTGGCTTGCAAGTCATTAGACTTATTATTGAAGAGAATAGCAAAATTCAAAAGGAATTAGGAACAGACATTGCTAACCTTGATGCATGTATTACAACTGATTTAGTACACAATATTAAGGAAGAAAATGAGAAGTATTTTTCTATAAGAAGAAATATTGATACTAAATGTGAGGAGGTGATACAGAGAAAAATGGGGAAACTACAAAGGGACATCAGGGAGTATGAAACTAATACAAGTTATCCAAAGCCTAATAATCAGTATAGTTACCATACACGTTATGGGACTAAGAAATATCATGGAAGAAGTGTACCATACTACAACAGACAACAATTTAATGATGGGAATGAAGGTTTTGCAACAGATTTTGAAGCTGATTTTCCTCCTTTAACACATCGGGGACAGGATCAGGAAAACAATAACGAATATGGAGGAAATTTTCAGAGGTGGGGGGGGGGTAAGAAGACAGGGAAGACCTTATTAGATACCCTGGACTTGGTGGATTATTCCAATGATGTCAATGTAATTATGAACAATAATGTGAAACACACCTATGATAATTTTACCATATATAATTTTAGTGCATTAAAATTGAATCCAAATCATTTTTCCTTACTAAGTAAAGGATTAAAATACATACCCAATAGAAAGGGAGATTTTACACGTACAATACTTGATGTTAAGTTATTCACTAGGAAGATCAATTTGGGAGTCATGGCTTCTAAAATGGGGTTTAATAAAGAAAAATTGATTGATAACACGTTAAAGAGGAAATCCACCTACAATCCACCTTTATACCCCCAGATCAGGAATTTTGAAAACAACATGGTTAATATAGTGAGAAATAAATATCCAGGATATTGGGCACAACACAACTTGAGTAAAGATGAGAATCAAATATTAAAAGAATTGAGTGATAATCCCTCATTGAGGGTCATGAAACCTGATAAGGGGGGTGGGGTTGTTATAATGGAACAAATTTTGTACGAAAGTAAAATGAATACAATCTTAAGGGATGAAACAAAGTATATTGAAGCTACAATGAAATTAATATAGCATACCATAGGATAGACTCCATTCTGCAGGATCTAATGATAGAAAAAGTCATAGATGATACTACTTTGAAATACTTGGAAGTTAAGAAACCGAGGTTGGCCACTATTTTCGGTATACCAAAGATACATAAGGACATGTTGAATCCCCCTCTAAGACCCATAGTTACGGCTGAGGGGTCTAAGACAGCGCCTTTAGCCAAATTTATAGATGTCAAGACTAAGCACATATGGATTAACAAGAATTTAATTTTAAAAGATTCATGGGATTTCCTTGGTGAAATAAATCAGGACATGTGTAGAGAAGAAATCAGATTTATAACTATAGATGTTATAGATTTGTTTGGAAGTATACCACATGCAGAGGGCTTGAGTCTATTTGAAGAAGCAGTATTCGAAGATGATGATATGAGTCACAATGACAAAATAGCAAGTGTGACACTTATGGATACTGTGTTAAAATACAACTTTATATTGTTTGGAGGGGAAATTTACAAACAAAAACAGGGGGTATCTATGGGGCAGCATGTGCCCCACATTTGCCAACATAGTACTGTCAAAATGGGAAGAGCAATTCATCACTAATTGTAAGTATAAGGACCTATGGGTATTATACCACAGGTTTCTGGACGATATTGTCCTTTTCTGGATAGGAGTGAGGCACAATTTGTTGAATTCATGGATTACATCCATAGTACTACCTCATATTTAAGGTTTACCTACACTATAAGTACAGAGAGTTTGAAGTATTTGGATATTGAGTTATATAAAAATGTAGATATGTTTGAGAGCAAGGTTTATAGGAAGGATACGTATGTAAATTCTTATTTACATTTCAACAGTGCCCACCCATTCCACAGTAAAAGAACATAGTTAAAGGACAATTTAAGGTTCCCGAATGACTTCCAATGATACAGACTTTCAGAAAGAATGTACTTTATTACATAAGATGTTCAGGCGAGGTTATCCAGAAGAATTCATAAGGAATTTAAGAAAAGAAGTAGAGGATGGAAGGCTGGATAGATTTAAGCCCATATTAGGCAGGGGCAAGGATATGAAAATGAATAAGGGGCCTACTGTAAAAGGTAATAATAATAATGAGAATACTCAAATTAAATACAATAGGAGTTTGGTATTGGAATATAATAATTCCAATGTAAAATTGTGCGAAATTTTCAAAAAAGAATGGAATCAGTTTAGATCCATTACAGATATTGAAGAAATAACAAAAATGACACCCAAGATTGTGTTCAAAAACCCATTTAACATAGGAAATATACTCGAAAGAAATAAGAAACAAGCAAAGGAGGGTATTTACAGGAGATGGGGGACATATAAGTGTGGTAGATGTAATCAGTGCCCATATATTGTTGATAGATCGAAATAAACATAGAGAGTAGGAGAAAAAGAATTACAAGTAAGGACCACTATAATTGTGATAGTAGGGGGGTGGTATACATAGCTATTTGTCAAATTTGCCAGTCTTTTTATGTTGGAAAGACTGAGAGGTGTCTTAAACGTAGAATCTACGAGCATCATTACGACATCTCTAGGGCTAAATCTACCAATGCATTATATAAACACAGTCTTGGATGCATTGGAGCTAAATATGTATTTTTCGTGTTGGACCAGGTAAAACCTGATATAAGGGGAGGTTTATGGGAAGAAATTCTTGAAAATAGAGAACTATGGTGGCAGGTTTACCTGGATTCCAACAACAGCCCTGGTATGAATGATTTTTTGACTATAACTCCTTCTGAAAATAAGGGCAAATAAAATATAATGTTATATCAATTATGGTCACTAGAGGGCATACCCACATTGTGGACCCATAGGATTCACTCAATAAGTGTATTTGGATACACATACATTTTTATATTAAAAAGTGGTTTTAAACTACATCGTATTTATAATTTGTTTATGTATTTTTGAGTTTTGGAATAAATAATTGTGTAGGAGTAGTCCATAGAACATGATGGTTTTAATATAGGAGTTTTTAACATATGAGTTTTTAATGAAGCACGTAGCACTTTATGAAATTCATGAATATTAATGAACTACATGAAGTATAGAAACAATAGGTGTGTTTGAAATAAATTCATCCAATCCAGTAGTTTTTAATTAATTTAATGGAGTATTTATACCTGTCCAGTATGTTTTATGTTGTCTGATGAAGTCTTTGGTGACGCAGTTTGTCAAGTGTATTAAAGAGCGTTCATCTTATCGGAGGTTTCGTTGCTATTATTTCAAGTCTTCCTGCTTTTATTCTCAGTTTTATTGTTATCTGGAAGAGATTTTGCTGCTTTACCAATTTTTATTCAAGTGACCGGTATTTGGTGTATTTTACAAGCGGACCAGGGCACCCTTTTTCATTTTTATTGGTTGTTTTCGAGTGCCTGCTTCTTGTTTTTTGGTCAGTATTTCTTAGATGTTGAAACTTAGTTCGATCTTGGGGGATTTTTGTTGCTCTCCATTTGTCCCAGGCTTAGTCACGGAGTTTAATTTTAGTTTTTGTTTCTCTAGTAAGCCAAGGAGCTATACGTATTTTGGATCTAATTTGTCTATGTGGGGCATGTGAGTCAAGTATCTTAAGGAATGTGTTGTTAAAGTAGGTCACACTCTCCTGGAGGGGTAGTATTCTTAATATGGTCCAGTTACAGCATTTTAGTTCAGCAAGAAATTGTTGTGGGATAAATTTATTTTTGTTTCTAATTAGTCTATATACAGGAGGGTTGGAAGTAGGGCATTTGTGTTTAATAATATAAGTTATAAGGTGGTCACTGAGGTCATTGGGAAGGGTGCCTGTAGTATAGCTGCTTGAGGCTCTATTGGTAAGGATCCAGTCAATGGTACTTTCTTTTTGGAAAGAATTGCCTATTCTGGTAGGGGATAGTATATGTTGGGAAAAACCATATAAGTTAATGGGTTGTGGGGTTGTATGGGTGGAGCAGAGAGCCCAGTCAATATTAATGTCCCCAAGTACTAGGTTTAGATATTTTTCTTCCTATGTAATATCCAATTAGTTTCATTAGTAGTCTGTCTCACTAATCCTGAAGGAAACCGTAATCTATAATGTAGTGACCCACAAGCACTGGCTTTTCCCAAGCTTGTGTATCCCCACAACAGTGCCTTCTGCAAGGTTTGCATGCTTACTGAAGTAAAATTGCAGATGTAGTACAGAGGTAGCTGTGGCCATGGAATCTTGGACTTCTTACTTGGAAGTGCTGTACTGGACTAGATTTGTGTTTTGACCTATGTGGGGTGCTAAAAAGTTCTAAGCCCAGACAGCTTTTTAATTTCTGAGCATTATTTTGCCTCTGTAGCTGAAAGAAGGGTTGTTTCATCTTGTAAAGTGCCAACTTGCAGAATTGCAGTGCTATGTTTTGACATTGTTTCAGATCATTGATTGAACCATGTCAATGAAAAGTGTGAAATGTTCAAGTGCAGAACTCCGAGACGTCATTAACTTCCTATTCTTGGTGGAGAAGAAGAAAACTCCAAAGGAAATCCATGAATGTTTGATGGAAAGATTGAGTGACAAGTGCCCTTCTTACTCAAATGTGAAGAAGTAGATCTCTTCAACATAGAGATTTTGAGACTGAAGATGCAGAAACATCTGGGAAGCCTCCAACAATGTCAACTCCTGAAATTGTTGGCCATGTCCATGATCTGATTTTGACAGATCAGCAAATATCAGCTAAAACAACTGCTGAGACACTACAGATATCCAGGGAATGTTTTGAGTTTATAATCCATGATCAACCAGGTATGCAAAAGCCGTCAGCCAAGTGGGTGCCCAAATGTTTAAATGCAGACAAGAAAAGATGTCGAGTGGACACTTCCAAGTTGAACTTGCAGCATTTTTGTCAAGCTGGTGGCACCTTTTTGGAATGACTAGTTACTGTTGATGAAACATGGGTATACCACCAAGATCCTGAGACAAATCCACAGTCCATGCAATTGTGGCACTAAGGTTCACCAAGGCCAAGGAAGTTCAAGACCCAAAAATGAGCAGGAAAAGTCATGGCCAAAGTGTTTTGGGATCAGGAAGGTATTCTAATGAGTGACTGTCTTCCAAGGGGCCAAACAGTTAATACAGAATACTACTGTAACTTAATGTGCCGATTAAAGGAGGCATTGAAAGAAAAACAGAGAGGGAAGCTACAAAAAGGAGTTCTCTTTTTGCAAGACAATGCACCTGTTCACAAGGCTGGCAAAATGATGGCTGTTTTGACAAAACTGGAGTTGGAATGCATAGACTATACACCCTACTCACCAGATCTTGCTCCATCTGACTATTTCCTCTTTCCAAACCTTAAAAAGAGTTTGAAAGGGCAGCAATTTTCGAGTGATTCAGAGGTGATTGCAGCAGCAGAGCAGTATTTCAGTGACCAGACTTCAGACTTTATTTTTGGCAAGGTTACAGAAACTTCAGACACAATGTGTCAAGTGTGTTGAACTTTGGGGTGAATATGTTGAATAACTTGTAAGTTTCATGGCTCCATGTCATTCCCTTCTAGGTCAGGCTTAGAATTTTTTAGTACCCCCCCGTTAACTCATATCATATTATACAAAGCTGAGAGAAGCAAGTTGAATGTGATGTCGTAATAATGCGGATGAGTGTGCAAGACGAGAGAATTGTTTCCGAAAGCTTTCGCTAGGCTACTGATGCATTATTTTTGTGAAGACAGTTCTGATTGATTAATGTAGCTGTCTAGTGTGTTTGCTACTATATTATTCTGTATATCGATGCCTTATTTTCTTGAAGGCAGTTTTTTTGATAAAGGTAGCTATCTAATATGTTTACTAAGATTACGGCTTGTTTTATCAGGGTCCAAATGTGTTTTAAAATGAATTATCTATATGTTAGTACGAAAGTTTTTATCTTGTTGTATCTGTGTATAATATGATACAACTTGAGCAATGTTTTTAATAATATATATGTCAAAAGTTGTTTTTTGAGAGAATATGTTTTTAAAAAGTAGAGGGGACCATGTGATGATGTCACTCATGGTACGTGAGGACACATAGCAAAGTGGAAAGTTACAGATTAGTGTTTTGAAAAATAGGAGCGTTAAACTGTGAGTATATTAAGCTGTCTTAAATTTGTTAACATTGTATTTATGGACTGATGAAGCCACATGACGTGGTGAAAGCGCTTACCAGTTAATAAAATTAATTTATTTTATAGTATGTGTTGTTTGGAGGTGTACTTCGTGGCATCGTTGCTTTTTTTTTCTCTATTTTAATTGTTGTCTACACACCTGTAAATCTTGCTGTAGCTTACATATACCCCTTAAAATAACCCATAAGGCACATAAACTTATGAGATACATTTAGGAGGTTTGGCTGGGCCAATAAAGGCACCAGTGGTTATTACCCTAATATTCACCTATGAACCTGAATATTGTATTCCATATGGGTAACAGCTTGTCTGTGAAACCCTTTTTTCTTTGAAGGGGCTAACATGCCCTTACCTGATGTGACCTTGGAGTTGATTATAATAAGTAAGGGAGGTATATTGGACTTTGACTGTAGATGCTGGACACGAGGGATGGGGCTTGCCACCCATAGCACACACACTCCATTTTTAGCACATTTGTATCTGCATTTTTACTGTACTTTTACAGACTCTGTTTTTGTGGACACAGCACATGACTTTTTCATTCTCCTGTTGCTTTATCAGAGGTCATGAACTTTATTAACTGGATGTTTGCTTATAAAGAATTATACTGCATGCATTGTATTCTTCTGTCAACTTGTCTTTATGATAGGGCAGCAATTTGGTTAAGTTATTTATTTTTTAATTACTGCTGTGACTATTTATAACTGCACATTATTACTAGAATCTACACTGTTGTATGTTAGGTGGTTGGGAACATTTCTCCAAGTTTATTTATATAAACGTTTCTTGGGCTGTTTGGGTCTCCCTCACTTAACATGTGTGAGAAAATTCATGTGTCCATTCATAAATATTAATATTTCCAAATTGTGCAGCTGTGCTTTCCATATGTTACAAGCTGCTACACAGACGTGTTTGCCACCATTTTAGATGGCAGTGTCTCTTAAGGATGACTCCTCCATATTTTTCAGATGGCAGTGCTGTCTCCCAGAAGAGTCTTCAGCCTTTCATATAGTAGTTCTTCTGCAAAGGTTCTCCACTTCCTACTTGGGTGTCAGTACAGCTACATATTAGAATCCCTGCATTCATTTCCAGAGGATATTGTCGCATACAACAGAATCCTCATTTCCGTACGTCTGAGCCCCTGACATCTTGGATGACCAGAAGTTGAGGCTGTAGAGGTTAAGATAGGAGATAATGTCCTTCCCCAACTGAATTATTAAGTCATACCAGATCAGATTCTGGTTCCTTCAGTTTGAACTCTGAAGTAATTATTGCATTTTATAACATTTGACTGGTCTTTTACACTTTTAACCCATGCTTCTTTAAGCAGTCTATCTTACGGTGGAGAAACTAGTCAAGGTAAGGCAGTTGCCCAGTGTATTATTGGAAACAGGCCCCTCTGTCTGTGTCCTTTTAGTGACTGACATCAGTAGCAATTGAGCATTCCTGGACTAATTGTGCCTCCTTTCTTGTAGATTCTTGTGTAAGTTTAGTTAGAGGCATTGAAGTACTGCTGTAAACCCCAAGTTATTACTTCTGTCCAGAATTTTCCTTGTGCCTCTTTTGACTGAACATATATTCCAATAAATTTTGTGGTAGATGTTGGGGCCCCATCACAGATAGCAGTGCCATACATGAGGATCCCCCAACACCCCATCTTTCTATCAGCAAGCATTCACTTAGGCTCAGTGAAGAACAAGAAATCATTCTTTCCAGGCTTCTTCCTCGTGTTCTCCATCACTAGCTAAGTACTGCAGCCCTGGTGGTGAGAAACCTTTCATGGTGTACTGGGAAAGTAATTATAAGGAGCCCAGACACACTCTTCAGGTATGCTTCATTGTGTGCCATCATGTTAATGTATGGTCATAATTCACACAGATGTCTTGGCTCCTTGTTATGGACTCTGAGCACTATCATAATACTGAAGTAGCAGCTTTAGTTACTTCATTACCCACCACCACCACTGTTATTCAATTAATCAAGGGTAAAAGTACACTTGTTTGAGGCTGGCAGCTAATCATGAATATTATCATGAGTTCATACCAGGAAGACTCACAGTCAAAAAATTAAGTGTTGAAGTAGTTTTCTAACCTTTTGTGAATGTCTCAACTTTGCCTTCGATTCAGGTATCTGTGATTTTGGAGCTTTATTACTGAATAATACAGTATTTTGTGATATACCTAGATAGCACAGTATGCACTCACATTTTATTTTATACAAACATTTTCAGTATTTGCACTCCCTTCTTCAGGATATGTGTCCATTGACATTCTTCTGATTGTTAGATGGCTATTTTGCCATGTGCAAGTAATACTACTGTCAGTTCCTTTGACATGAATGAACCAGGACCTCTGTTCAGGTGTCACTCCTAAAATCTGCTTCACACTTCCTCCTTTGGTGTCTTAAAAGTTTTACAGAATCTGGTTCATTAAAGAGTCTGTTTTTTTTAAATGATTATCATGTTGAAACCTCTGTAAGTAGTTTTTTTGTCTCACTTTGATATGTTGATAATCTCAACATAACCAATCTACATCATTAAACATCTAAAAACACCGTCTACTAAGCAATTGGTAGCAGGGTTTCTGGAGCATTACTGTCAAGGATAATTCCATTTTGTTTAGCAAAGTGATGAAATTTTTCTGACAGGGATTGATTCTCATCATCTTTCTTTGTGTGTTTTGGTAACCCATAAGAAGAAAATAATCCCAGACTATGTATTTGTATATCATTTCAGACTGGCAGAGTACTTCTAGCCATTTTGAATATGTATCCACTGCAATCCAGGAAAGGCCCTTGAAGAGCCTGTATGCATTTTTTCTAGCATCCACCTAGAGATTCCCATGGATGTGTAACAGTGCTTGTCTTAATAACTTGTTTCATGCAGAATACTGTACATACTCTACACATCATGTACTCAGTCTGATCATTTGGTTTATCCCATCTCTTAAATTTTTATGCTAATGTTTTCATCTGAACAGTACCAGGATGTTAGATAAGCACTTCTTTCAGTACTGCTTTCATCATTTTCCACAGAATAATGATTCTAGTTCCTGTAAGCACATGTTGTTTGTCTACTGAAAGCTCGGATATTCTGTTATGGTATATCTTTATGCTGTCATCAATACAGAGGCTACTTATGATAATAAGACCCAGGATTACATTATCACTAATTTCTGGCAGTAGCACTCTTAAGAGCCATGTCCAGTGCTGGGTCATTCTGTGTTCATGGCTCTAACATTGCAAGCTGCTGCCATGGTATGCAACCCTTTGTTCTTTGAATATAATGTTAATTATAACCACACAATAAATTATTCAGTTAATATAAAATTAAAAACAGCTAACTTCCGGTAAAACACATTTTATTCCCTTGGAGCCCTGATTAGCAGCCTTCCAGAGCAGAGCGAGAATACTGTGACACAAAGAAATATATATATAAACATGGAGTCACATAATAAGCAATAATTAAAAGCAATTAGGCAATTAATGTTAAAGCTATAAGTAAGAGAATAGCACATCATCATACTTGTAAATTTAGTTGGACAGGAAATAACTTTCTACTTTGCATTCCTCTTTCATTCTCCTAGGAGTCAAAAAGTGTATTTCAGCAAAAACCCACAGAAATTTATGAACACCAAAAGCAGCAGCAAAATCTCAAGCAGAAGAAAATGGAAGGCAAAATGAACTTTATTAAACGTTCTAAAGATAAAGATCCTTAGGCCAGTTTCGGTGTATCCCACCTTCTTCACTGTATAAAACAGGTAATGCCATCACTAAATGCCTAACATTTAAACTTACCAAAACATCCATAGATGATATTAACCCATTTTCACCAGTATTTAAGTCCTGTATAGAATAAAGAACCCAACTTAATCATCCAAGTCTTTATTTTTTGTTAAAATGTCATGGCACCCTAACTTATTAGGTGTATTGCGAACAGTTTTATGCCAAAAAAACCTAAAGGAAGCAGAAGGATGTACTTTTGTATTATTGGGTTTGTAGTATTTTATATCACTCCAATGTTCTCTAATTTGCAGCCTAAAATTTCTAGAAGTTTGGCTCACATGGGCTGAACATGTACATGTTACAAGATAAGTAATCCATCCAGTATTACAGGTGATGAAATCATGTGTATAAAAAATGAAATTAGTTTTGGCAATAAAAAAAAATCCTTATTTTTCATAACAACTGAACAACAGGAATAATGCCCACAAGGAACACAACCATTTAATCTACTTCTGTGCAAAGTAATTTGTTGTCGGCTTGGTATTTTATATGAATGTCTAGAAAAAGGATTTAAAACATGTCCTGTAGTAAATCCCCTTTTGTAACTGAAATGACGGTAAGAAGGTACAATAGCAGCTGTATCCTGATCAGCTAACAAGTTGTTCCAATATTTATTGATAATCTGTCTAAATCCTTTTGAGTTGGAAACATATGTTGTAACAAAAAGTAAATGTGTGTTTTTGGTTTCCTTGTGAGATTTATGTTAGATTTGTTCGTCTAATGCTTTAAACATGCTCCTTGACTCATGAAATAGACTACTAATCATGACATCTGTCAGTAAATCTTTGTCTTTATCTGTCTAAATCATACATTTAACTGTAAAAAAAACTGAGACTTGGGAATATTTTGATGACAAAGTAATAGTTTAAGGGTGTGCACACACAACAAGGTATTAGTTTAAGGGTGTGCACACTTATGCAACCAGCGTATTGTACGTTTTTGTTTTTTATATTTTTTCCCCTAACAGATTTGTTTTTCAGTTGAATTGTGCAGGTTATAGGTCACATTAAAGGTGGAAAAAGTTTTGGAATGATTTATTGTGGTCTCATTTTTTATATCAGAAAAACCTGGCTTTTTAACAGGGGTGTGTAAACTTTTTATATCCACTGTGTATGGGCAAAACAAGGTCCCCTTTTCCGTACTCTTAGCCTTTAAAAAAAAAAAAACATTCTTGATTAGAGTAGAAAACATTTTTTAGTAAGTACATGTTCCTTTAAATAAATCAAAAGTATATTAAGACCTGGTGGACAAATATCATCCCTGATTAACCAATAATCAATGGCCGTTAAGCCTGATCAGTGGGTTATGTTAGTGTACAAAGATTGAACATCTAAAATAACCATAAACCATTGATCTGATAATGTCATTTTCATTCGTTCCTCAACCAAAGGGTTTGGACCCAATCCTCAGATCTGACTCTGCCACTTTCTAAAGCTTCTAGGATCAGAATCCCGAGCTCATTCCTTACCCACAATGCCCCTGACCACTACAACACCTCAGAACTCATTTGCCACTCTTCAAGGGGATCGGGCTTGTAACTTCTCAAACTCCTTTGGGGTTTGTGAGTGTTATTATATCTTTTAAGTCTTTAATATTTTTTTCTGATATTTTCCTTCTTTATATTCCCTCCTTACCCATATAATGCTACCTTTTTGATATTTCTTGTAATTTTCATTGGTAGTTTCTTCTCTTTCTATATACCTGTTGGTATATCTCCTAACTACCATTGCTGGTAGTTTTTCTTTCTTTTTGTTTTCTTAAAAAAATAAAAAGGTTTCTTTTATTTGTACCTTAACTCTTCCATTTTTTTCAGGTATGGCAGTTAAACCAACTGGATTTAAAAAATGCACTTCCTGTAGGCATAAGATTCCTAATTCTGGATTCCCCATGTGCTGTTTGCGCGGCCTTCATTTAAAAGGCTATTAGCGATCAGAGGAACAAACTTATTTTACAAGGTCTCCTCCCTGCTTCAGTTTCCTCCACAGGTACTTCTTCAAGGGTCAAACCTCCAGTAAAAAATCCAAGGATCCCAGGGAACACCACATGCACTCTCCTGCCTGGACATATCCACAATCTTTGTCTTCAGAACCTCCCAAAAAGGTTCCAAAACTGTCAGATCTGAAGGCTTTGGATCCAAAACAGTGTACCTGTATGTCACCTTGGATCCATGTTCCCAGATTCTCCTTGAAACCGATGTCCTAAATGGTTATGGTCACCCTTTTTACAGGAATCTCCCAGAAGGTCCTCTAGGCTATGCTCCCCATCCTCTTCCTTTAGGTCCTCTTGTAGTCTTTCTGAAACAGAGTTGAATAGGATAATGAGGAAATTCCTCAGGACACAGGTCCAGATGGGGTTTTGCTAGATCTGTCCCCCACTAGATCTGTGAGCCACCAGCCTGCTTGTCTTCCTGTTTTTACTCCTCCGATCTGACCATCCTTTATGGAGCCCACAGATCCTAAGACTGTTGGAATCGACATGTCGGATCTGCCAGCAGTTCCTACTTCAACGCCAACTACCTCTCTGACCCGATAGGCTCTAACTCTGTTGGAGCACGACTGTTGTTGGAGCCAAATTATTGGCGTTGAGTCTGAGGTTTTGACTTAGACTACACCATTTTTAGAGCCATCATTTCCTTTCAGAGCCTCTGCGCTTCATAGTTCGGTTCTAACTCCTCCTTTGGAGTGGGAGATCGGGGAGACTCAGGGATTGTTTGCTCTGAGAGTCTTGGCTTCGGAGGGTTTGTCCTTGGTCTCTCTGGGTCCCTCTGTCTTCAAGGTGGTGGAGAGGGTCTTCTTTCAGCTGAGAGTAGTGTTGACTCTCCCATCTTCAGATCCATTCCCTGCTCCTTCTTTGGATCCTGTGT
This sequence comes from Protopterus annectens, assembly GCF_019279795.1. Lineage (NCBI taxonomy): Eukaryota > Metazoa > Chordata > Ceratodontiformes > Protopteridae > Protopterus > Protopterus annectens. The sequence continues at coordinate 919,485,285 of NC_056730.1, forward strand.
CTGAGCCTTCATAACCTCCACCTCAGGGACAGCCGGGCCAAATGAGCTTCCAAACAGTACCTGTGGAGCTCCCTGTCTCTTCAGATACTTCCCCTGAACATCTCACTGAGGAGGTTTCTCATAAGAGAATGTGCAAGAGGAGGCATGTAGATTCCCCAGAAGAATTCCTGACAGAAGACACTGCCTTTGAAAAGGGGAAGGGCCCTCTAGATCTCCAGTGGAAGATGTCTCATTTGGAGATATCCTAAAGATCCTTTGCCAGAAAGGTGGTTGGTCTGCCCAAAACCCTTCCCAGGAGGAATTGGTGTTTTTGGAAGCCTTCAGGTCTGGTCCACCTACATCTTGGGTCCCCCACCCCGCAGATGAACTTATAGATCTTGTCTCATACAGGGTGTGGAAGGAACCAAACTCCGTGGATCTTATCCCAAAACGACCAGATAAAATACTTAGTGCCCCTACAGATAGCACTGGACAAAAGGAATTCCTGTAGATGCCATGGTTTTTGTGGCAGCTATGAAGAAGGAGCTTGCAGAACAGAGATCCACTACCCATCTCCCTAACAGGGAATCTTGGGCTTTGCACAGATTTGGGAAGTGAATCTATATGTTAGTGTCTTTTGCATTGCGATCACTGAATTACCTGGTATACTTCACCAGATTATAGAAGAAGTTAATAAAGGAACTCTCTAATTCTGCTTCAGGGCCCATGTCTGTAGAGGGTCAGAAAACCCTTTTCTCAAGAATGGCCACCCTACAGTCCATCTCAAACATGTCCATGAAGTTAATCTTGCATGCAGCAGAGGGTAACTTGAGAGCAGCCGTTTCAGGCATAGTCATAAGGAGACATGCCTGGATGCAGTTATGTGACTTAATGGAACCTTTTAAGGCATCATTCATCAGTGCCCCCTTTGATAGATCATCATTGTTTGGCTCAAAAGTGAAAGAGAGTCTCTCCTGGAGTGAACAGGACAGGAACACCTTGTCTGTTGCTGGAATTTGTTTTTCTACCCCACAGAGACCTTTTTCCAGGAATCACCATGGTGGTAAGAAAATGTGATTCAAGAAATGTCAAGGTCCTTTCCAGGAGTCACATGAAGATTTTTCCCCCAGAGGCAGAGGGGGAAACAAATATAATGATAGACGTTATCCGCATGGCAGAGGGGGTCCACAGAATCAAGGATCTCAAGATTTCTTCTCGGACAGGTCCTTCCAGCACTCTTGAATGGTTGCCTGAATGTTCCTCTCTGGAGGCAGTCAGGAGGGGGCATTTATCCTTGCACCAAGAAGCCTATCTAGCCATTACAAATGATCTTTGGATACAAAGGATAATATCCAGAGCATTCTTCATTCCCTTTTTACAACTTCCTTTCTGATGTTCCACCCAATCAGAGGGAGTTAACAACTCAAGAAATTGCAAAGTTGCTAGGCAAAAGACTCCTCCAGAAGGTCCCACCAGACCAAACAGTATCTGGAACTTACTCAAGGTTCTTTTTAGTACCAAAAAAGTCAGGGGACCTAATACCAATTATGGACCTAACTTACTTGAACCAGTTCATAAAGAAATCCAAATTCCAGATGGTCATGGTCCAGTCTATTCTACCTTTTCTGCAGAAGGATAACTGGATGTGCTCAATTGACCTTCAAGATGTGTACTTTCACATCAAAATGAACAGACTCTCACAAAGGTATCTCCACTTCAGCTGGGAGCCAGTCATTTCCAGTTCAGAGTCCTTGCCTTTGATCTCACCACAGCCCCCAAATGTTCACCAAATGTATGGCAGTGGTAGCAGCTCACCTGAGACTGCTTTCATTCAGAGTTTTTCCCTATTTGGATGACTGGCTTCTGACAGCACCAATCAGGCATCTACTAGTAAAAGCCAGAGGTTATCTGCTTTATCTAGCATGTGCATTGTGAGTCATCATCACCATGCAAAAGTCTCATCTGCAACTAGTCCAAGTGATAGATTTCATAGGGGTCTGCTTGGACACAGTCTGTTGTCTAGCTTTTCTGTTTCAGAACAGAATTCTTACATTGAGAACACACAGCAGGCAGGTCCTTACCATTCCAGCTCCCCAAGACTGATTCTCAAAGCATTAGGTTTGATGGCTGCCACTATAACTTTGATTCCCACAGCTTGTTTACACATGAGAGTTCTATAATGGAGTCTATCGGTGCAGTGGTCCTTTCATCACTAGTCCTTGAGTCATCCCATAAAAGTGTCTTGAATGTGCATAAATTCTCTTGTTTGGTGGGTCCACTTTGAAGAAATCAAACGAGGCGTATGTTTATCCTTCCTCCCCCCAGTGCTACATTGACCACAGATGCCTCCCAGTTGGGGTGCGGGGGACATTTTTTGGGATAGATGGTCCAAGGTACGTGATTGATACAAGAGACCAATTTGCATATCATCCTCCTAGAGATGAGAGTGGTGCTTCTAGCATTGTAGGCCTTTCAGAGCTTTCTCACTCTAGAGAGTATTGCAGTACAAATGGACAACATGTCGGTATTCTCGTGCATCAACAGACAGAGGAACTCAGATCTTACCCCCTTTATCAAGAAGCAACAAGGGTTTGATAAGGGGCAATCTCTTCCACCCGCTTCCTAGTGGTAACGCACATACCAGGGAAGCCCAGCATTCTAGCAGACAGGTTTAGCAGGACCTTCCTCATGCCTCACTAGTGGTCTCTCTAACAATCAGTGGAAAACATGATCTTCCACAAGTGGGGTCAACCTTGCTGTGACTTATTTGCATTCACTTCCAACAACAAATGCAGCAGGTTCTTTGCCCTGATCCCTCCTCAGGGACAGTCGCCAAGAGATGCTCTAGTTCATGTTTTACCCTCCGGTCTCCTTTATGCTTATCCTTCACTACCTCTCATCCCCAAATTTCTTCGGAAAGCACAATGGTTGAAGAGTGATCCTCATTGCTTCCTTTTGGCCTCAACAGGCATGGTTTCCCTTTCTTTGGTCTCATTTAATATGTCCTCCTTGGACACTGGGTCACAGTCCAGACCTCTTATCTCGTTCATTAGGACAGATTCATCCATATCTTGTAAACCTCAGATTGACCACATGGTTTCTCCAGTTCTAGTAATACCTAGACTTTCCAGGCTTTCTTCTACAGTTAGAAAAATGGTGGTGTGTTCCCATAAAGCCTCTGCTAGGAAAATCTACATGAGTAAATGGAAAAGATTTAGTATTTGGGCCCATCAGAAACAATTAGACACCTTCACTGCTCTAATCCCAACAGTACTGTACTTCCTTGCTTCAATTTTCCTGGCTGGAGCAAGGTTCTCTACTTCTTGCTGTCTTTCGGCTTTTCCCGGTTATGGGTTGCCACAGTGGAACTCCGGTCTGCTAATTATTAGCAGTAGATTTTCACGGTGCCGAGTTGCCAGCTCGACTCCCAACCTTCAATGAAGGCACACCCATTCAAGCATGTCTTTTGGAACGCCACTCGGCAAGTTTCTCTACTATTAAAGTTTAGTTGGCAGCCATCTCCAACTACCATATAGGGGATAATGCTTCCTCTTTAGAATCATCTAAATTGTGTAAAGCATTTCATAGGGGTACCTTCTTATTTATACCTCCCAATAAAGGACCTCACTCCACCTTGGGTCTCAACATGTCTTTATAAGCTTTAGTACATTCTCCTTTTGAACCACCAGCCAAGGTGGATCTCAAATTTATTAGTTGGAAAACTGTTTTTGATAACTTTAACCTCTACAATACGAGTTTCGGAACTACAAGCACTATCTTCCAAACCACCATATTTGATTTTTCACAAAGATAGAGTTACCTTGCGTGCATATCCTTCTTTTTTTTTTACTTAAAGTTGCCTGTGAAAATAATATCAATCAGGTCATCAATGTACCAGTTTTCTTCTCTAAATGTGAAAATAAAGGAGAATATACCCTTCATTGATGTACATAGACAGTTGCATTTTACCTGGGTAGAACAAAAGCATTCAGAAAATCTGAAAAATTATTTGTTTCCTTATCTAAAATGAGAATGGGAAGACCAGTCTCAAAGGTTACCTTGGCTAAATGGATAACAGATTGCATTTCCTACGTCTATTCTTTGAAAGATATTACATTACCTAAATAATTGGAGGCACATACCACCAGATCAATGTCTACTTCAGCAACCTTTTAGTCAAGAGCCTCTGTTGAAGATATTTGTGCAAATGCCTCTTGGTCAAATTCTCATACCTTTGTTGCACATTACAAATTAGATATCATCTCCAGGAATAGAGCTGTCTTCTCTGTTGGACAGTGCTCCAGAATATCCTTCCATAAGAGCCACCAATTAATGAACGTGACAACATCAGATAAAGAAGTTATGTACTCACCATAATGTTCCATCTGTGTTGTCCATTTTCATTCTTCCTCAAACTCCCCCCCCCCCCGTTCTTCTTGTGAGAAACCTAATGTAAGTGTTGTTAGGAACCATAGTTCCTGAACTTTAAGCTCTCACTTTCCTGTTACTGTATTTTATGTATATAATATATGTAATAGAAGCAAACTCGATTTAAGTGTTGTAGTGGTCAGGGGCACTGTGAGTAAGGGAGGAGCTCGAGATCTGGATCCTAAAAGCTTTAGAAAGTGGCAGAGTTGGATCCGAGGATCAGATCCGAACCCGTTGGTTGAGGAAGAAGTAAAATGGACAACACAGATAGAACATTATGGTGAGTACAGAATTTAATTTTGCTCCGTTTGACAATCCTAATGTTTATAAAAATTGGGCTGTATCCTGTAAACTAGATCTTACCGAAGTTAATAAAGGTTTGGCAAGAATTCTGTTAAAAAGCCCTCTACTTGAAACTAGAGGTCTCCCAGGTGGATTAATGGGATCCTTGTGTATGTTGGGTAACATATAAAAATATTGTGGTTTAGAATCAGTTACCATTGTATGTGAAGAAGTTCTTTTGGAAATAATTCCTTCTTCCATAGCTTATTTCAGGAAATCATCAGTGTCAGAGTTAAACTGTGTGTGGGATCTAACACCAATTTATGATAAAAACAAGCATCCAAACGTTGACCGTATGCTTTATTATCATATTTTATTTGATCCCATAAGACCACTACCCCATCCTTATTGGCATTCTTAATGATGTTAGGATTGTTGCCCAAAGATTTCATTGAATTTCTCTGTTCTTTAGTTAAATTTTAAGACTTGTCAGTATATAAAGATTGGTTAAAATCTAATTCTTTAATAATAATGTTTTTTAAAAGATGCAACATTTTTATTACATGCAAGATTAAAGGTGAAGGTCTTAAGCCTAAAAGAGTCACCTTTCATCCTCCTAGGTTTTAAAAAAAACATACAGTAATAAAGCATAACATTCCTTGAGATAATTCATAAACTGACACATTGAAATTGGTACCTTTGGTACAAAATTTAAACATTATCTAACAGAGAAACATAGGTTCATAGGTATGTACTAGGCTAATGACCCTGGGGCCTTTACAAGCCTAGCCCATGGAAGTGCCCTGGCATTGTGCCACCCATCATTAATTCCCAGTGCCTCTATCAAGTAGAGCCACTGGAGTGATCCTGAAGTGAACTTTCTGTTTCCCATCCACTCATCAGGATTTCTCTTGAAGAGAACTAGTGAGGTGCTCTGCTTGACATGTATGGGAAGTCTTTTCCACAGCATGGGCAGTCTCTGGGTTATAAACCTATCCCTCCAGCATGTTCTGTTGATTGTGGTAATGAGGTTGAGGTCTCTGGAGCATGTGGTGCGGAGGGATTGGGATTTCTTTAGATGTAGCATTTCTAACAGAGCTGGATCGGACACGGCTTTGTAAGTCAATGAGAGATCGCCTCTTAGTAAACGATATGAGACAGAGAATAGCTGGAGTTTTTTGAGTCTGTCCATGTAAGACATGTTTAAGGCCTAGGATCCTTTTCATGAGGTACTTTTGTGACCTCTCCAGCTGTTGAAGGTGTCTAGTGAGGTACATGCCAAATGGGGCATTATACTGTATGATTGGTCTAATGAGGGAAGAGTAGAGAGAAATGGCTACCTCTTTCTTCCAGGATACAAAACCCTTGGTAATGAGATGTGCCACAAAGAAGGAAGTTCTGACCACAGTGGCAATGTGGTGGTTGAAGGAGAGGTTGCTGTCAACCTGTGTCCCCAGATCTCTTATAACGCCTTCAGTGTTCAGTGGGCTCCCATCCATGTTGTAATTAATGGGAACTGAGTTTTTCCCAAAGGGGATGACGATGCATTTTTTGGCATTAAGCTTAAGGCCATGGTTTCGACACCAGTCATTGGTTTCGGTGAGGCCTTTCTGTAGGATGTCTGCATCACTTGGGGATTAATAATGGCTCCCAGACTGCAGTCGTCTGCGAATTTGGTCAGCCAGAGTCCCTCCATATTGGCCTGGACTTCTGAGAAGTAGATGCCAAACAGGAGAGGATCCAGGACTGATCCCTGTGGGACCCCACTCGTGACTGGTCGGCAGTCTGACTTGGAGTCTGCTACTTTCACACTGTGGGTTCTTTCTGTGAGCCAGTTTGCAACCCACCGAACGATATAGGAGTTGATGCCTAGTTTGCTGAGTTTATCAATAATTCCTGAGTGAGGAATGGTATCAAAGGCCTTGGCCAGATCGAGGTAGGCTGTATGAACTGCCTTACCTTCATCCACCGCCCTGGTGACTGACTCAAAGAAGTCAACCAGGTTGAGCAGGCTTGATCTACCTTTCACAAAACCAAATTGCATGGGATCTAGAGTTTGGAGATTCCCTATATCCTTTTTAATTAGGTCCATGATGATGCACTCCATAGCCTTACATATCAGACTCATCAGGTTAATGGGGCAATAATTTCCAGCATCTGTAGTCACTCCTCCTTTATGGAGAGTGATGACTGTAACAGATTGCCATTCAGTAGGGACAAAGCCTGAGGTGAGGCTGTGAGTCAACAGAGCACACAGATGTGGTGCCAGTTCACTTTGTAATTCATGTAGAACACAGATATTGTCGGGTCCCATGGAAGCTGTATGCTTGGCCTTAGAAAGTGCAGCTTTAACCTGTGCTGCAGTAATGCTGGATGCCTGGCATTCCTCTGGTATTGAGATTGGTCCTTTGGGGGGGGGAGATGGGTAAAGTTGGCACTGAATCTGACGGCCAGTATGTTAGGAATATCTTTTGGCTCAGTATAGGAGGTACCATTGTGCAGTAACTCATAGGAAATCTGGGTATTGCCATGGAGATTCTTGATATAACTATAGAAGGCTTTGTGGTTGTTTTTAGTGTCTGACACAATTCTGCCTTCATAGCTGGCTTTGGAGATTTTGATGAAGGATCTCAACTTTTTGTTGAGGTTAATAAGGGAATTTTTTCCAGCCTTGGGACTTCAGCTTTTTCTGCAACAGTTTCTTTCATCTGTTATAGAGCTTATTAATGGCAGGGAACCACCAGACTGACTTCCTTTTGTAGGAGGAGAGTATCTTGATTTTGTTGGGTATGGCTAGTTCCATGCATTTATGTAATGTGTTCGTATAGTGCTTTGGTGTATGATTTGGCAGTCATGCATCTATTTTCCATTGGCATAGGTGCCGTGAAGTTAGCCACCTCTGTTTTTAGGAGTCCAAAGTCAGCTTTGGAGAAGTTTTTCATGGTGGATACCTTTGCGGGGGGTGTGGGTGAGATGTTTATTTCCATGGTGATTAGTTTGTGGTCGGATCTAACCAGGGAGGAATTGACTATTGGTGTAGAGCAACAGTTGCCCATGTTCGTAATAACCAGGTCAAGGATGTTGCTTCCACTAGTGGGGGTAAGAATGCACTGGTCCAGGGCTTTAGAATTGATGAATTCCAGGAAGCGTTGGGCCAGTGCATTGGTGCATGAGTATTTTTTTCCAGCTGATGGAGGGGTAGTTGAAGTCACCTGGAATGAGAGTGTTGTGTTGAATCTTAGTAGTTTTCACGGTGCTTAGGAATGTGATGTGAGAGTCTTGGGACATGGTTGGGGACCTATAGCAGGCTATGACCTGAATTGCCATCTTACCCAATGTTAGTGGCACCTCGAGTATCTCCAATGCATTATGCTGAGCTACTAGTCTGGAGGTGTGCATATCCTTTATGATTATGGAGACACCACCACCTTTGGAGCTTCGGTCCATGTTCTGGGGCCAAAAGGTGTGGAATGAGTTATAGCCTGGTAGCACAGGGATGCTTTCTGCTGTTTTAAACCAGGTCTCCATTACAGCACAAATGTCTGTGTTCTCTATTTTGAGGAGTGCTTTGAGCGAGTGCTTCTTGAGATTTAGACTTCTAGCATTGAGCAGCATGACCCTCAGATTGCATTTATTTATAGCTGTTATGGTGGTAATTTAGTCTTTGGAACACCACCTGAATAAGGGACAATAGGGGTGGCAAGAGCCTTAGCTGATACCCGAAAACCCAGAGGTGACAGATGCAGGCCATCTCTGGCAAAGCATAGAGGTCTGTCAATCATGTCATCCCAAGCAGACAGATACTGGATTCCCTTAGAATGACACCAGAAACTTAGCCAGTTGTTGAAGTCATTCATTTTCTGTTTGTACTGTGGTATCATTGTGAGCGATGGCAGGATGCTGCTCGGGGCTAGAGTCATACCTGCCTGGGCCACATAATCTGAGAGCTCCACCATGTCTCTTTTCATGTAGTCCATGAAGGTGCGTCTCAGGTTATTCACACCCACACGGGCAATGACAGAGTCATACTTGGTTGTGGAGTGACCTGAGTGCATGCGTTATCTGTTGGATTCTGGCATCTGATAGACAGCTGACTGTTACCTTCTCCTTATTCAACCTAGTGAATGGAACATCAGTGTGCCTCACTATTGCGTCATCTATGATTATTGTATTGGGAAAGCTGTTTTGCCTTAGGGGCTTAAGTTGAGGGGCACACTGTGTAGGTACGCTGTGTGTCTTGTGGTTTGTGTTGTGTTGTGGTGGTTGAGTGCATTTATGCTGTGGAGGTCTCTGCTGTTTGGGTAGATTTCTATTGAGAACCTCTGCGAAGTTGGGTGTGTAGTTTGTGTTTTTATGTGAGGGCTGTGATGGTGGGTGTTGTGGAGGGCTGTGTGTTCCATGTGATATGGTGCAGGTGTTGACCTTCTCCTCTTGACCAGCTATTCCTATCTTGGCTGGAGAGTGAATCTCTCACAAGTCTTAGTGTTGGGAGGTAAGAGGAGAGGGTTGTCTGTTTACATTAAGCAGTTGCTACACTGCCTCAGTATGCCCAAGTTCACAAGGTTAATAGGAGGAAGCACAGGGAACTGACCTTTAGACATGCCAGGAGGGATGGTCACTTTCCTTATAGGACGTCTAGTGCTGATAGCACTTGTGTGTGCTACAATAATTGCTACAAAAAGCCTGATGAAATGCTAGGTGAATAAGCTAATTAAAGTGCAAGAGACAAGAGAAAGTTGAAATGGATAGAAAAAACTGCCCAAACGGCCAATAAACTACAAATTCAGAGCCAGAAACCACTCATCTTGTGGTAGATAGACTACCTATTGCTTACCATTCCCACTGATAAGTTGGAAGGATTCCCTCTAACACAGAAAAGTCTGGGGAACTCAGAAACTTACAAAACAGTCCTGGATACAGCAAATCTTTATCTGGACTACTCTAGTAACAGGAAAGGCGGAGAACAAGCTCAGAACTTTTTTTTTTGTTTTGCAGAAAAAACAGTTAACTTGTAGCTGGAATACCTCAAAAACGGTTTAAAACCATGCAGCTGAAGACCTGGATGGTGCAGACCTGTATTTAGACTGTGCTACTCAATTTTAAGGTTAAGAACTCAGTAAGAAAAAACTCACAGTGAAGCACAGATTAATCACTTGTAGTCAAAAGAATAGCACTTGCAGTGTGAAAAAATACAGTTAAACATCAACGAAATGCAGTAAAATGCAGTTAAACAGTAATGAATTGTAGTAGATAGCAATGAAATATAGTTAATCAGTAGATTGCTTTAAAACAATAGCTGACAAATCACAACAGTGTCAGACAGCACTAATAAAGCAGCGTTTCAGTAGAACACTGTCATCAGTTTAGTGAGGCTACCAACAAGCAGTAATAAATATGGCAAACAGCAAAATTAAGTAGAAAGAGGTACAGTTTTTTTATTAATAGTAGAAAGTGAAGAGACAGAAGATAATGAGGTAATTCAAGGTTCAGAAGCTAAAGGGGTGGGCATTTGCTAAGTTCTCACTATAAACAGTAGAATGAGTTGATGTAATGTGACTGGGGAGAGTGTCCAGTATCAACTTTATACCAGAGGCAGGCAACTGAAAGCCACCAAGACTTAAGACCACCACAACCACTGGGCGAGTGGGTGGGAAAAACAGTTGCACAGATTACAGAGATATGTATTAAAACAGAAGTGCAGAAGACAGTTGAAGATAAACACTTATGTTTTTCCAATATCACAGCAGGGCAGTAGGCCAGTCTCTCTGCAACTTTGAACAGCTTGAGCAAACAAGTATATCTGATTTAAAACACTGGCTATTAAACGCAGAGAAACAGAAACCAGCCCAATTACCCAATCAAAAAAGCAGTTTTGTAGGAATGCCCTTTGCTAGATTAAACCAGTCTGATTTACTTCCTGCCACAAAGAAAACAGCTAGGCCTCTCTCAGGGTTGCCAGACGTCCCTATTTGGGGAGGACTGTCCCGAGATCAGCAGCCTGATCGCGAGTCCCGCCCTGCTGGTTTAAATCCCGGCCAGTCTCCGCTTTGTTTGTTTTTTTGTTTTGTTTTTTTTTTATTGGTCCGTATACCTGGCATACGGGCCAATCAAAAATTGCTAAACACAGAGCTTCTTGTGTTCCGCATTAAACACGAGAAGCTCCGTGTTTAGCGATTTTTGATTGGCCCATATGCCGGTATACAGGCCAATCAAAAATTGCTAAACACAGAGCTACTTGTGTTGAATGTGGAACTGCAATGCATTAAACACGAGAAGCTCCGTGTTTAGTGCAGAGCTACTGTCACAGTTCCACATTAAAGACCTTTTTTTTTTTTTTTTTTTTTTTTTTTTGGGTCTTCACTTGCCGTGAGAGACCTTCTTTTTTTTTTTTTTTCCCTACCTGGAGGGCTGGAAAGCTGGCAACCCTGGCCTCTCTAGACAAAGATTTCACTGCAAGCTGAAAGGGTCGCAACAGTAACAGATATTCAGCTCTATCACACAACAAAAAACTGTTGCATTGATTGCAAAAACATTTGTACAGATTACAGAGATATGTATTAAAACAGAAATGCAGAGAACAATTGAAAATAAACACTTTTTTCCAATATCACAGCAGGGCAGTAGGCCAGTTTCCCTGCAGCTTTGAACAGCTTGAGCAACCAAGTATATCTCAAACAACCGTAAATTGGAAATATTATGAATCAAGCTGGATTATTTATTAAATTTATAGTAATTGAAGAGCTTCTTGGCCACTTCCAGTGCTTACAAACATCCCTCTTCTTTTTTATTCCAAAAATCTCAGTGCTTTTCTCTCTTTCATGTCACCCTTTTTTGGATTGGGGGAGTTTAAAGGGGACCCAAACACAGGAGGCAGCAGAGTGTATTCTTTATTGGATGATTCAGGCAATTCTTTCACATTTTATCAAAGGATTTACCCATGGTTGCTATGTTTTTTTTCAGACACCTTTATTGAATTATCACTTGTGACATAGGCAAACTTACATTTATACAAAAGTAATCGAACTGTATTAACAAGTTAAAATTAAGAAGCATTATATTTCACATATATTGTTATATATCTTATAACCTAAGCAACATTACATAAATGATTTAATTCCTGCCCCTTTTTTTAAACAAAAAACATCTTTATTAAACCATCACAGCATAGCAGTCACACATTTATATAAATGAAAACAAACCACACAGACACAATCCTAGTCACAAGCATTTTATGTCACAAGCCATACTGACACACTCTCAGTTGCAAACATTATATATGACTTGTAATCTACCACATCATTTTCAGTCAAACATTACATACTGTAGCTCATTTAAGTCCTGTCTTCTGTTAAACTTCATCCTCCCCTGTATGTATTGTTCTCACAATTCTCATTTTTCCTAAGTAGTTTACTCCTACCCTTTTCTAAAGATCTCAGTTCCAGTTGTTTTATCTCTGTTAATATATTCACTACTTCCAATATAGCTGGTTTAGATTTTGATTTCCATTTTCTAGTAATTGTTTTTTTGGCAGCCACCATAATTAGACACAGCAAGGCCTTACCATGTATAGGCAATTCCGATTCTGTATCACATCTCAAAAAAATCATCTCCATCATCACACCAATCCGTACAACCAGCATCTCCAACAGTGGATCTGTAGAGAATCCTTAAAGTCTGCCAACCCACCACACTCCCACAAGGTATCTCTGATGGAGTAGTCTGCAGGGAATCTTTAAAGTTTGCCAACTCATTACACTCCCAGGAAATATGTTCCCAATTACCTCTTTCTTCCTCATCACACCTCCAACATTTCCTTTCTACCTCAGGAAGAATTCTCTTGAGTCTACTTGGGGTATAAAAATACCTTTGTAAACATTTCCAAGCAAAAATCCTAAATCTTCTTGATTTTGTTGCATATTTGGGAGACATACATATATCCTTCCGTTGTTTCTTTGTGAATTGCTTATCCAGTCTCTCTTCCCAATCCTTTTTAACTTCCTCTGATTGATTCTTATAGTTATCATGCAATATTTTATATGATAATTCCTTTTTTAATTGCAGCTTTGGTTCTAGATTCTACTAAAAATTCTACCAGTGCTGGTCTTTCATTTAGGACCCGTCTATTTCTTTTTCTTTGCCTATCCTTGATAGGGAAGGCAATTTCTAACCTGCGGTCCAAATAAATGCTTGGCCTTTTCCCATTCAGTTACCTTTCCCTCTCTAGGTATTTACAACCAATACCTTGGTTTCTTTGCCAGTTTTATTCAATAAATTCCCACCCCCCTCTTGCTATAGTCTATATCCCTAATTTCAGTCATCCCTATTGGCATAATCTCTATTCTCCATTCCCGTGTTGGCTTAGTTCTTAGAATACTTTCTGCTACTTTATGGATATAATATTCTGTATGATTATTGTTGTTCTCCTTAAAAGCCTGCATCCAAAATCTCAGTTTGTGCTTGTTTCTTGAGCTTCCCCCCAGTTCAACATCATCCCTTTCCACTTTGAATTATATTTGTCTGTTTGTGCTATGTATAGGAGCCTTAATTGTGTAGCTCTGAAATACCCCTTCAAATTGGGTAATTCCAGTCTGCCCTATTCTGCTGGAAGAATGAGCTTATCCCACTTTACTCTTGCCATATTCCCATCCCAAATAAAGTCCTTCTTTATTAATTGGTATCCACAACTTCTCTTCGGGTTGATAAAAATATGCCTGACCTGTGTATAAGACTAAAGGGACCAAAAACATTCTGACTGCTTGTATCTTACTATCCATATCCATATAACAAAGAATCCATTTTCCCACTTTTTATCTTTTGTTTAGTCTCTTCCCATGCATCCTTAGCTGCCACACCAGAATAATTTTTAATCCATACTCCTAAATACTTCATTTTATCATTTTCCCATAAATATGAATGTTGCTGAATCAATTTATGTGTGGGTACATAATTTACCTCTGTTGCGTTTGTTTTAGCTTCATTAATTTTGTATCCCAAAAAGATTTAAACTGTCTCAAAATGTTTTACAACACTGTAATGTCTATTTCTGGTTTTGTCAATTGTAAAATAATATCATCTGCAAATAGAGCCAGGTTTTCTTGACTACCACACCAATTATATCCTTGAATTTCTGATTCCATTATTTTTTTTGCTAGTGGTTCAAAATATAACACAAATAACAAAGGGGGACGAGGACACTTGTGGTTCCTCTGCTCAAGCAGAAATCATCAGAGAAGAACCCACCCACTTCAGTTTTCACCTCCTATCCCTCATATATCCTCCTAATCAACCTTACATTTTTTCAGGAAATACAAAGCTTCCATTGACCTGCTCATAAAGTCCAAGCTTAGTCTGTCAAATGTTTCTTTGCATGAAGACCTAACAGCAACAATGTTATTTTCTTAAATTCTGCTTCCCTCTATATCATCAGTGTTATGTTTATGTTGTCATATGTTTGCCTCCCCTCCACAAAACTACATTTATGCATATCTATCAATTTTGGCATTACTTTTGTCATTCTTTTAGCCATTATAGACATGAACACTTTATAATCATGGTTTATATTGAAATGGGCTTGTATGAAGCTGGATCTGATGGATCTTTAACCTTTTTAGGTATTACAGCTACAGCTTCCAGGATGTTGGTACTTCTCTTCCTCTTAAAATACTGTTAAACAAAACCTTCCAAATTTCTATTAGTTTTTTCCTTCATAGCTACCAAATTCCACAGTAGTACCATCTATTCCTGGGGATTTTCTTGTAGATTGATTATAAATCACAATTTTATCTAATCTCCTCCTATCCTAATTGCTAGTAATTGAGCCTCATTTACCTCTAGCCTTGGCATATTTAATTCTTCCATAAACGTTTCCATTTGTATCTCTTCTTGATTTCCACATTTCTCTGTTTTATATAGACTTTCATAGAATTTCTGAAATATTTCTAATACCTCTATAGGATCTCTTGTTACTTTCCTTGTTATAGGCTCCCTAAACTTGGCGACAGCCCTTTCTTCTTTCTGCTGCCTGAGCCATGATAAAAGTTTTTGTGCTCTACCGGTAGTATCAAAAACAGTAGCTTAACAGGAGTCTTTCTAAACTCATGCATATTATCAAGGTTATCCCTTATTTTCTGCTTAGCATTTTGCAGTTGATCCATCCTCTTCTTGTTCTGTGAGATGCTGCCTTTTCTGCAATACTTTAAAATGTGTCAGTCCCCCTAAATAATTCTTGTTACTTCTTAACCATAGCTCCCTTTCTTTTATTTCCACTCAATTTTTAAACATCACCACAATTTTATCCCACTCCCTAGCTATGTTTTCAGAAGAAATTTTTGTCCTCTCTAATAGTTAGAGTAATCTCTACTACCCATTCCTTAAATTCCTCTCTTTTCAGGAGATAAGTGGGAAAGTACCAGTGTCTCATTTTTTATTTCATTACCCTGTGTTTTTATTTTAGTTATTATTGGTGCACGATCTGAAATAGTTATTGGGTGCATGTCAAGGCCTTCAATTAAATGCACATGTTGCTTTGAAATTAAAATTCTGTCTAGCCTAGCCCAGTTTTTATATCTGGGGGCAAAATATGTAAATTCACTTCAAGCTCCTATTACTGAATTCACATCTTCCATGCCAAATATTTTCATAAATTTCTTCAAAAATCTACTTTCCCTTGTTATACTTTCCTTCTGGGCCTCCTAAACACATCTTCACTGTTGCAAATTACACTCCAGTCCCCACCTATAAGTAATATTCCTCGCTAAAAACTGATTATTTCTCCCAGAATTTTCTTAAGCTCCGTTATAGCACTTTTAGGTGGAATATAAATACAGGGTCTATATTAGATCACTGAATGCTTAAAAAAGCGAACGGTGATTAATCGACCCTATGTAAATGAAAGCTTACAATTTCAAACTGTCAGAACAGCGATTTTTTTCCTAGGGAAAAAAATCGCTGTTCCAATAACAAAAAAAAAAATACTTTAAACATTACATTAAGTGGGGGACTTTGCCCCTACGTAAATATACCAAATCCGAGACTACACTACAGTGCAGAAAATGGCAAAGTAACAAAACGGCCAAGCGAATTCTTTCCCAGGGAAAGAATTAGATTAAAAGCCGCTTCAATATTTTGCCATTTCAGGCTTTTGAGTTCGACCAAGACTCATTCAAAAGAATGCGTCTTCGGTCTTCTAATAGGGAACCTAAATACATGCCAGTATAATCCTCCTACCTTGCCAATAGCCCCTTAGCTCTACAAATTTGCCATTATTATCTTTTTTATCATATTCTTTCACTATTGCAGCTCCTCTTGCAAGTACACCTCTTTTCCTTTGTCCCAGGTATTCTGCAAAATAACCTTCCTGAAAACCTTTATTTATCAAATTCACATGTTGAGTTTTTTTGAGTTTGTGTCCTGTAACATAGCTACTTGCACTCTGAATTTTTAAATATAGTTAACTACTCTTTCTGTTTGGTATTTATTTGTGAGACCATTGACATTTACTGACATTACAGAAAGCATCATTGCACTAAAAAGTTATTGTTCCCATCTTTTATGTATAACACCTTTTTGTTAATTATCTAGTTCCAGCTTTTGTGTTACTTGCATTCACTGTTTGACAGGTTGAACTTTTATACAGTTGATTTTTTTTTCATATCCATTTTAGCCTGTATCACATCTTACAAAGCTTTGCTTTATTGAAAGCCCTCAAACAAAAAAACAAACACACCCCAGTACCCTCTCAAAACCTATTGACTTAATACTAACATACAAAACTATGTTGATCTTGAAATACTGAACTTTTGCACTCCTAATAGGAAAAAAACTCCCAAACTGACAGCCACACTCACAGACTTGAGTTAACTTGAAAGAAAGGGTAAACATGCTAAGTTGCATGGTGCAGCCTGTACTTCTACTAAGTGCTAATTGGTTCTGTCTTTTTCTTTATAGCTCTCCCAGCTGGGTAAACCCCTAAATGCTTTCAGAGAACATTATCTTCTAGCACAATTCTCTTCTCATTTTTTTTTGTTCAATCAGTTACTCTCCACCAGACTGTAGCCAGTTTCTCTTAATCAGATTGTCTTCACGGAGACACGATAAACAGGCAGCCATGTTCTCTTTATCAGATTGTTTCCATGGAAACATGGACTATAGCTGCAGGTTTGCTACTGAGCATACATGTATTTGCTAGAAAAAAAGCCTCATAATATTCAATATTCTTTTTCATTTACATGCTGAGTCTTAAAACTTGTTACTAAATCAATCTAAGGTCTTTAATCTAGTCATTTCCCCATGCAAGAATGAGAAAAAGCACATTAATTTTTCTTTTGTCATGCTCTTTTAGCCAGGCTTTTTTTTTCCCTTTCATTGCCTACATTTCTTAAAACTGAACAAAAAGAAATAGAGAAGTGAGAAAGAAAAGAAAAAAAGGACAGCAGCACCTGTTTACAGTCCCCATTACATTTAAAAATTACTGAACAAACTTTAGTTTATTGCATTCAAAGAATACCATGCACCACAAAAATAGTGCTAGTAAGGAAAAAAAGGTCCTTACTTGTAGTTATCCTCCCCAAAGCAGTTTTTTGAATGTTAATGATATGAATTAGGGCGTATGCTTTAGAGTCCCCCACAAGTCCACCAGATTTTGAAATAGATTCATATTTCCAGATTTTCTTATTCTGCTATATTTCACACATAATTATTGCATTGTAATCCCACATTGTTACTAGTTTTAATACTGTTCATCTCCATCTCCCATATCCTGTCTCTGCTTAATTTCCAACATACTCTCAACAACTCTCATGCTCCCTTCCTTCACTCCAACATTTTCTGATGAAACATTGGAAAAAATTCACAGGTACAGTCTCTTTGTGGTTTTTATTACCAGAAGAACAAGAAGTAGAATATCTTTCTGTTTCACAGCTCCCTTTTTGTTGGACAAATTGTGTATTTCCTCCTTAGCATGTACTTCATAATTTTTTTTTCCCTCCAGGAAAGAATAATTTGCAGACAGCTGGGTACAGCAGTTTGAATCTCACACCTGCATCTCTACATTCCCTGAATAGTGGAATACATTTTCTCTTCTTCTGTCTTGTGTACAATGAGTATTCATTCTCCACAAGCATTCTGCTGCTTCCCACCTTCAGTACTTTGTTCTTCTGCCACAGTTTTGTCAGAATCAATTCCTTCTGCTGGTAGGATTGCATCTTTACTATTAAAGGTCTAGGTTGCTTTCTCATAGCCAGGTGTGGAGCATACACACGATGTGCCCTTTCAAGTAACATCTCCTGCTGTGGAATACTAGCCCATTTGCTTATTTGTGCTTTCATAAAATTATGCAGTCTGTTCCTTCCAGTTTTTCTGGTATAGCTGAAAAGCTGAGGTTTTCCCTATATCCTGTGTCCTGTATTTCTATTATTTTTTGAAACATCCCTTCCTGAGCAGTCTCATATTCAGCCAGCCTTTTCTTCATTTAGACTTGTGATTTTTGAACTTTATCAACTCCTCTGAATATTTGTTTAAAGCTTCTTCCATTTTTCCAGCCTTTCTTTGTTTGTGTTGATATACTCCATCAGTATTTCATTTACTTTAACCACGTCTGTGTACATTTGTCTTGTATCTTCCTGTAGGTTACTGGAATTCATGTCTGGAGGTTGCATTGCTTTTTGTTGAACAGCTGCAGAACTTTCCCCAGTCAGTGTTTCTTCCTCACTTTTTGTAGCTGATTTTTTCTAGGTCCCCTGTATTTCATTTTTTCTGGCATCCAGGCAATACACTTACTAGCCAGTTACTGAAATGTACCCGTAAACACAAGTCTACTGACCTTCTCTGCTGAGTTTCTGTTTTTACATTGGGAGAGCTAGAATTAAGCTGTTACTCAATGGGCAGCCATCTTGGAAGCTTTCCTGCTTGGTATGGTTTGATCACATGAACAAGCAAAGCTAACAATAGGTAAACCTGCGATACCCCCCATACAGAAGTGGGTTATTGCTATTATACAATGAGTGAAGAGCAAAATCTTGCCGCTATCCTCCTAAAGTATCCTGTAGCAAACAGCAACGCCAAAATCACAAAATCACAAAAAGAAACTAACAGGATACGCCACGAGAGCACTTGTTTCTTCAAAAATATCCTTTATTCCAAACGATGACATACACAAGAATGAGCGCTTTCGCGTGCTTCTTGCACGCTTCTTCAGATATATCTGAAGTGAAACAAGTGCTCTCGTGGTGTATCCTGTTAGTTACTTTTTGTGATATTATACAATGACCTTATTTAAGAAAGAAGTTGGTTATCTTTCTTAATGTCTTTGTATAATGATACTTCGATCCTTAGTGTTCTTTGCTTTTTTTTCATTGTTTACTGATGTACTTCATATGGTATATATGTCCCCATGCTTGCATAGTACATGAGTGCACTGCAAGGGAATTGACAGAAGAGAAAGCATTCCTGTAGTGGTTTGCCTCTCTCTCAGTCTCTTGTTGCTCTTTTTCTTTGTGAAATGGTAATGTCTGGCATTACTTAAATCATCAATTATTTACCCAGAAAGTTTTACATGGGACAGGGCATAAATAAGAAAAAAAGAGGGACATTTTGCTAAATATTGGATAGTTAAGAGGCAAGGTTAACAGCAACAGTAATGGCGGGTGACTTCAGAGTGGGGATGGGGGGGCGCTGTAGGAAGTAGTTGAATTGGCGGGACTAATTGGAGTGGAATGGGTTTCCATTACGACAGGTCAGTGATCTTTACTTGTGATCAAACAACAGATGGTGCCGGTCATTTATGCCCACAGACTGCATCTGCATTTGCTTTATTATAGCCATTTTATTAACTATATACACCTCAGATATCTGTCTACAATCAACAAGGCCAGTCTTGTATAAAATGGAGCATTAGACAAAGGACTCCATTGCATCTGTACTGTAGATTGGATTTCCCTGCACCTCTGTACTGCTTCTCCTCTTTTCCCACCATCCTGGCATCATACCATTTTAAGTACCTTTATCTGCACATTTTTTTTTTAAAAAAATACAGTATTTAAATTGATTTTAACTGTGTTGCAGGAATATTAACTGAACTGGAAGTTTTGACTCTGCTCTTCAGTTAGTCCCACCCACCCTCCTTGTTTTTGTTTTGGTGTTAATCTTAGTGGCCTTGAAACTGCCCACCCCTCTTGTAAATATGTGTTTGGATACTTCTTCTGGGCCCATCTCATTTGCTCACTCAACTGAGTGCAGTGAGATCATATTCTGATTTCAGGTACTCCTACTGTGTACAAAGAGAGCATCTGGGAAACAGAAAAAAAAATGTTAAGCTTGTTTCCTGCCTTTCCTGTTAAGTGGTATAGACTATTTGTAGGCTTCTGAGCCCCCAAGCCCTTCTGTGTTGGAGGGAAGCCTTCTAGCTTAGTTTTTTTTCTTATAACTAGCCAGTTTTCTAGTTTCAGCACTCAAATCTGTTTCTTTGATCTCAGCACTTGTTCAGGAAAAAAAAAAATCATCTGCTTTTACTGTACTTGTGTTTCTACCTACTTTATTTTACTTTTGCATCATCTTAAAAGTACTCAATTGTATTTATTACTGCTTGGTGTAACTCATTCTAAGCCTTTTGGTTTAAACACTTGGGCTTCGGACCAGTTGTTTTGCACTGAAAGGGTTTGTGGTCTGCACTGTAGTGGCAGAACAGGTAGCTTACATCCTTCTAGGTTGGGAACTGCTGACTTGAGGTCTCAGTGTCTGTTATGCTAAAAGTGTATTAATTCTGGTTTAAGCACTTGGGCTTTCAGGCCAGTTATTTTACATTAAGAGGGTTCATGGTCTGCACTCTTGTGGGAGGAGAGGCTGGACTCTGCCCTTCTGAGCTGGGAATTTCTGGTTAAAGGCTTATAGTGCATGCATATCTGAACTGCTTCTTACTGAAGTTGGTGCGCCTTGTTTGCTGTGGCATAAACTGGATTCGGGCCTGCTGGATCTAGCTTTGTTTGTGTAACTTGAGCACTAATCCAGGCATTCTCTAAAGTATTCGGTTGTATGTATTACTGCTTGGTAGTAACTTGATTAAAGTGTAGCTATCATTCTAAGTCTTTTGGATTAAGCACTTGGGCTTCGGACCAGTTGTTTTGCACTGAAAGGGTTTGTGGTCTGCACTGTAGTGGCAGAACAGGTAGCTTACATCCTTCTAAGTTGGGAACTGCTGACTGAGAGCCCAGTGTCTGTTATTCTTAAAGTGTATTAGTTCTGGTTTAAGCACATGGGCTTCACGCCAGTTATTTTACATTAAGAAGGTTCGTGGTCTGCACTCTTGTGGGAGAAGAGGTTGGACTCTGCCCTACTGAGCTGGGAATTTCTGGTTAAAGGTTTATAGTGCCTGAATATTTGAACTGTATCTTACTGAAATTGGTACACCTTGTTTGTTGTAGCATAGACTAGATCCAGGCCTGCTGACTCTAGCTTTGTTTATATGCTTGTTATTTCCCTGGAACGCTAATTCCACCTAATACGCGGCTTCTCAGCACTTCTGTGGATCACTAGTGATATCTGCATTGCTTACTGCACTTATGTCCTTGTTTCACTTGAAAGAAAGTTACTGTTTATCGTTTTTGCATTTAAGTTACCTGTAACACATTGCACTTAAGTTACCTGGCACTTGCTCACTAAAGCAATTATATAAGTCAGCACTAAAAATTAAAAGCACTACACCCTCACTCCCCATTGGCCCTTGTTTTCAATTATTAAGGAATTCCCAATATTATTCTAGCATGTCCAAAGGTCAGTTGTCAGTCTCCTCTCTGGTCCAGCTGGTGAATCTGGGAATCTTGAGGCAATGTTACAACTGCCTCATGTACACAGACAACCCTCTCCTCCTCCCAACAAATTCCAACACATGTGAGAGATGCAACCATATAGCCAAACTGGAGGCTAAGCTCTCTCAACTCAGTACTGGCATAACCAGTCAGGAGGAGAAGGAAACCACACTCACTACAATTCCAGTCTCACATAGACCTACCACAACAGCAAACCAAACACATAATCACACAAAAACATACTTGGAGGCTCTAAATAAAGATCTGCCTAAGCAGCAGAGACCTCCAAAGCAGACACCCAAGCAACCGCTACCCCAAAACAAAACATGTGCAACACATATCTCACAAAGCCAGTGTGCCGAACAGTCACAGCCCTTAAGACTAAACAACACACCTGATACACTTGTAATATGTGACTCTATCGTCAGGCACACTGATGTCCCGCTCACCAGGCTGAACAAGGAGAGGGTCACAGTGAGCAGCCTGTAGGGCGCTAGGATCCGCCACATAACACAAGCACTCAGGTCAGTCCAAGGCAAATACAAATATGACTCGGTCATTGTCCATGCTGGTGTGAATGACCTGAGACATACCTCCCTGGACTACATGAAAAGAGACATAAAGGAGCTCTCTGAGCATGTAGCCCAGGCCGGTATGACCCTGATCTTGAATAGCATCTTACCCTCACCAAGAATGATGCCGCAATATGAAGACAAGATGATCAATTTCAACAATTGGCTTAAGTACTGGTGTCATTCAAAGGGGATCCAATGCCTGTCAGCTTGGGATGATATGCTCGACAAGCCACGATGCTTCGCTAGGGACGGCTTGCACCTGTCACCCCTGGGCTTTCGGATATTGGCAAAGGCTCTTGCTACCCCTATAGTGCCTTTTTTAGGCAAGGCTCAAAAGACAAACCCACCTCCATAGGTATCACAAGGGATAAGAAACTAAGAGTAATGCTGCTCAACGCCAGAAATCTAAACCTCAAGATGCACGCACTCGAAACTCTCCTTAGCATGGAGAACATCGATATCTGTGCAGTAACAGAAACCTGGTTCAGGGCTCCGGATAGCACCCCAGCACTACCAGGTTATACCTCATACCATGCTTTTCGGCCCCAAAACCTGGACCGAACCACAAAAGGAGGGGGAGTATCGATATTCATCAAAGATACCCACACCTCCAGGTTGGTGGCAAAGCACGAAGCATCAGAGACTATCCATGTGCAACTAACAGTGGGTAAAACTGCCTTCCAGTTTATAGCCTGCTACAGACCACCCTCCCAAACCCAGGAAACCCACTCGGCCTTCCTGAGAACACTGGAAAATATGAAGGTCTCTCCAAACACCATTATATTGGGCGACTTCAACTACCCAAACATAGACTGGGAGCATTACTCTAGCTCCAACACCCTAGCCCAAAGGTTCCTAGAATTTATAAACTCAAATGCAATGGAACAACTTGTTACCACTCCCACAAGAGGGGAAAACATACTGGACCTGATCATCACCAACATGGGGAATCTATGCTCCAGACCAGAAGTGTATCCCTCACTGGTAAGATCAGACCATAAACTAATCTCACTGGATATTCACATCCCAACCCCACCCCCTGCCCAGAAAACCACAGTGAAAAACTTCTCTAAAGCAAATTTCACACTCCTCAAAACCGAGGTGTAGTCCTTCAAAGCCCCCGGGCCTGTGGAAAATACGGCCCAGACCGCAGAATCCTTTATAAACGCATTCTATGAACACCTTCAGGAATGCATGGATCATGCGATCCCAAATAAAACCAAGACCCAATCCTCCAAAGGCAGACGTCCTGTTTGGTGGACCCCAGCCATAAACAAACTATTGAAGGAGGAAGCTACTAAATGATAGAGCAAAATTCCAAAAAGGGAAGGCATCACTGATCAGTATTAGCAAAAACCTACGGGCACTCATAAAATTGTCTAAGGCCAGCTTCGAGAGACAAATTGCACAGGACACTAAGGATAATCACAAGGCTTTCTTTAGTTATGTTAGGAACCTGGGTGGTAATTCCCAGATATGCTCAGAATTAGTCCAAAATGACAAAAAATACACTGAACCCACAGACATTGCCAACATCCTAGCTGACAGGTTCAGCGCAAACTTCTCCCCCCCCCTCCCCACCTAAAGGGCAAGTATCTATCCCAGCAGAGTGCTGCCCCCCTGACATCTCAGATGCTCAGGTAAGAGCAGCCCTCTCCAAAGCAAAAAACACAGCATGAATGTGACTAGACGGTGTCCCGGACTGCACATGAACTCCAAGAAGAGCTAAACCCAAACATAAAACTACTGTTCAATCTCAGCCTTACTACAGGATATGTGCCCAAAGAGTGGTGTACAGCAACAGTGGTCCCTCTCCATAAAGGTGGTGCCTCAACGGATCTTGGAAACTATCGCCCCATAAGCCTGACTAGCTTGGTCTGAAAAGCTATGGAAAGGATCATCATGGACCTCATAAATAAAGATATTGGGGACCAACAGACACTGGATCCTACCCAGTTCGGCTTTGTTAAGGGCAGATCCTGCCTCTTAAACCTGGTTGATTTCTTTGAAACAGTCACCAAGGCCATTGACGAGGGGAATGTGGTCCACACAGCCTACCTGGACCTCGCAAAAGCCTTCGATACAATACCTCACTCGGGCATTATAGATAAGCTCACCAGCTTAAATATAAACCCCTATGTCACTAGATGGATTGCAAACTGGCTCAAGGACAGAACCAACATGGTTAGAATTGCTGGAGCCATGTCAGACTCCAAACCAGTTACAAGTGGCATCCCACAAGGCTCAGTCCTGGGACCTCTCTTGTTCGGTATATATTTCTCGGAGGTACAGGCCAACACGGAAGGACTGTGGCTGACCAAGTTCGCAGATGACTGCAAACTGGGCCATAATCAACTCTCCAGCCGACACAAGCATCCTCCAAAAGGGCCTCATAGAAACAGACAACTGGTGCCAGAGCCATGGCCTCAAGCTAAATGCCAAAAGTGTATAGTCATCCCCTTTGGCAAAAACAAAGTGCCCACAAATTACCACATAGGTGGTAATCCATTAAGTACAGAAGAAGTAATTAGGGACCTGGGGACCCAAGTTGATAGCAATCTCTCATTTGACAACCACGTGGCCAAAGTGGTTAGAAAAACATTTTATATAGCCCACCTAATCATGAAGGGATTCACATCTAGATCAGGGGAGGTCATCTTTACTCATCCCTCATCCCTCATCAGGCCCATAATTGAGTACAATTCCCCTTTTGGGATGTACCTTACCAGACACCTGCAGCAACTGGAAAGACCCCAAAAGTACCTCACCAAGAGGATCAAAGGGATCAAACAGATGCCATATGCTGCCCGGTTAAAGAAACTCCAGATGTACTCAGTGGCATACCGCCTGTTCAGAAGCGATCTGTGCCTGACCTATAAAGCCATGTCCAACCCGGAATTAATGGACATGCTGCACCTCAGAAAATCCAAATCCCATCGAGCTACGCGCTCGAGAGACTTGAACCTCAGCACTGAAATAAATAGGACATGCTGGAGGGACAGATTCATAACCCAGAGGCTCCCTTCACTCTGGAATAAAATTCCAGTCCAAGTTCGGCAGAGTCCCTCATTGACTCTCTTCAAGAGGAATCTTGATGAGTGGATGGGAGATCGTAGGTTTACCCCAGGTATCACTTCTGTGTCACTGTTAGACAGAGGCACAGTATACTAACCTCGAAAAAGGGCATAGCAAAATAAATTCAAAATGGGTGGTGAAAGCCAAACACATTCTGGCTAGGCTTATAAATGCCCTAGGGCAGATAGCCTAGTATGAACCTATGAACCAACTGCATAGATTGCTTCTTTCTAGTTTTTTCACAGTTTGTCTTGGTTTTAGCCCTTTCTTCTATTCTTTATCATACTTTAACTAGCCAAAATTCCAGTGCAATAACTGTGGAGGAAGTAAATGAATTAGGTCAGGGGCCTCGAGTGCCACTAGGCCCTCAGAAGTCATAGGGTCTAGATGGTTGAAGATGCATCTCGAGTGCTTTTTAAAACAAAATTGATTCAGTGATGGCTTGAACAAAAATCATGACTAAAAAAGAAATTCAGTCTTATTTTTCCTTTTAAGAAAAAAATAAGTTGTGTCTAAAGCCTAATTTCCAAAACTAGTAAGATAGTAGTTTTCAGTGAACTGAAGTGACAAATGCTTGCAAGGGTATATAAATCTTACTTGGAAATAGTGTCATCCTCCCTACATTTACAAAAAAAACCCAGTTATGTAAGGTGTGCACCTGTGGTGTTAGACTGGGATGAAAGTAAAAGGGCAACCATTTGAAATATTGGGAGCTGCTAGAGTGAGTCCTGAAACATGGAGACTGAATGCTGAAAAAGCAGACCTGCATATACCAAGTCTGAGATTGTCATTTCATTTCCCAGAATATTCTCTTTTCTCTGAGGTATGGGGATCTCAGAATCAATGTGTGTGTGTGTGTGTGTTTTTATATATATATATATATATATATATATATATATATATATATATATATATATATATATATATATATATATATATATATATATATATATATATATATATATAGTTTACTATCACATGTTCGACAGTACAGTGTTTGAGTAGACAGATGTCCAAACAAAATGTTCGGAAATCAGAACACCAAACACTATAAATGCGGAATGGAGCATTTCAGTGAAGTCAAATGTCAAACATGTCGACTACACTGAAATGATCAAATCTGCTCAACATTCTACAACAGTTTTTTGCTGGGGGGCAAGCCCCCCCTGCACCCCCCTACTTATATATACAAACTCTGAGATCGCACTACACTGAGGAAAGGGTACATTTCCTGATCCCCACTATAGTGTGATCTGCACTACATTGTCGAACCATGATATAGCGAATGTTCATTATTGTCAGGTTCAACAATGCAGTAATCGCAATTCCAGTTCTGCTACCTGAGTTTCGCACATTGGTTGATCGCACATAGTGCGATCGACAATGTGATAGTAAACCAATGTATATTTATGTGTATATGTATATGTATATGTATATATATATATATATATATATATATATATGTATATTTATATATATATATATATATATATATAAAATGTATGTGTGTACACATCAGAGGGTGCAGGACGGCTTGCATCCATGCAAAAAAGTATAAAGGAGAAGAATGTTGTTTGGGATTCACTCTTCTCCTGGATTTTCAGCCTTGTTTTTCAACATGCTGGCACTCAGCATTTTGAGTAGAGAGCCAAGTAAAATCACAGATGACCAAGAATAAAGGATAAAGTTAAAGGAAAATAATGGTGGACAAAGGTCTAAAATCAGGAGCAGATATTACACTTACATATTTAGAACAGCAGCCTTGCATTAGCATGCTTTTTCTGAAGGCTGTTAAGTCTGAAACTCAAATGTCTGTCATTTAGTGACTGCTATCCCCACTGATTTTGCCAGATAAAATAAAACATTACGAGGAGAAAAACAAAACATAAGCCAAAATCAGAGACAGTCTACAAAGTTAAATCAAGGACAGTTGAGATAATTTATGCCCCACTTGCTTACATATATTATACACTAATGGACAAAAAAAGCACACACACATAAATGCAACAATCAGTTCCAGCTATATGTGCAACTGTACACCACAGAACCTTGATTGGGATTAAATGAATGAATAAATACACTACTGACTCGGAGGAGTTGGAGCCTGTCTTCTGTGTGAATATTTGTTTGCTCAGCTGGATAAAGAGTTCTAGAAGCACATCTATTTAGTCTTTCCTTGTCCAACAGCATTATCTGTTAAACAAACATTCCAGTACTGTATGCAGAAACATCCAGTGCTAATGTAAACAGCAGGTCTTTGTCATAATGCTGTAACATTTTTCATATGAGTGATGTTTTTGAGTTCTTGGAATATGTTCTTTTAGGAAGCTATACAGTGGTGCCAATACTGTACTATGATTGAGTACAAACTTGTCATAGTAGTTTCTACAGCTGTACACTGAATAATATACAGGAATGCTAAGACAATGGAGAAAACAAGTACATGTCAAAAGGAAAAACATTTGACAAAAGTCTTATATGCAGTACATATAAGTGACTATGTAGGGGAAGGAGACAATGGCATATCATCAACCATTTTTACCTCTCAGCAGGATGACAGATACATTGCAGATCTACTAGATAAAACAGGACAGCATGAATTGGTGTTGATAATGGGTGACTTGAATGCACATATCGGGACAGACAGAACAGGATATGAGGACTGCCTGTGTCCACATGGGTAGGGCAACAGGAATAAAGGAGGAGAGGCCATTCTAGACTTCTGTCTGGCAAATGGCTTTTTTAGCAGCCACTAGTAAAATCAGACTCGGCAATTTGCTGAAAAAAGAAAATAATATCCAAACAGCAAAACTTTCTGGCGTACAAAGAACCCTTCTTCAGTGCTAAAAGAGACAGTCACAAGATTACATACAAGAGTGGCTAACCTGCAACTCAGGTAGATTTCTTCCAAGTAAGGAAAGAGCACTGGTGTAGAATCAGTGATTGCAAAGTTATCTCCAATGAAACAGCTGGCCCCCAGCATAAACCATTGGTTGCCGCAATCAGCTGCAAGCAATTGTCAGAGAATGCTCTAAGGTCAACAGAGACCAGGCTGAAGACCTGAAAGTTGAGTAGAGAGTAATTGCAACAGTTCAGTGAATTACTCAGGGCTCTATCACCCCAAGAAAAGAGGGAAATAGGGGGAGCTGAAGAATAATGGCAGTATCTCAAAACAGCATGTGTGAGGACTACAGAACAGATATGTGGTCAAGCCAGGTATGGAAATAAGGTACATAAGGAAGGCTGGTGGTAGAGTGCAGAAGTCCAGGAAGTCATCAAAAGAAAGGGGGACTGCAGGAAAAAGTGGGAGATAGAAAAGATGGACCAGGCTAGAAAGGAATAGTGGTTTGCTAGCAAAGAGACTAAGAAAGGAGTTGCATTAACAAGAACAGGGCATCAGAAACACTCTACCAGCTTCTGGAAAGTGGCTCAGTAGGTGGCACAAAGAAACTAAATCGGGTTTCAAGACAAAGACAGAAAAATAAAGAAGATAATCGGACACCCTTAGTAAGGGATGCCAACAACATACTGCTCACCAGTCCACAGGACATCAAAGGCTTCTGGAAGGAATACTTCCAGCAGTTTCTGAATAAAGAAAACCCCACAGAAGCTGTACTGCCCAGACACAGCCTACGATGAGTGAAGAACAGGAGCCTTAGGTGAAGTAAGAAAAGCATTAAGGAAAATTAAGCTAGGGAAGGCAGCAGGCTCAGAAGAGGTCCATACTGCTCAACCTGTTAGAGTAAAAAATCTTGACAAAGCCATAAATAATGGAGGGGGGGCAAAGGCCCAAAGATAGGGGCAATTTTTAAATATTGGCTCTTAAAAACTTAGAAAGTTGATAGAATAACAGGTTTTGTTGTAGCATGAATTTTCTGATAACTGTGAAGTCTGAATCTCAGATGTATGCCATTATTTTTGGACTTCAATCCTCAATTATTTGCCAGAAAACCACAATTTCATGAGAAACAGACCAAAAATATGAGGCAAAAATCTGGACATTCTGCGAAAATCTGTACAGTTGAGAGGTATGAGTAACAAGGACCCAGTGACTCAAGTACGAACAGTGTTCGGTCTCGCGAGGTGTTCCCAGTGGGCGTGGGTGTGCGCCAGGTTTCAGCTCTGAGCCCACTGCTGTTCATACTGGTGATGGACTGCATTAGCAAACAGATTGGAGGGGACTGATCAACAAAGTTGCTGTATGCAGATGATGTGGCATTACTGGCAGACTTTGAGCAAGAACTTCACCAAAGGACAGGGGAATGGAATGAAAAACTGAAGGCACATGGCATGAATCTATGTAGAGATAAGACACTGGTAATGGCAGCAAATTGAGGAAATCAGAAGAAGCTGGGATTGAGATAGAAGGGAAGATAGTGGCATAAGTTAATACATTCAAGTATCTGGGAAGGGTGGATAAGGAGAAGGAAAGTCTGAGCGAAGAGGTCAAAGCTAGAATCAGAGGGGCTGTAGCCAACTGTCATAGAGTGCCAGGTGGTAGTGTGTGACAGAAAAATGACAAAAAAGCTGAAAATTATGGTGTACAAAACAGTGGTGCTGTCAGTACTACTGTATGTTACAGAAACCTTGGCAGTAACGGCAGAGCAGAAGAGAAAAGTAGAGCTGATGGAAATTAAGTGTCTGAGGGGGTGGTAGGATGTGCACTGTGGGACAGATGAAGAAATGAAGACATAAGAGCAGAAGCCATAGTAGCTCCAGTTGCAGAAAAGATCAAAAAGAACAGATTATGGTGGTTTGGGCACATGTGCAGAAAAGCAGAAGAAAGTCTGGTGAAGAATATTTGGGACAAGCAGGAAGAAAGTAAGAGAAAAATGAGGGTGTCCAGCAAAGAGGGGATGGACTTTGTGAGAGAAGATCTGCAACAGTCTGGTATGAGTGTGGCACTGAATCAAGACAGATGGCACGACACCCCAACACCATGTAGAAAATGAGAAAAAAGAGGTTGATGATGATATGCCCCTGTATTTAGTCTGCGACTTGCTAAACTCTTGTTTTGACTTTTTCACTTACAGATCCCCCACCATTATTCTTTTTAACACTTTCTACAAGTTAGAAATACTAATTATCTGTTTCACTAGTAACCAGTAATTATAGCTATATGACCACACTTCTCCATGATTCTTAGAAAATGGATGGCACAGAGTTCAATTTAAATAGTAATCTGTTATATGCAAACAATACTTTGTGTGTATTAATTGTTAGATATTTCTTAGAGTTATTACTCAGCACTGTTTGTTGATAAAAAAAGGTAAATCAGTTTTCAAGAGCACTGTTCCACCACTCACCATAACTGTGCATTGTACCATTCATGGCAATAGGTATATTTCCATTTTAGAAGCTTGATTTTTTCTTGACTTATGATCACCGCTCAGGTGAATTGAACTGTGTCCCCCTTTGTTAAGGGAACAGTATATGTAGCCCCTTTGTCTGCTTCAGAACACTGATAATGTTTTGTTTTTGTCATTTATCAAAAATTAGATAGACAATTACTCTTTAGAAGCATTTTTGTATTGCTTTCAAAAATTGCTATTCTTCACTTGGAATTGCATTTTATTGTGATATACTAGTTGAGTATATACCAACTTCCTATAGCTTTGGCATTTTGCATCTCTAAATTTATATTGTTGTTTGCTATGACTTTCATTATAAAGATAAAATCTTTTCTTTCTCTGGCTGCTGATTTGATTTTCTGCCTTATAGATTTTGTCAGCAGGTACCTTATATTTCCTCAGCAGTTGAGTATCTCTGCTTTTCCCATGCTCATTGCTATCTGGAGTGCTTTTGGAATTGTTAAATTTAATTCACATAACTGCTTTCTCTGAGTTTCGCTGTGAATACCACTAATGAGCATCTTGTAGTGCTTCATCCAAATTCAAACCGAATTCACAGTTCACAGTACACTCATTTAGGTGTTCTATGTACCGCCTCACACTTTCATCACTTGTGTGGCTGCAGTTATTAAAATGAAATCATTCTGCTGTTATCATTGGTTTGAGCTCCAAATGTCGCTTGAACAGATAAGAAAACCAACCATAGTCTTTAGACCCACTCCACTTTCTGACATTGCACTGTTGGACAGTCATAGTTTTTAGATGTCTGGGTTCACTTTTAGGATTCTCAGTAGTGATACAACTAAATTAGAAGCTTTAGCACAGTGCATATATAAAACATGTAAAATGTATTTTGTAAAAAACGGTCTCTTCCAAATACTAGATGTCCAGACTTGTTAATTATGTATCAGACTGTGAAGATTTGTCAGACAGTTCTTTTCAATCCCTGGAGTCTGTTTCGCATGGTCTGTGTTAGCTTTATTTATTTTTGCATGACATGATGATTCAACTGGGGAAAATTAGTGTATAATGGAGGTATGGAAGGAAAGCACTAAAAATACAAGATTTATTTACAGAAAGTCCAGTGTAAAACATTTAATTTCTGCAAACACAGAAATAACTGTACACAGAAATATACAGGGAATGCTTTGACAATAAAGACTGCAAGTACTTGCCACAAAGAAAAGAAAAAATAGTTGACCAAATTGACGTATACAGTATTTAAGCTATAGTAACTTTTCTCTTTGGGTGTATATAGATAGATATATGTACTTAATTTATGCAAAACCAAACCAGCAGAAAAGCGTAACTGTTGTGCAGTGAAAAGGCTACCCCCAAACCAACCACCCCTGACACTAAAGTTCCCATGGAAACACAATTCAACTCCCACTTTGTGAACTCAATTCTATCCTTAGTATCACAGGACAGTTCCTTCCTCACTATCCCCCCAACACAAATAACACTAATACAAGCTTTACCCTCAAAACAGTTTCCACCACTTCAATCAAAAGCATGCACTCCAAACTAAAAACCTCATCAACAGCAGCCAACCTACTCTTTGAAACTTACAGCAGATGCTATTGCTATCCCAGTCTCCACTCTCATAAACAGATCAGTTGTTGAAAACTATGTGCCCAAACTCTGGAAAATATCCTATGTTACACCCATACATAAAGGCGGGACCTCCACTGAACTTAATAACTACAGACCCATTGCTTTACTCTCCCCCCTGGCCAAAATCCTAGAAAAATGCATCCATACCCAGATGCTAAACTATCTCCTAGACTGCAACATCCTGTCACCTACTCAGCATGGTTTCAGACCTGCCCATAGTACCACTACAGCTCTCCTCTGCTTCACAGACACAGTAAACCGTCTCAAAAATGAAGGCCTGCAAGTGTCAACTCTTTTTTGGATATGTCCAAAGCATTTGACACAGTCTCACACCAAATCCTGCTAAACAAACTAAACCAATATCATCTATCTAATTCCACTCTTACCTGGTTCCAAAGCTACTTAACTGACAGGTACCAAGCTGTGAAATGGGAAAATTCTCTCTCTCCTCAGCTGCCCATAACTATAGGAGTCCCACAGGGTTCTATCTTAGGACCACTACTATTCACAGTCTTCACAAATTACCTCCACACCTCCACACAGCATGCATCTATAATTCAGTATGCAGATGACACTACCTTAATCTGTGCTGCACAAAACATTCCCACCCTCCTGCAAACAACTCAACTAGCATTCTCTGACGTTGAAAACTACCTTACCAAAGCCCAACTTATCCTCAATCCAAAGAAAACTCAGCTTATGATTATAACCAGTTCTAACAAAAACAGTAACAGTCAATTCACTATCTACTCCACAAATGCTACTCCAATTGCTCCAGTGCCACAGGCTAAGCTATTGGGAATAACCATAGACTCCCACCTAAAATTTGATAGTCATCTGAACTTAACTATTAAAAAAGTACATGCCAAACTGGGGTCACTCTACCGTATAAAACCATTTCTTACCAACAACACAAGATCAGCCATTGCTCGCTCCCAACTTCTATCCACCCTACTCTATGCATCTCCCATTCTGACTAATCTCAACAAAACTGAACTAAGCAAAATGGAAGCTTGCTATAACAGAATTGCCCGTTTTGCTGCAAAATGCTCATATAGAACTCATCATTGTACTGCTTTGAGACAACTCCACTGGCTTGAACTGCCCAACCTCCTAACCTACAATCAGCTCTGCCTCTGTCATTCTATCTATTACCTCCCCAATAAGTGTCCTGCCCTCAAAAACCTAGTACAACATCACTCAGCCAAAAGGCCTCTTAGATCATCAAGCAAACTACTACTAGAAGTCACCAACAGTTACAATAGCTTTGGAGATGCACTATATAGTAGTTTGGTGGCTAAAAAATGGAACTCTGTCCCTACTAGCATTCAAAACACATCATCCAAAGCCTCCTTTAAAGACCTCATCAGGCAAAATCTCAAGCAAAGTTGGCAGTGCCATGATTGCTCCCCAGGCTAGTGAAAGCAGATAACATATGCATACTAAATCTAGAGCAATTTATAATAGTTTTTCAATCTTACTCACAAACACTGGCTAATCTACAATGTATGTACTGTACCTGTGTACTATGTATGTATTCTACCTACATTCCAAAGTTCAGCTGTACACCACAAATCTATTACTTACCTTTATTTTTAAAATTAATATCTTTTTTGATTGTTCTCTCCACTGTAACTGTTTGTGCCGCATGCCACTGTAAAAACATGTCTCTTGTAATTTTTGTGTATACTGATTATGTCTAAATAACTAAATGTGTCTGTAATTTTTCTTTGTGGAGCTTTTCTCCCCGGGCCTCTGCTGAAAAAGGGCCTTTTCGGCTCAGTCAGACACCCCCGGTTAACAAATGTAAAATAAATAAAATAAATAAATAAGTTAATTCTATTGGTATATACAAGGCATAGCAAATGCATTATCAGTAAACTAGGCAAATTCAAAGATACAAATATAAATTATCAGTGGCAGTAGTTGGGGTTGAGGATCTATGCCAAAATAAACACAATAGTTGTAAAGCTGGTATAGATGTCTGTTAGAAGAGTTTTGATGATGTACCAATTGCATAGCATAAGACCCATTACTGCACTTGTTGTTGTTTGTCTTTTCGTCTTTTCCTGGTTAGGGGTCGCCACAGCGGAACTCCGGTCCACTAATGACTGGCAGTAGATTTTTATATGGTGCCTAGTTGCCAGCCAGACGCCCAACCTTCAGTGAAGGCACGCCCATTACACGTCTTTAGGAGGCCACTCGACCGCGGGGAGGACATGCAGACTCCACACAGAAGGCACTCCAGCCGTGAATCGAACAGGAGAACCTCTTGCTGTGAGACAACAACGCTACCACTGTACCACCGCGGCTTCGTTACTCCACTACTAATATAATTCTGTTTTTTCAAATGAGAAAGAGATGTAGCAAATTAGAAATAGTGATGGTAACTAATTGCAAATAGTAATATGATTAAGTGTGTAGTGTATATATATATATATATATATATATATATATATATATATATATATATATATATATATATGGGTCTACTTCATATGACTGACAGTTCATATGACTGACATTCATTTGGTCGACAGTTCATTTGGCTGACAAAAAGCTGTGCCCCCCACACACCCCCAACTATATATAACAACTCCACGGTCGCGCAGCAGTGGGGAGGGGGGCAAATCCCAGGTTTTTGCCTTGAATACTTTTTGTTAGCCAAATGAACTGTCGACCAAATGAATGTCAGTCATATGAACTGTCAGTCATATGAAGTAGACCCATATATATATATATATATATATATATATATATATATATATATGTTTGTGGTGTATGGAAATTGTTGATTGTAGTTTTAGTTTACCAAAGTTTTCTTTGAGTGTTGTCTGTGGAAAAGCCACGTGCGCCTCAAGGCATTTCTGCAGTTAACTCCTACAGATGCCTGTAGGTGTCAAATATTGCTTGTTCATATTTGCATTAATAGTTCCAAAACCATGCTACATACAAGGTATCAGAACTTTTCATTTAAAGCTTTCACAATGTCAAACACAGTTGTATTGATATTT
This sequence comes from Protopterus annectens, assembly GCF_019279795.1. NCBI lineage: Eukaryota > Metazoa > Chordata > Ceratodontiformes > Protopteridae > Protopterus > Protopterus annectens. Next base: position 919,520,402 of record NC_056730.1, read on the forward strand.
GACCTCTGTCTAATGTAGTTAAAGAGATATTGAATATTATTTGTATACTGTTTATTTGTATTGTAATTTTCATATTTCTCTAAATATCTCAACATTCAGATAACAGACAGAAGTGCATAACCTTATATGAAAGCTCATAGCTCTATGTAGAAAATCCTGCTGTTTTGCTTGAATAGTGACTGAGATATTGTAAGCTGTTTATACAATATTAAAAATTTTATATTCACTGTCTTTATTTTGACTTATAAAATGGAGTTTAAAGCATCAAACTGAATTAATGCCACCAAGCTATAATGGAGGAAATGAGTTAATTCGAGAGAGAGTGTGTGTGTATGTGTGTGTGCACGCGCTCATGCACATTTTCTGCTAAGGGTTAGAGTAAGGGATGAGGGGGGATAGATTTAATTTTGTGAATGTGTGCTGTTATTTGAAATGTGTGTAGCAGAAAGTTAGTACGTATTCAGAATGTTAATACTGAAAGTTTCTGATATAGCAGAAGTTTAACATCATCTTACCAATCTGGCTTCCAGTGCCCCATGTCCATGCTGGAGCCAGTAGTTGACCCTAAGGTTGTCCTGGGGGTCTGAACTGTCTTTGCATCCATATGGGGGGGTTCTTTATATGCTCCAACCCTTCTCTTCCCTACCTTCTGAGATCTTCAGCTATGTCTGAGTGAAAATCCCCTCTTTGGACCACACCTCTCCTTAGAGAGCATCATCAATGAACTCCCTTCCACCCAGGATGTACATGCCTGTTCCTCCCTGCAGCTCTGAGCTGCAAATCAAACCTCTGTTGTCTGAGACGTAATTAGGGCTTTATCCCTCTACTCCAGCAAAGCAGATTAGTTTATCTTACATGCCTTGAGACAAACCGTATGTTCTGAAGTGCATAGGAGAAAACACGTATGCTAAAAATCTATTTTATAAAGTTGCTATGTTGATTCCTTTATAATTCATTTGACATGCTTTTCTTCTTGCATGATTGCAGGATTTTGTGGGTTTTTTTTGGAATGTGTTATATTCTGGTCTGGGTTTATCTTCACAGAACATTGGTTGGATATTCTACAAATGTACTGCTTGTATAAAAATAGTAGGAGGAGGGTTCATGAAAGCTGGTTTTCAAATTGTCATCATCCCTGCATATTGGCTGGATTTCCATCATGTGTTTTTCTTTTTTAAGTATGGTTCATGTGTTCATAGTGTAACCATGTTAGTGGAGGTCTTGTCCTTATACTGGCACAACTGTTACCTTAGTAGTTGCAGTGTTTTTTTCTGCACAGCTCTGTCAAACACACTTGCAGGAGGAGACAGAGTAAAGAAGGCTTGCTTCAAGTCATGCCAGCTGTGCTGCTGTCCCTCCCTGGAACAAATGAAGTGATATCCTAGTGCTTGTCTGTAAATAACAGATAACTTTATGTGGTTGAGATGATCCGTCTATGCAGCTATTATTCTCCTGTAAACATATATCTGTGAGGTTCCTATGTCTTGGTTTTCAGGAAGGCACAACCTAAAGGTGGCTACTCCATGGAGAGTATTATAGAGGAGTGGATCATGTTTTTCTTCCAGTAGGGTATCCCAATTACATGAAAAGTATGCCTGTTTGCATGTTAGCAACTTAAAACTGTAGATTATAATATAACCATTAGTGACACTTTGTAGCATTAATATCGCTATGAAAATATTGCACATCTTTATACAGACTGTAATCAAGTACATTTTATGTGGACAGTAATTGCGCATATTTTGTCTGCCATTATGGCATTTCAAGTGACATTTCTCAGTAATGTGTAGTTCAGTCAGATATGGAACTTTAAATAGAGAAAACATAGTTAATGTCTCAGTTTCAGTTCATTGTAGTATTCTTCATGTAGATTTGATTCTCATAGCTTGTTCTTTTACATGTGATCTCTCATTAGTTGGCAGGTCACTTAGTCAAAGAAATCTGTTACAAATAATATTATGTATTTTTAATTTCTCCATAAGGAGCCGCTGATGTCCAGTGAAAATGCAGAAAATAGCACTGTAAAAGCCAATAAGATTAATGATTCTTCACATGAACTTTTTAATTACTGGTCTACTGCCCTTCATTGTCTCTTTTTTTTTTAATTTTTGGAAACATGTATATGCTGTCAGGGTATACCATTATGTTAGCATTCAGCACTACCTGCCAGACTGTCAGCACGGGTTTTGTTACAGTAGTGGAACTAATATCTTAATAGTATTGTTACTGCGCATCTTGACTTGCCAGATACATTTGATGCTGTCCACCACCAACTCTTCTTCCGTAGGAGGCACTAAACCTTTTTTTACTAATCTTGTTAATAGCAGTTGTATTGCTGTCACAGGAAAAATAAGCATATTTGCAGCATTCCACTTGCATTTAGTCTCGTGTATCAACACACTTTACTAATGTATTAATCATAATCTATAACAGTTTCTCTCATTTCCAGCAATGCAACAACAGTTGCTATGTGGACAAATTAACATTATCTATTCAAACTTCTTCCAGCTTGTTTCCAGCCCTTTGTATAATATTATACTCTAAACTATATCTAGAATGCATAATTCTTTATTCCCTTCAGGCAAAAATGCAAGCTGGATAACTCCATACTGATATCTTTATTTTCTCAACCTTACATCTTAATAATCATTCTCATTCTTCCGCAATTATGTATTTCATAAGCAACCATGTCTTGGAGTTCTCCTTTTAAATATCTGTCACCTTCAGTAGACCTATTGCTGATATAACCCTTCTCATAAGTAGAGCAATTCCACCAAGGTACGACTTCACTTGTATTTTTCACACAAACAAGTTTTATGAGAACACACTTTCTTCAGAAATAAAACCATAAACGCTGTTATCACCACAAATGTGTTTTTGTCCTCTAAAGACTTCCTCAGATGAAATAGAAATGCATACCTTTTATTTCTGAAGAAAGTGTGTTTCTATAAAGCTTGTTCATGTGAAAAATACAAGTGAAGTCATGCCTTGGTGGAATTGCTCTATTTTTTTTTTTGGATTTGGCTGTTTTTTCTGAGCAATTTACTTTCCTGTTCATTTTGGCTGTTGGTGCCATCTCATAAGTAGTTTATAGTGCTTTATTCCTACTTTCCTGAAATATCCTCAGTCAATTAAACAGGTACCCGTTACACATTATATTGCTCTCAGACACTGTTTACTGTATTCCCCTCCCCAAACACGGTTTTCTTTTAGTCTAGGCAATTCAGATCCTGTGTCCCAGCTCAAAAAGATTAATTTCCTTAGTTACAGCCATTTGTTTGCCCACTGTTTCTGACAGAGTACTCCGTAGGGAATTTTTAGAATCTTGACTACTCATTACACTCCCAAAAAGCATGTACTCAATTTACCTCTTTCTTCCCCATCACTTTTGCAGCATTTGCTATCTGGCTAAAGAAATATTCTTTGAAGTCTACTTCAGTTATTAAAATACTATACTTTTTGGGCTTTGTTGTATACCTGGGAGCCATACATATGTATTCCCATTGTTCCCTTGTAAATTGCTTTTCCACTGTCCCTTCCCAATATTTTCTAAACTCCTCTAATTCATTCTTATAGCTGTCATGCAGTGTTTTTACATCCTGCTAATTATCCCTTTTTAACAGCAGTTTCAGTTCTGGATTTGACTAAAGCTCTACCAGTACCAGTGCATATCTTTCACTTAGGATTCCGCCTTCCCTTCTCTTTGCCTATACTCAAATATCAATCCCTAGTATGGAAGGCAGTCTCTAACCTGTAGTCTAAAATTTTCTTGGCTTCATGCCTGTCTGTTACCTTTCCCTCTCTCGTTATTTGCTGCCAGTACCTTGGGTCATTTGCCAGATTTATACAGTAAATTCCAGCCCTCTATTATCTATTTTCTGTACCTCTACTAGCAGTCATCCTTATTGGAAAAATCTCTTTCCTCCATTCCTGTGCTGGCTTAGTTTTTAGAATACTTTCTGCATGTTTATGAATGTAATATCCTGTATGGTTGTGGTCAAAGATTTGCATTCAAAAACCTACTGTCTCCTTGTTTCTTGCTCTCCCACCTCATCAGCATCCCTTTCCACTTTAATTAATAACCTCCTGCTTATTTTATGTAAATGAGCCTTAACTGTGTAGCTGTAAAATGTCCCTTCAAATCTAACCGTAAATCACCCTGTTCTATTAGGAGAATCAGCCCACTTAAATATTGCCTTCCCCTTCCCTTCCCGATAAATTCCTTCAATTCTTTATTAATTATTGTCTACACCTTTTCCTCTGATTGATAAAAATATGCATGACCTGTAATATAAAACTAAATGGACTGCATGTATCTTGCTGTACATATCCGTAAACAACAGCTTCCATTTTCACAGTTTTTGTATTATTTTCTGTTTAGTTTCTTTAGCTGCATAACAAAAGTCTTTTTAAATCATTCTCCTAAAAATTTCATCTTTATTGGAATTGCTGAACCAGTTGTTGTGCGGTTTCATAATTTGCAGTCTTTGTTTTATCTTAATTAATTTTATATCTTGAAAAGACTTGAAACTGTTTAAAAATGTACCACAGCACTGAGATGTCTTTTTCTGGATTCACTAAGAACAAAGTAGTATAATCTGCAAATAAAGCCAACCTTTTTTGATTAGCATACCAATTATGTTCTTGAATTTCAGAGTCCCTTATTTAATTTTTCAGTAATTCTACATGTAAAACAAATAACAGTGGAGAGAGGACAACCCTGCCTGGTTCCTCTATTCAAATGCAGTTTAACAGAGAAGAATCCTCCCACTTCAATTCTTGCCTGTGATCCTTCATATATCTTCCTAATGAACCTTATTATTGCACGATGATATACAAATGCTTATAGTCATAAAATCCCATTGTACTCTGTCAAATGCTTTCTCTGCATCAAGACCAACCAACAACAGCAGTATTTTCTTACTTTCTGCTTCCCTCTGGATCATCATTGTTCTGCTAATGTCAGATGTTTGCCTCCCCTCCAGAAAACACTTCGATACATATTGATCAATCTCAGTAACACTTTTGCCATTCTTTTAGCTAGTTAAACTGAAATGGCTATGTATGAAGGTGGGTCTGATAGGTCCTTACCCTCTTTGGATAATACAGCCACCACAACTTTCTTCTAAGGTGCTGGTGCTGCCCCTTCATTTAAAATATTATTAAACAAAATCTTCCAGATCTTTATTCCCTCCTAACTTCCAGACTTCCATAAGAATATAATTTGTTCCTAGAGACTTCCCTGCCGATTGATTATACAGCACCATTTTTATCGCATTGCCTCCTAACTTGACTATTAATTGTTGAGCCTCATCTTCCTCATACCTTGGTATTATTATGTTTCCATAAATATTTTTATTTGTGCTCTTTATTGGTTTCCATATTCCTCTGCATTATAATTTGTTTATAAAATTTCTAAAATATCTCTAATATTGCTACAGGATCTATGGTTATTTTTTTTTGTCTTAGACTCCCAAAGTTCAGCAACAACCCTTTCTACTTTCTGTTGCCTATGTCATTGTGCTAAAGGTTTTTGTGCTCTGGAGTTATCAAAAATAATTACTTAACAACAATCTTTCTAAATTCATGTATAACATCCAAATACTCCCTTATTTTCTCTTTAGCACTCTGCAGTTGCTCCTCTTCTTGTTCTGTGAGATTCCTCTTACTCCCAATAGTTGAACATGCGTCAACACCTTTAAATAATTAATATTACTTCTTAACTGTTATCTCTTTCACTTTTATTTATACATTTTTCAACTCTATTTTCATTTTATCCTACTCACTAGCTGTTTCTCCTGAAGAAATATATGTCTTATCTGTTAACTCTGGAGTACTTTCCACTAGCAAGTCATTGCATTGCTCTCATTTCAACAAGTAGGTGGAAAAGTGCTAATGTCTAATTTTTCCTTCTTTTCCCTGAATTGTTAATTTAGTTTTTATTGGTGTATGGTCTGAAATAGTCATTGGATGTGTGAAGAAGTTATCCCAGTTATTGTACCGTGGGGAATAATTTGTAAATTCTGAGTTTATACTACTGAATTCATGTCTTCCATACCAAATATTTTCATAACTTTCTTCAGAAATGTACCCTGTTGTGTTATATTTTTTCATGTAGGTCTCCCTGATATATTTTTATATTGCAAATCACATTTTAGTCCCCACCTGTAAGTAATATTCCCTCCTAAAAGCTGATTATTTCTCTGAAAAATTTCTTAAGCTCCATAACAATTTTGGTGGAATAGAAATATATGACAATGCAATCCTCCTCCTTTGCTAATAGCCCCTTACTACCACAGATTTGCCATTTTTTTCCTTCTATCACTATTGGATCCACTCTAGCAATTAGTATAATTTCTCCAGTTTTCCTTTGTCCCCAACATTCTGCTGTATATCCATCCTGAAATCCTTTTTTTTGTCAAATTTACATGTTCATTGCTTTCCAAATGTCTCCTGCAGTATTGCTATTTAAACTGGATTTCTTGATGTAGTTCAATACTCTTTCCTTTTTGTCTGTACCTGTAAGGCCATTTACATTCCAAGGTATGGATAGAATAGCCATTATGTTATAAAGCTACTGTTCCCACTTGTTATACATGTCAGTTTTTAAATACACACACTGTATGGCAGACTGATCTTTTATACAGTTGTTTCTTCTCATCTACATTTGAAAGTATGTCGCATTTTTTTAAAGATTTTTTTTTGCCTCAAAAATAAATAAATACTTTTAAAGAATACCCCCATACACTATTCAGAAAGAACAAATACACACAATTGTGTACATTTTCAACAAATGAAGTGTAACCCTCCAGATAGGAGCAATTACAGCTGCAACTACAGGCATTACCAAATCTAAAATTAAGGTCACCCATGCTAAAGTACAGCTTGTTTTCCCACTTACACTGTATTTACTTATCTCTGTTCTCTTCTCAGATGTGTAAAATAGCTTGTATGCTTTTAGAAAACAGAGGAATATGGAAAATATTAACTTTTAATCCTAAGAAAAAGTGCATGGGTTATAGTTAAATAAATTGTACACACTTCTGATAAATGCATTAAAGTATTAAGGCTGCTGGGAAGGGTACTATTTCTTATTTGCTTCCCAAAATTTCAGACTTTATTTTTTTTTCCAAACGGCTTGCCACAGTACATTTACATTTTGCATTTTCCTCAACAAAGGATCTTCAGAACTCTCATTATTAATTGCTTGGACCTGCAGACACCTTGACTCCATGTAAAAGTAGTTAGCAATGAGAAACAAATAACAACTCTACAGATGCATGAAAGAATCGTTGTAAATTTCACTCAGGACACGGTGTACAAAATTCCCTTGGCCAAATGCCCCCAGCTACAAACCTCATATCTCAACCTGAGAACATCTGCTAATGGAAAAATAACAAGCTAATTAATATCTTTGCAGATGCAGGAAAGTTAGCATTTTCAAACTTTCATCATTTTACCTTATTTTTCATACCTATTTGCTTACAAAAATGTTTATAGCTTAAGCCACGGACATTAATATAGACACCTACCCATGTAAAAGCAAGAAAAAAATATTATTTTAATTCTATATATAATCAGTACACTTTTATACCCCACCCCCAACAGCTCAAGATTACAGCATTATATTAACTTAAACTTGCTTCTGTCCAGCCTTTCTAATCTTGTTATAATGTAATGTCTGTATCTCTTGCAACTAGCAAAAGCATGTTTACTTTAATATCAAGCATATATAATAGTCACTGAAAAGAGTGCCTTCACACATTTAAAGCAGCTGTGACAGCACACTATACAAACCTGCTTTACGTATATCCAGTTTATATTTCATGAAATGGTAAGAACACAAATTGTTTTACTTAGTTACTTATTTGTTCACCTTTAGTGTCCTTCTAAACATTAATGACATAAAGTGGGGTGTATTCTTTACAGTTCACCCAAAAGTTTAACAAAGTACAACTCTGTCATTGTCCATGTTGATGTGAATGACTTGAGACGTACCTGGCTGGACTATATGAAGAGAGACATGCTTGAGCTCTCAGAGTATGTGTTCCAGGCAGGTATGACTCTAGTCCTAAGCAGCATCCTACCTTCACCAAGAATGATACCACAATGCCAACAAAAAATAATTGATTTCAGCAATTGGCGTAGTTTCTGGTGTCATTCCAAGAGGATGCAGTATCTGTCTGCCTGGTCAACAGGCCTCGATGCTTTGTCAGAGATGGCCTCCACCTGTTTCCAGATCCTGGCCAAGGCTCTTGCCTTCCCCTAGTGCCTTTTTTAGGCAATGTCCCAAAGACAAATCTTGCAACATTAAAAGATCTGTCAAAAAGCAAATTGAAGGTCATGCTACTTAATGCTAGGAGCCTTAACCTGAAAATGCATTCTCTGAAGGCTCTCTTTGCACTGGAAGATGCCGATGTCTGTGCAGTCACAGAAACTTGGTTCAGGGCTGCAGAGAGCACCCCTGTCTTACCAGACTGTACCTCATTCCACACATTCCAACCCCAAAATGAGGTTGGGAAGACTAAGGGTGGTGGAGTCTCTATCTTCATTAAGGACAGACACACCTACAGACTGGTTTGCCAGCATAATGCACTGGAATTACTCCAGGTGCAACTGACAGTTGGCAAGACAACCATCCAAGTTATAGTCAGCCGTAGACTCCCCCTTCATGATTCAGGACACCCACTCCTGTTACCTGGATCTACTTGAGTCCATTGAGGTACCCCCTAACACCCTGATCCTTGGTGACTTCAACTACCCCACCATAGACTGGGTGAACTATTCCTGCAGTAGTGCACTCACTCAACGATTCCTTGACTTCATCAGTTCTGACACACTAGACCAGGTCATCTCATCCCCCTTAAGGGGAGATAACATTCTGGACTTGGTTTTCACCAACATGGGCGACTGCTGCACTATTCCTATAGTACATTCTTCCCTGGTGAGATCAGATCATCGGACTGTCTCATTCGAAGTTTCTATCCCACCCAACCATAATCAAGCTAAACAAACCTCTCAAAAGCTGACTACATCCTCCTAAGGGAGGGTATCTGTAGCTTCACACCACCACCCCCTCAGAGGATGATAACTATGCTGAACAGTACACCAGTGCAATATACAAGCACCTGTACAATTGCATAGACTCAGACATACTCAGTAGAACTAAAACCTGTTCCTCAAGGAAACACAATCCTGTTTGTTGGATATCCTCTAACAACAGGCTTTACAGCAAAAGGAAGAAACTGTTGTCCAAGGGTAAAAAAGAACCTATTCCAAAATGGAAATCTCCCTCTTTAGTCTCAGCAAGCAAATTAAATCACTAGTGAAAGCCTCCAAAGTCAGTTATGAATCAAAACTAGCCTCCAAAACAAAGGGAAACCACAAAGCCTTCTTCATTTACGGCAGGAGCCTCCAGGGCAAAGGCCAGGTTTGTTCTGAATCAGTACTTAACAGTATCACTTACACCGATCCTGTTGACTTAGCCCACCTGCTATCAGATAGGTTCAGCGAAAACATCACCCGCCTGTCCCCCCAAGGCCCTTTTGACATCCCTGATACTTGTCCCGCATTTCACATCTATGTAGATCAAGAGCTAAAGGCCCTTTTGAATGCAAAGAACAGAGCTTCCATGGGACCTGATAGTGCAGAATACAGCCTGGGATACTATCTCCAGCAAGAACTGGCTTCGTCATTGAGCACCCTATTCAACCACAGCCTAAGTACAGGCTTCATTCCAGTAGAGTGGAGAACTGCTATTGTCATTCCCTTGCACAAAGGTGGTGACACTACTGACCCTGGAAACTATCGACCTATTAGCTTGACAAGTCTGATCTGTAAAGCCATGGAGCGTATTATTATGGATCTCATAAACAAGGACATAGGCAGTCTCCAAGCACTTGACCCCACCCAGTTCAGATTTGTCAAGAGCAGATCTTGCCTGTTGAACCTGTTTGACTTCTTTGAGACTGTCATCAAGGCCCTGGATGAGGGAAAGTTAGTGTATACAGCTTACATTGCTGAATCTCCAAATGATGTCAGTATACTTCAGGAGGATGTTACGCAGACCAACAACTGGTGTCTTAGTCATGCTCTTATACTGAATGCAAAGAAATGCATCATCATTCCCTTTGGTAAAAACAATTTCCCTTCACACTATCAAATTAACACCACCACCCTATGAACCAACAGAGTGGTAAGGGATCTGGGATCACAAGTAGACTGCGACCTTAACTTCGATCATGTGTCTACTGTTCTAAGGAAGGTCTCCTATGTAACGCACTTGATTAGCAAAGGCATTTGCCTCTAGAACAAAGGAGGTTTTAACCCCTCCTATACTCATCATTATATAGGCCCATAATGCCCTTTTGGCATGTACCATATAAAACACTTGCAGGAATTGGAGAGACCTCAGGCATTTTTAACCAAGAAGATCAAGGGACTCCAGCACATGCCTTAGCCAGACCAACTGAAGTCCCTGTCACTGTACTCTGTATCATATAAACTTCCTAGGGGAGACTTGTGCCTGGCTTACAGAGCAATATCCAACCCAAACTAATTGAATCTGCTACACATCTGTAAATTAAACAGGACTAGAGTTGCCCATTCCTGAGACCTAAATATGGCTTGCAACTTGAATAGGACATGCTGGAGGGACAGATTTATCTCTCAGCAACTGCTACGTCTTTGGAGTAGGCTGTCAATTCATGTGAAGCAGAGTACTTCCATGACACTGTTCAAAAGGAGCCTGGATGAGTGGATGGGGCACTGTAAATTCTTACCAGGGATAGCATCCAAAACCCTCCTGGACATGGGCAGACATTATAAAATGCAATCCTGGGTATTAACTAAAGTATTTATGGTATTATATTGGGATGAAATGGCTAGGCTTGAAATGACCTCTGGGTCAATAGCTTAGTAACCTCCTATGACTCAAACTTGGCCAAAGCCTTTGACACAATCTCCCCACTCGGGCAGCATCGAAAAGCTAATACAACCTTGCACAAATCCCTATCTCATCAGGTGGGTGGCCAACTGGCTCACCGACAAGACCCTCAAAGTCAAAGTAGGTGCCTCCACCTCCAATAGCAGACCTGTCACTAGTGGAGTTCCCCAGGGATCTGTCCTGAGACCCCTACTGTTTGGCATCTACTTCTCAGTGGTCCAGGCAAAGACAGAAGACCTGTGGCTGACCAAGTTTGCGTACGACTGTAGGTTGGGTGCTGCCATTGACTCCCCAGATGATGTTAACATACTGCAAGAGGGTCTCACAGCAAATATTGACTGGTGCCAAAGTCATGGCCTCAAGCTAAACGCAAAAAAATGTATCATCACACCATTTGGCAAATACACAGCCCCTACTGATTACCGCATCAACAACAACCCCCTAAGCACACAACTTGTGGTGAGAGACCTAGGTGCTCAGGTTGACAACAACCTCACATTCGACCATCATGTAATGGCAGTGGTCAGAAAAGCTTTTTACTTGGTTCATCTTATAAGTAAATGGATTTTATCTATAAAAATGGAGGTTATTACCTTTCCTCATTAGACCAATAATTGAGTATAATGCCCTGTTTGGTATGTACCTCTCCAAACATCTGCACCAACTGGAAAGGGCACTGAAATACCTCAAAAAGAGAATCCATGGCCTCCAACACCTGACCTATGTGGACAGGCTCAAATCACTATCACTCTATTCGGTATGGTATAGATTGCTTAGGGGTGATCTGTGTCTCGCTTACAAGGCATTCTCGGACCCTGCCCTACTAGTGATGCTCCATATCCATAAGTCTAACTGCTCATGCATTACCCACTTGAAAGGCCTGAACTAATATGTTACATCATTAAAACCTGCTGGAGAGACAGGATTGTCCCCCAGAGGCTGCTTCGTCTCTGGAATAGACTTCCCATACATCTCAAATAGAGCACCTCGCTGACCCTCTTCAAGCACAGCCTTGATGAGTGAATGGGAAGCCACAGATTTGTCCCAGGGGTTCCACCTGTGTCCCTCATTGACAGGGGTGACAGGTGCTGACTGAGGTTTTTTCTTGGGGATAAACTCTTGGCTAGGCTTGTAAGGGCCACAGGGCCATTAGCCTAGTAACGTCCTATGATCCTAAAACTCCAGTCTTTCTCGGCCACTTTTTCTTGCAAATCCATTTTTCACAAATATGAGTTATGCTTTAAAGTCTTCCATTTATTCACTGATTTCAGTGTTGCTGGTTTTCTTCCTGATCATCTTCATCTCCCAACACCAACCTCTGGTTGATATCAGTGGTGCTCTTCATTCTTCTAGTCATCACATGTGCTTTTTTTCTGTCTCAAAAGCCTTTTCCTTTAGAACAGTCGAAAGGTTTCATTGGCAAAGTCTCTCTCAGCTTTGTTATTAGAAAAATGAAAAGCAGTGTCCCCTTTTTCTTGCTAGTTCACTTTGTTGGATATTTTCTTTTTATATCCTCCTTAGCTTGTTCTAAATCAAAAAATGTCTTTGATCCTCCAGGAAAGGTATTCAGACAACAGTTGGATATAGCAGCATGACTCTCATACGTGACCCTCAACATTCCGTGATTCCTGACATAAGTTTTCTTCTCTTTTGTGTGGTGTACAGTGAATAATCATTTCCACAGGCACTGTATCGTCTCCAATTTTTATATTTTTCGTTCTGCCACAGTTTTGTCAAGATCAGCTCATTTTGCTGGTATAATTGTATCCTTACTAAAGTAGGTCTGGGTTGCTTTCTCATGGCCAGATTTGGCACATGCACCCAATTTGACTTTTCAGTTAACAAATCTTGCTGTTCAATACTTAGTGGCTTATTTGTGCTTTCATAAAATTAACAACAGTCTGTTCCATCCAGTTTCTCCAGTACAGCAGAAAATCTTAGGTTGTCTCTGCGTGCTGTCTTCTAAACTCTACTATTTTTTGAATCAGCTCTTCTTAGCCTTTTCTTCTTATCAGTCTCTGACTTTTGCAGTTTTATCAATTCATCTGAATAGCTCAAGTCAAAGTAAACTTTATTGTCATTTAGACCCACACTTCAGTGCAGGCTAAAAGAAATTGTGTTGCTTTGAGCTCTATGTGCAGACAATACATATAAATATAACAGATATATAAAAAAAAATATATAACATTTGACATGACACTAGGACAAAATTACATTTGTGTATCTCTATTAGCAGCACTTAGTATTGCACAGGTAGATACATTGCACAGTTAAGACTTGAGCCTTATGAGACTAGAGCACTTTCATTTGTACGGAATGTAACTTGTTCTTTGAGTTATTGTACAAAAAGTAAAAGCTTTCAATGAGCTGTTGCGCAGGTGAGAAGAACCTAACAGTGGGTTGATTGCACTTTAAGAAAAGTGATTCCCTTCAGACTGTTTGACCTCTGAATAGGTGACCTATTGGCTTGCATTGCTACTCAAGTTTAGTAGTCTTATAGCCTGAGGAAAGAAGCTAGTTCTGTATTTACTCATTTTGTTCATAGGTTCATAAGTAGGTACTAGGCTATTGGCCCTAGGGCCTATATAAGCCTAGCCAAAAAGGTACCGTGGCTTTCGCCACCCAAGAAAATTATTTTCCTGTGCCCCGGTCGAGCAGAGCCACAGAAGTGATCCGCGAGGTGAATTTCCTATTTCCCACCCAATCGTCAAGATTTTTCTTGAAGAGTGCTTATGAGGAGCTTTGTTTGATATAGATAGGTAGTTTGTTACAGAGTATGAGTAGTCTCTGGGGCAGGAATATATCCCTCCAGCCAGACATCTCAACTGTACCGAATTCCTAGTTATTTAGCGGTTTTGAGGGCAAAATAATGGGGTGCCACGAATTCCCGCATGGCCCCTTTAATTCACGATTTTTTTTTTTCTGTATTGCCACTTTAAATTCATGGCTGACATCACCACGCATCACCAGCCTACAGGGTGTGCTTGTTGACATCATCTACTGCCTGTTGGACTAGGTCGGATATCTATTTTGAACTATTTGGAGGGAAACAGTTACAGCAATGGCGGCAGAAGGTCTCAGCCTCCAGGTAAGAAAGTCCATTCAGAACTATAAGCTGTGTTTTATTTTATCTGCTTAACTACTGTGTAAGATTACAGTCTACAAACTGTTGTGTTATTTGTGTGCTTTAAGGAACTGCTGTATTTATATGCTGGAGCCTGGAGCTTTGCTTAACGAATTGCTTTATTTTATTTGCTTAACCAACTACTGGTGAAGTCCATTCAGTGTGCTAGCACTGCTGGGCCAAATGTGTTTCTTGTTTATCTGCTTAACGAACTACAAGCTGGGGCTGTGTCATTTTATTTGCTTAACTTGAACTGCTGTATTTTATTTTGCTTAATGAAGTTCAAACACTGAAGTCCGTTCAATGTGCTAGCTCTGCTGGACCAAATGTTAAAAGTGTTTTTATCTGCCTATCGAGCTACAAGCTGGGGCTGTGTCATTCTATCTGCTGCTTTGCTATTTTGCTTAACGAACTACTGACGTCCGTTCACTATGCTAGCTTTGCTGGGCCAAATGTTAGTGTTTTTATCTGTCTAATGAACTACAAGCTGCGGCTGTGTCATTTTATCTGCTGATTTGCTTAACTTGAACTGCTAAGTGGTTTTATTTGCTTAAGGAACTGCTGAAGTCTGAACAATTTGCTTAAGGAACTATTGAATTCTGTTCAATGTGCTAGCGCTGCTGGGCCAAATGTTGTGTGTTTTCTGTTTAACTGCTTAACAAGCGAACCACAAGCTGGGGTCCTGTGGCTGTGCCATTTTATCTGCTTAACTCATCAATCTACAAGCTGCGTGTGTATTTATTTTATCTGCTTACTGGACTCACTGTTTTACAAGTGATCTGCTTAACTGACTTGTCCAAGCTGGGGCTTGAGTGTTGTTTCATCTAATCTGCTTAACGGAAAGCTATGTGTATTTATTTATTTTAACTGCTTACTCGGCTCCCTGTTTGCTATCTGCTTAATGGACTTTACCAAAGTCCAAGCTGGCTGGGGCTGTGTTATTTTATCCAATCTGCTTAATGGAAAGCTGTATTTTTATGTACTGGGCCAAAATATATTGGACTCAATGTTTTACAAGCTATTTGTTTAACAGAGTACAAGCTATGGGGCTGTGCATTTTATCTGCTTAACGGCTGTGCATTTTATCTGCTTAACGCCTGTGCATTTTACCTGCTGAACGGCTGTGCATTTTACCTGCTTAACGGCTGTGCATTGGACTCACTGTTTTACAAGCTATTTGTTTAACGGAGTACAAGCTGTGGGGCTGTGTATTTCTGCTTAATGGAAAGCGTGTGTTTGTGGAATGCTGTGCATTTTATCTGCTTAACGCCTGTGCATTTTACCTGCTGAACGGCTGTGCATTTTACCTGTTTAACGGCTGTGCATTGGACTCACTGTGTTACAAGCTATTTGTTTAACGGAGTACAAGCTGTGGGGCTATGTATTTTATCTGCTTAATGGAAAGCGTGTGTTTGTGGAAGGCTGTGTATTTTATCTGCTTAATGACTGTGTATTTTATCTGCTTAGCAGAAAGCTGTATTGGACTCCCGGTTTTACAAGCTATTTGTTTAATGGAGTAAAAGCTGTGAGGCTATGTAGTTTATCTGCTTAATGGAAAGTGTGTTTGTGGGAGCCGGCTGTCTATTTTATCTGCTTAATGGAAAGCTGTATTGGACTCACTGTTTTACAAGCTATTTGTTTAACGGAGTACAAGCTGGGGGGGCTGTGTATTTTATCTGCTTAACGGAAAGTGTGTGTGTGTGTGTCTGTGTAAAATGCCCTTGTTAAGTATAACTGGTGGTAGGGGTTACTCAGGCTCAAACCCTGTTCCTTAGGTACAAAGAGCAAGCGCCTGAATTCCCCACCCATATCACCCACTTGTGTTCAATGCTTGGCTCTTTGGTCTGTTCCTCTTAAAATTTGTGATTTTCTACCAAATTAGTGAGAAGAACTGAATTCACTAAATAATGATAGCCATTTAAGTTTCAGTTGTCCTGTCTTTCAGGAAACCCATGGTAATTTGGTAACATAAAACATTTTATTCTAGCAATTTTCCAAGAGTATACAAGCAATATTTAAAATGTGCCCTTGGTTATTGGGAGTTTGTCCCCCTGGTCCCCCACAATAAATTTTGGCATTTTACAGATTTATTGTGCTGCAAAGTTGAGAGAGAGACGGAGTGTCAAGTGGAATTTACAAGGAGCTGAGAACTTTAGGGGAAGAGAAGTTTATTGCTGCTTGTACCAGATTTGCTTGCATTGTTAATAGCATAATGGGTAGAGTACTTGCTTTTGATGCAGAAGGCTGTGAGTTCTACTCCCACAGTAGGTTCATAGGTTCATACTAGGCTATCCGCCCTAGGGCATTTATAAGCCTAGCTAGAGTGTGTTTGGCTTCCGCCACCCATTTTAAATAAATTTTGCTATGCCCTTTTTCGAGGTTAGTATACTGTGCCTCTGTCTAACAGTGACACAGAAGTTATACCTGGGGTAAACCTATGATCTCCCATCCACTCATCAAAATTCCTCTTGAAGAGAGTCAATGAGGGACTCTGCCTAACCTGGACTGGGATTTTATTCCAGAGTGAAGGGAGCCTCTGGGTTATGAATCTGTCCCTCCAGCATGTCCTATTTATTTCAGTGCTGAGGTTCAAGTCTCTCGAGCACGTAGCTCGATGGGATTTGGATTTTCTGAGGTGCAGCATGTCCATTAATTCCGGGTTGGACATGGCTTTATATGTCAGGCACAGATTGCCTCTGAGCAGGTGGTATGCCACTGAGTAGAGCTGGAGTTTCTTTAACCGGGCAGCATATGGCATCTGTTTGAGCCCTTTGATCCTCTTGGTGAGGTACTTTTGGGGTCTTTCCAGTTGCTGCAGGTGTCTGGTAAGGTACATCCCAAAAGGGGCATTGTAATCAATTATGGGCCTGATGAGGGATGAGTAAAGAGGCATGATGACCTCCCCTGATCTAGATGTGAATCCCTTCATGATTAGGTGGGCTATATAAAATGTTTTTCTAACCACTTTGGCCACGTGGTTGTCAAATGAGAGATTGCTATCAACTTGGGTCCCCAGGTCCCTAATTACTTCTTCTGTACTTAATGGATTACCACCTATGTGGTAATTTGTGGACACTTTGTTTTTGCTAAAGGGGATGACTATACACTTTTTGGCGTTTAGCTTGAGGCCATGGCTCTGGCACCAGTTGTCTGTTTCTATGAGGCCCTTTTGGAGGATGCTTGTGTCAGCTGGAGGGTCGATTATGGCACCCAGTTTGCAGTCATCTGCAAACTTGGTCAGCCACAGTCCTTCCATGTTGGCCTGTGCCTCCGAGAAATATATACCGAACAGGAGAGGTCCCAGGACTGAGCCTTGTGGGACGCCACTTGAAACTGGTTTGGAGTCTGACATGGCTCCAGCAATTCTAACCATGTGGGTTCTGTCCTTGAGCCAGTTTGCAACCTATCTAGTGACATAGGGGTTTATATTTAAGCTGGTGAGGTTATCTATAATGCCCGAGTGGGGTATTGTATCGAAGGCTTTTGCGAGGTCCAGGTAGGCTGTGTGGACCACCTTCCCCTCGTCAATGGCCTTGGTGACTGTTTCAAAGAAATCAACCAGTTTTAAGAGGCAAGATCTGCCCTTAACAAAGCCGAACTGGGTAGGATCCAGTGTCTGTAGGTCCCCAATATCTTTATTTATGAGGTCCATGATGATCCTTTCCATAGCTTTGCAGACCAAGCTAGTCAGGCTTATGGGGCGATAGTTTCCAGAATCCGTTGAGGCAACACCTTTGTGGAGAGGGACCACTGTTGCTGTACGCCACTCTTTGGGTAAATATCCTGTAGTAAGGCTGAGATTGAACAGTAGTTTTATGTTTGGGTTTAGCTCTTCTTGGAGTTTATGTAGGATGCAGCCCGGGACACCGTCTGGTCCCATTGATGCTGTGTTTTTTGCTTTGTAGAGGGCGGCTCTTACCTGAGCATCTGAGATGTCGGGGGGGGGGGGCAGCACTCTGCTGTGATAGATATTTGCCCTTTTGGTGGGGAGGGGGGGGGAGAAGTTTGTGCTGAACCTGTCAGCTAGGATGTTGGCAATGTCTGTGGGTTTGGTGTATTTTTTGTCAATTTGGACTAATTCTGAGCATATCTGGGAATTACCACCCAGGTTCCTAACATAACTAAAGAAAGCCTTGTGATTATCCTTGGTGTCCTGTGCAATTTTTCTCTTGAAGCTGGCCTTAGACGATTTTATGAGTGCCTGTAGTTTTTTGCTAATACTGATCAGAGATGCCTTCCCTTATTGGGATTTTGCTCTATCATGTAGTAGCTTCCTCCTTCTATTGTATAGTTTGTTTATGGCTGGGGTCCACCAGACAGGACGTCTGCCTTTGGAGGATTGGGTCTTGGTTTTATTTGGGATTGCATGATCCATGCATTCCTGAAGGTGTTCATAGAATGCATTTATAAAGGATTCTGGGGTCTGGGCCGTATTTTCCACAGGCCCGGGGGCTTTGAAGGATTCCACCTCGGTTTTGAGGAGTGTGAAATTTGCTTTAGAGAAGTTTTTTATTGTGGTTTTCTGGGCAGGGGGTGGGGTCGGGATGTGAATATCCAGTGAGATTAGTTTATGGTCTGATCTTACCAGTGAGGGATACACTTCTGGTCTGGAGCATAGAGTCCCCATGTTGGTGATGATCAGGTCCAGTATGTTTTCCCCTCTTGTGGGAGTGGTAACAAGTTATTCCATAGCATTTGAGTTTATAACCTTTGGGCTAGGGTGTTGGAGCTAGAGTAATGCTCCCAGTCTATGTTTGGGTAGTTGAAGTTGCCCAATATAATGGTGTTTGGAGAGGCCTTCATATTTTCCAGTGTTCTCAGGAAGGCCGAGTGGGGTTCCTGGGTTTGGGAGGGTGGTGTGTAGCAGGCTATAAACTGGAAGGCAGTTTTACCCACTGTTAGTTGCACATGGGTAGTCTCTGATGCTTCGTGCTGTGCCACCAATCTGGAGGTGTGGGTATCTTTGACAAATATTGATACTCCCCCCTTTTGTGGTTCGGTCCAAGTTTTGGGGCCGAAAAGCATGGTATGAGGTATAACCTGGTAGTGCTGGGGTGCCCTCGGGAGCCTTGAACCAGGTTTCTGTTACTGCACAGATATCGATGTTCTCCATGCTAAGGAGAGTTTTGAGTGCGTGCATCTTGAGGTTTAGACTTCTGGAATTGAGTAGCATTACTCTTAGTTTCTTATCCCTTGTGATACCTATGGAGGTGGGTTTGTCTTTTGAGCCTTGCCTAAAAAAGGCACTATGGGGGTAGCAAGAGTCTTTGCCAATATCCGAAAGCCCAGGGGTGACAGGTGTAAGCCGTCCCTAGCGAAGCATCGTGGCTTGTTGAGCATGTCATCCCAGGCTGACAGGCATTGGATCCCCTTTGAATGGCACCAATACTTAAGCCAATTGTTGAAATTGATCATCTTGTCTTCATATTGTGGCATCATTCTTGATGAGGGTAAGATGCTAATCAAGGTCATGGTCATACCAGCCTGGGCTACATGCTCAGAGAGCTCCTCTATGTCTCTTTTCATGTAGTCCAGGGAGGTACATCTCAGGTCATTCACACCAGCATAGACAATGACTGAGTCATATTTGTCCTTGCCTTGGAGTGACCTGAGTGCTTGTGTTATGTGGCGGATCCTAGCACCCGACAGGGAGCTCACCGTGACCTTCTCCTTGTTCATCCTGGTGAGCGGGACGTCAGTGTGCCTGACGATAGGGTCACCTATTACAAGTGTATCAGGTGTGTTGTTTAGCCTTAAGGGCTGTGACTGTTCGGCACACTGGCTTTGTGAGCTATGTGTTGCATGTGTTTTGTTTTGGGGTAGCGGTTGCTTGGGTGTCTGCTTTGGAGGTCTCTGCTGCTTAGGCAGATTTTTATTTAGAGCCTCCGAGTATGTTTTTGTGTGTTTATGTGTTTGGTTTGCTGTCGTGGTAGGTCTATGTGAGACTGGAATTGTAGTGAGTGTGGTTTCCTTCTCCTCCTGACTGGTTACGCCAGTACTGAGTTGAGAGAGCTTAGCCTCCAGTTTGGCTATATGGTTGCATCTCTCACATGTGTTGGAATTTGTTGGGAGGAGGAGAGGGTGGTCTGTGTACATGAGGCAGTTGTAACATTGCCTCAAGTTTCCCAGATTCACCAGCTGGACCGGAGAGGAGATTGACAACTGACCTTTGGACATGCTAGAATAGTATTGGGAATTCCTTTATAATTGTAAAAAAGGGCCAATGGGGAACAAGGTACTCAAGGAGAGTTTGTGAGGGTGTAGTGCTTTTAATTTTTTTAGTGCTGACTTATATAATTGCTTTAGTGAGCAAGTGCCAGGTAACTTAAATGCAATGTGTTACAGGTAACTTAAATGCAAAAATGACAAACAGTAACTTTCTTTCAAGTGAAACAAGGAAATAAATACAGTAGGCAATGCAGATATCACTAGGGATCCACAGAAGCGCTGAAAAGCCGCGTTTCAGGGAAATAACAAGCAAATAAACAACAAGCATACAAACAAAGCTAGATTCAGCAGGCCTGGATCTAGTCTATGCTACATCAAACAAGGTGTACCAATTTTAGTAAGAAACAGTTCAAATGTGCAGGCATTATAAGCCTTTAACCAGAATTTCCCAGCTCAGAAGGGCAGAGTCCAGACTCTTCTCCCACAAGAGTGCAGACCGTGAACCTTCTTAATGTAAAATAACTGGCCTGAAGCCCAAGTGCTTAAACCAGAACTAATACACTTTTAGAATAACAGACACTGAGCCCTCAGTCAGCAGTTCCCAACTTAGAAGGATGTAAGCTACCTGTTCTGCCACTACAGTGCAGACCACAAACCTTCTTAATGTAAAACAACTGGTCTGAAGCCCAAGTGCTTAAACTAAAAGGCTTAGAATGAGTTACACCAAGCAGTAATAAATACAATTGAGTACTTTTAAGATGACACAAAAGCAAAATAAAGTAGGAAGAAACACAAATACAGTAAAAGCAGATAACATTTTTTATTTTTTTTTTTTAAGCGGAAAGAGAGAAAGGAAAGAGAGAAAGGATTAGCAGAAACTAAGCTGATTGGCCTTCTCAAATGTTCTCCCTGTACTGGGTAGAATGAGGTGATTACACTAGACTGGGAGGAGGGTCCCAGATCAAATTTACACTAGGGGCGGGCAACTGCAAAGCCACCAACTATAAAAACAGTATACCAACAGGGATGGAGGGTGGGAAACAAACTGCAGAAATGTTTCTCACAGCTGAAAAGCAGCAGTGAGCCTTTAAATGAAAGTTTTAAACAGCTAAAGTAGCCTCTAGAAAGAAGAGTTTAACTGCAACAAGTTATCAGAAACAAACAACCCAACAGATGCTTAATAAAAGTGGACAATTTCCAGTTAATACCTCACACACAGTGAAACTAGCTAGAAAAATATACAGTAAACAAAGTGCTATAAATAACAAAGAAATAAAGAACAAAATAAACAAAATAAAGAATACAATAGTTCATACTAGGCTAAATGCCCTTCTGGGCCATTTTAAGCTTAGCCAATTACCCCATGTGAGAATCAAACTCTGCACCTTGTGACTGTAAGGTAAACACCTTAACCATTATGCCAACCTCATCCTTCCTAATGTTATATATTATAGCTCCGAGTTTCCTCAGTGTCCTTCCTTCGATCAGTTCAGTGTGAAATGGCAGAACACTCACAACTGAATTTCTTAGGTAACAGAAAGTTGAAACCTGAAACAGCTTTTAAGAAAGAAATCTCAAAAGAACCAGTGAGGTGCTTAGTCTAAGCTGTAGTCCAGGTGACCTCAGTCAGCCAATGACCTCAAACAATTCTCTCTCACTGAAATGCCTGATGGCTTTGGCTAAACCAAGATGTCCCTGAATATGTGCTCAGACACACAGCCTGCTCAAACACAAGGCCC
This sequence comes from Protopterus annectens, assembly GCF_019279795.1. NCBI lineage: Eukaryota > Metazoa > Chordata > Ceratodontiformes > Protopteridae > Protopterus > Protopterus annectens. The sequence continues at coordinate 919,542,378 of NC_056730.1, forward strand.
AAATACAAGCCTGAATGTGGAAATGCTACAAATATCCCCACTACTGAGAACAACCTGCAGAAATGTTTCTCACAGCTGAAAAGCAGCAGTGAGCCTTTAAATGAAAGTTTTAGACAGCTAAAGGAGCCTCTCGAAAAAAGAGTTTAACTGCAACAAGTTATCAGAAACAAACAACCCAACAGATGCTTAATAAAAGTGGACAATTTCCAGTTAATACCTCACAGTGAAACTAGCTAGAAAAATACACAGTACACAAAGTGCTATAAATAACAAAGAAATAAAGAACAAAATAAACAAACAAACAATGGATTACTGATACTATACCATGTTGTAATTTTAAAAGCTGTGGCCGGTGGATACTGCAGTCCTGATAATGTCCTCCTTTAAGCGAGATACCTAGTAACTATGAACCTGATGGCTAACTAGTGCAATGCAAGCTTGATTGGAATTAAATCGTCACCCCCCCTTTTCTGATTTTCTACATGGGGTCTGCTGTTTGTCAGCTTTCAACATCTCCCTCGATTCAATGCAGTTGATTTTAATTTTTTAAAAGACAACTGTATTTTAGTTTTATACAAGTTCAAAGTTTGATACACATTCAAATGATTATTCTGGGTGTATTTTGTGTTTAATATTTTGTCTGTTCAATTTATTTGAATGATGGTATCCCACAGTTCCACCGGAGTGGGGGGGTTACATAATTATCATAATTATGCATGTAATTTTTTATGTTAATCAGCATACAGATTTGTACCTATTTTTCATAGGCCTTTGTCCAGATTTTTGATTATTTCAGGTTGAGAGGTATGCCTCCAGCATGTTCTGTTTAATGTGGTGACAAGGTTTAGGTCCCTAGAAGCATGTAGCTCGGAGGGATTGGGATTTAGGTTCATAGGTTCATACTAGGCTATCTGCCCGAGGGCATTTACAAGCCTAGCCCATAGTTTTGTGGCTTACGCCACCCCTTTAGTATGGGGAACTATACCCATTATTTTGCTGTGCCTCTGTCGAGCAGTGACACTGAGGTAATCCCTGGGGTATATCTGCGATCTCCCATCCATTGGTCAAGATTTCTCTTGAACAAGGCCAGCGAGGTGCTCTGCCTCACATATACCGGGATTTTATTCCACAGCATAGGGAGTCTTTGGGTGATGAATCTATCCCTCCAGCACGTCCTATTAATAGCCGTTTCGAGGTTTACGTCTCCGCCCTTGTGGCTCTGACGGATCTAGATTTTTGAGGTGAAGCATATTCATCAAATCTGGGTTTGACATGGCCTTGTATGTTAGGCAAAGGTCACCTCTGAGCAAGCGGTGCGACTGAATAGAGCTGGAGTTCTTTCAGTCGGGCAGCATAGGACAGATGTTTGAGACCCTTTATCCTTTTGGTGAGGAACTTTTGTGGCCTCTCCAGCTGCTGCAAGTGTCGGGTCAGATACATTCGAATGGGGCATTGTACTCAATCATTGGTCTGATGAGTGATGAGTATAGGGAGACTATGACCTCCCTTGATCTAGATGAGAATCCCTTCATGATAAGGTGGGCAATGTAGAAGGTCTTCCTAACTACTTTAGCTACATGGGTGTCGAATGACAGACTACTATCAACCTGGGTCCCCAGGTCCTGATAACTTCTTCTGTGCTCAGTGGATTGCCACCTATTTGGTAGCTAGGGGTAACCTTGTTTTTCCCGAAGGGTATGACTATGCATTTTTTGGCATTTAACTTTAGGCCATGGCTCTGACACCAGTTATCCATTTCTGTGAGACCCTTCTGAAGGATATCTGTGTCAGATGTGTTTTCTACTATGGCGCCCAGTTTGCAGTCATCTGCAAACTTTGTCAGCCATAACCCTCCTGTGTTTGCTTGTACTTCGGAAAAGTAGATGCCAAACAAGAGTGGGCCCAGGACTGAGCCCTGTGGTACACCACTTGTGACAGGCTTTGAGTCTGACATGGCGCCAGCAACTCTGACCCTGTGGGTTCTGTCACTCAGCCAGTTTGCAACCCATCTTGTGATGTATGGGTTAACATTTAAGCTGATGAGTTTTTCAATGATGCCTGAGTGGGGTATTGTATCGAAGGCCTTCGCCAGATCGAGGTAGGCTGTATGGACTGCCTTTCCCTCATCAATGGCTTTGGTGACTGTTTCGAAAAAGTCAACCAAGTTTAGAAGGCATGATCTTCCTTTGACAAAGCCAAACTGGGATGGATCCAAAGTCTGCAAATTCCCTATGTCTTTATTTATGAGGTCCATTATGATCCTCTCCATGGCTTTGCAGATAAGGCTTGTCAAGCTAATGGGCCGGTAATTTCCAGGGTCGGTGGAGGCACCGCCTTTGTGAAGTGGGACCACAGTTGCAGTGCGCCACTCCTGGAGTGCATCCAGAGGTAAGACTATGATTAAACAGCTGTCCTAGCTGTGGGTTTAATTCCTCGTTGAGTTCGTGGAGCACACAGCCGGGGACACCATCAGGTCCCATGGATGCTGTGTTTTTGCTTTGGAGAGAGCAGTTCTCACTTGGGCGTTGGAGATGTTTGGGGGGCTGCAATCGTTTGGTATAGATATCTCTCCTTTTGGGGGGGAGAAGTTTGCACTGAACCTGTCAGCCAGTATGTTGGCAATGTCTGTAGGATCAGTAATCTTCACATCATTTTGAACTAGTTCTGAGCATATCTGGGAGTTTCCTCCCAGGTTTCTAACATAGCTAAAGAAGGCCTTATGATTGTCTTTTGAGTCTTTAGCTATTTTTCTCTCAAAATTTGCTTTGGATGATTTTATGAGAGCTCTTAGTTTTTTACTTATAGTGATCAAGGGTGTCTTACCTTTTAAGGATTTTGCTCTATCTTGTAGTAGCTTCCTCCTTTTGTTGTAGAGTTTGTTTATGGCTGGGGTCCACCAGACTGGACGCTTGCATTTGGTACAGAGTGTCTTTGTTTTGCTTGGGATTGCCTTATCCATGCAGTCCTGCAGGTGCTGGTAGAAGGCATTTGTAAGTGATTCAGCGGCTTGAGTGCTGTTTTCCGCCATCTCGGGGGCCTTAAAGGAGACCACACTAGTCTTTAGAAGTGTGAAGTCGGCTTTCGAGAAGTTCTTTACTGTGGTCTTTTATTTCAGGTGGGGTGGGATGAGGACCTCCAGCGAGATTAGTTTGTGATCTGATCTCACCAGTGAGGGGTATACTTCCGGTGTTGAACATTGTGCTCCCATGTTCGTGATGATGAGATCAAGTATGTTTTCTCCTCTTGTGGGGATGGTGACTAGTTGTTCCATGGCATTTGAGTTTATGAATTCCAGGAACTTTTGGGCTAGGGTGTTTGGGCTTGAGTAGTGTTCCCAGTCTATATTAGGGTAATTGAAGTCACCTAGTATGATGGTGTTTGGTGATACATTTATCCCCTCTAGTGTTTTCAGGAAGGCCATGTGAGGTTCCTGAGTTTGTGAGGGTGGCCTGTAACATGCTACAATTTGCAGAGCAGTCTTGCCTATGGTTAATTGCACCTGGATGGTCTCCGATGCATCGTGCGTTGTCACTAGTCTTGAGGTGTGGGTGTCCTTGATGAATATGGATACCCCCCCTCCTTTCTTGGTATTGTCCGGATTTTGGGGCCGGAACGTATGATAAGAGGTAAAACCTGATAGTGCTGGGGTGCTCTCAGGAGCCTTGAACCAGGTTTCTGTCACTGCACAGACATCGATGTTCTCCATACTGAGAAGGGCCTCGAGTGCGTGCATTTTGAGATTTAGACTTCTGGCATTGAGCAGCATTACCCTTAGTTTTTTTCCTTTTTTGTGTTCTAGGGTGGTAGGTTTAGAATTTGAGCCTTGCCTAAAAAAGGCACTATGGGGGTGGCAAGAGCCTTTGCCAATATCCGGAATCCCAGGGGTGACAGGTGCAAGCCGTCCCTTGCGAAGCAGCGTGGCTTGTCCAGCATGTCATCCCAGGGTGGAGCATGTCCAACAGCTCTGGGTTTGACATAGCTTTGTATGTTAGGCAGAGATCGCCACTGAGTAGGCAATATGCAATGGAGTAAAGCTCGAGTTTTTTGTGACAGTCTGCTTAGGGCATCTGTTTGAGGCCGGTAATCCTCTTTGTGAGGTATTTCTGCGGCCTTTCCAGTTGTTGTAGATGTCTTGTGAGTACATACCAAAAGGGGCGTTGTACTCTATAATGGGTCTAATGAGTGACGAGTAGAGGGGAACAGTAACCTCTTTTTTTCCTGGATGAGAAACCTTTTGTGAGGAGGTGTGCCATGTAGAAGGATTTCCTGACTACTGTGGTGATGTGACTATCAAAGGAGAGACTATTGTCCACCTGTGTCCCAAGGTCTCTTATCACACTTTCGGTGTTAAGTAGACTACCGCCTGTGTGGTAGTTCATGGGTACAGAGTTTTTACCAAAGGGGATGACAGTGCACTTTTTGGCATTGAGCTTGAGGCCATGGCTTTGACACCAGGCATCTGTCTCAGTGAGGCCCTTTTGTAGGATGTCCACATCGTTAGTAGTATCGATTATGGCTCCTAGTTTGCAGTCATCTACGAACTGCATTAGCCAAAGACCTTTTGTGTTAGCCTGTACTTCAGAGAAGTAGATACCAAACAGGAGAGGACCCAGGACTGAACCCTGTGGCACTCCACTTGTCACTGGTCTGAAGTCAGATTTGGAGTCTGCTACTTACACAGTGTGGGTTCTGTCAGTGAGCCAGTTGGCAACCCATCATGTGACATAGGGATTTATACCTAGTTTAGTGAGTTTATCTATAATTCCAGAGTGGGTGATGGTGTTGAAAGCCTTGGCAAGATCGAAATAGGCTGTGTGAACCACCTTACCCTCGTCTATGGCTTTGGTGACTGCTTCAAAGAAGTCTATCAGGCTTAGGAGACATGATCTGCCTTTTACAAACCCGAACTGGGTGGGGTCCAGAGTTTGGAGATTACCAATGTCTTTGTTTATAAGATCCATGATGATAAATTCCATGGCCTTGCAGACCAGCCTCGTCATGATAATGGGACGGTAGTTCCCAGGGTCCGTGGTGGCTCCCCCTTTGTGGAGTGGGATAACTATCGCTGTGTGCCATTCAGTGGGCACAAAGCCTGAGGTGAGGCTATGATTGAACATGGTACTTAGGTGGGGTGCCAGTTCGTTCTGTAGTTCGTGTAGAACGCAGCCTGGGATGTTGTCAAGTCCCATGGATACTGTGTTCTTGGCTTTGGAGAGTTTGGTTTTTATTTGTGCAGCCATGATTACAGGAACTTTGCATTCTTCCAGTATAGAGATGGGCCCTTTAGGGGTGAGAGGGGGGTAAAGTTAGCAGTGAAACTATCTGCCAGGATGTTGGCAATATCAGCTGGTTCTGTATATTTAGTGCCGTTGTGCTATAACTCAGAGCAGATCTGAGTGTTGCCATTGAGATTCTTGACATAGCTATAGAATGCTTTGTGGTTGTCTTTAGAATTAGTGCCGATTTTGTTTTCATAACTAGCTTTGGAGGATTTTATGAGGGATCTCAGCTTCTTACTGAGGCTGACCAGGGAGTTCCTCCAATCATGGGATTTCACTCTTTTTTGCAGCAGTTTCTTTCTTCTGTTGTAGAGTTATTTTATGGCAGAGGACCACCAATTTGGCTTCATTTTTTTGGAGGATAACATCTTGGTTCTATTAGGGATAGCACGACCCATGCACTCATTTAAGTGCTTATAAAGTGCATTTGTGTAGGATTCAGCAGTCGTACCTCTATTGTTTGTCTGCATGGGTGTTGTGAAGTTTGCCACTTCTGTCTTAAGAAGCGTGAAGTTGGCTTTGGAGAAATTGTTTACGGTGGTTTCCCTAATGGGGAGTGGGTGCTTGATGTGGATGTGTAGGGTGATTAGCTTTTGGTCGGATCTGACCAACGAGGAATTTACCTCAGGTGTGGAATAGCAGTTGCCCATGTTGGTAATGACCAGGTCTAGTATATTGCTGCCCCTGGTGGGGGTGTGGATAAGTTGATCCAAGCCATTGGAATTAATGAATTCCAGAAAACATTGAGCAAAAGAGTTGGTACATGAGTAGTTTTCCCAGTTAATGGTGAGGTAGTTGAACTCGCCCATTATTAGGGTGTTGGGTTGTACCCTAATATTTTCCAGTGTATCAAGAAATGAGGAGTGGGAATCCTGGTGCATGATGGGGGATCTGTAGCATGTTACAGTTTGGATTGCGGTCTTGCCCAGAGTTAGTTGCTCTTGGATAATCTCGGATGCATTATGCTGAGCAACTAGCCTGGAGGTGTGGATATCCTTAATGAAAATGGACATGCCTCTGCCTTTAGTGTTTCGGTCCAGGTTAGGTGGCCGAAAGATGTGGTATGAATTATAGGCTGGTAATGCAGGGGTGCTCTCTAGAGCCTTGAACCAGGTCTCTCTCACTTTACAGATGTTGATGTTTTCCATTTTAAGGAGTGCCTTGAGTGAATGCATTTTGAGGTTTAGACTTCTAGCACTGAGTAGCATTACCCTCAGATTTTGCTTGCTTGTACCTGTTATGGTGGTGACTTTATCATTTTAACCTTGCCTAAAAAAGGCACTATAGGGGTGGCAAGAGCCTTAGCCAGTATCTTGAATCCCAAGGGTGACAGCTGCAGGCCATCTCTGACAAAGCATCATGCTCTGTTGATCATGTCATCCCAGGCAGACAGATACTGGATCCCCTTAGAATGACACCAGGGGCTTAGCCAATTGTTGAAGTCGATCATTTTATCCTTGTACTGTGGTATCATTCTGGGTGATGGCAGGATGCACAGGTAGACGTATACTTCTGTAGTGCTTGCCCGAAGTCAAGCAGAACAGGCCCTGAACCGGGTGGGTTTGGTCTCAGGTAATCTCTGTTCATAGGTGTGTACTAGACTAATGGCCTTGGAGGCTTTACAAGCGTAGCCCATAGGATTACAATGGCATTGTGCCTGTGTCAAGTAGAGCTACTAGAGTGATCCACGGGGTGAATTTTCTATTTCCCATCCACTCATCAAGATTTCTCTTGAGGAGGGCCAGTGAGTTGCTCTGTTTGACATGTATGGGAAGTCTATTCCATAACATGGGCAGTCTCTGGGTTATGAACCTGTCCCTCCAGCATGTTCTGTTGATTGTGGTAATGAGGTTGAGGTCTCTTGAGCATGTGGTGCAGAGAGATTAGGATTTCTATAGATGTAGCATTTCTAACAGAGCTGGGTCAGACATGGCTTTGTAAGTCCAGCAGAGATCGCTTCTAAGTAGGCAATATGAGACAGAGAATAGTTGGAGTTTTTTGAGTCTGTCCATATAGGACAAGTGTTTAAGGCCTAAGATCCTCTTTGTGAGGTACTTTTGCAGCCTCTCCAGTTGTTGCAGGTGTCTAGTGAGGTACATGCCAAATGGGGCATTGTACTCTATGACTGACCTAATGAGGGAAGAGTAGAGGGAGACAATGACCTCTTTCTTCTTGGATGCAAAACCCTTAGTAATGAGATGTGCCACATAAAAGGACTTTCTGACCAGAGTGGCAATGTGGTGGGCAAAAGACAGGTTGCTGTCAACCTGTGTTCCCAGATCTCTTATATTTATTTTTATTTATTTATTTATTTTATTTTACATTTGTTAACCGGGCTAGTCCAACTGGATATATTTCCATTTTCAGTAGAGTCCCAGGGAGAAAAGCTCCATTAGCAACAACTAAAAATATAACTTAAAAGTTTAGAAATTAAAACTCAATATTATTACATAGTAAATGAAAGGCTTACAATAAAAAAGATTACTAAAAAATACAGGAAGTAATAAGAATACTAAAAATAAAGAAAGTAATAATAAGATAAAGTAGGTATTTATAATAGTAAAGGTGACCATATTTACAGGATAATTTATTATACGGTGTGATTCATGTGGACTCTCAGAGCATCAAACCGGATAGAGACTTTCAGAGCATAAAGCAGGATAGATTACATCAGTATGTTGAAATTTTGTTCAGTAGTTTCAGTCCTGCTTCCAAGGAATGTGAATTAGAATTGAGGTTCGGGAGGAGAAAATATCAATAGTGAAGCGGAAGGTTAATCAGGGTTGCTGCAGGGGCATAACCAATGTGTTTTGAGGTGTCTTTTGAGGTTTTGTTTAAAGAGAGGCAGTGAAGAAAGTAAAGTTAGTTCATCAGGCAGTAGGTTCCAGTTTTTTCCCACCGAGTTGGAAAACAGAGAAACTCCAGCCATGTTGTTAGACTTGCTTATGCTAGCAAGAAGCTTGCTGGAAGAGCGAAGAGAATTTAGATTTTTATATGGGATTATGAGATTGGAGAGTATAGGAGTGCTGTTAGGTTGATAAAATATCTTGTGGGCAATGATGAGTTGGGAGACTTTCAGTTGGTTTTGAAATTCAAGCCAGCCTAGCTGCATTAGATTCAGACAGTGGTGAGTTCTAAAGGGATTGCCGGTGGCAAATCTGACGATGTTATTATAGGAATTAATTTGATAAGATTATTTTTCTTTAGATTAGTGTATATTGGTGAGGCGTACAGAAGAGTTGAAATTAAATGGGAGTGTGCAATCTTAGTTCTGGCTATTGGAGTTAGGAAAGGTTTAATTCTATATAAGGAGCCTATTTTTCTGTTGACAGTTTTTACGGTGTTATTTATGTGGCTGTCAAATGTAAGGTTATTGTCAATAGTAATGCCTAACAATTTAGTGGCAGTGTCAGGGAATATAATTGTGCCATTATTGGAGATCACAGAGAAATCTATGGGGGAGGACTTACTGGTGGGTGTAAAGAGAAGGAGCTTAGTTTTTTTAGCATTGAGAAGGAGGCAACGTTTTGTGAACGATATTTCAACTATGTTAAATACATTCTGAGTTAGAGAATGTAGATCTGATGGGGAGTTTGCTGAGCATACTAGTGTAGAATCATCTGCATATTGAATGCAGGTGGCTTGTGGAATAGCTACATGAAGGTCATTGATAAACAGTGAGAAAATAAGTGGACCTAGAATAGAGCCCTGAGGGACTCCGAGGGTGACTGGCAGAAGGGATGATATATGATTTTCCCAGAGAACTGCCTGTTGTCTATTGGTAAGGTAGACATGAACCATTTAACTGCCAGACAGTCAAGGGAAAGGGATTCAAGAATGTTGATAAGAAGGGCATGGTTTACCATGTCAAAAGCTTTTGAGAGGTCAATAAAGAGTGGAGATGAGAGGTTGTTTTTATTACGATTTCTATTGATGGCTTCTGTAAAGGATAGTAGGGCAGTTCTGGTGCTATGGGATGGCCTAAAGCCATGTTGGCAGTTTGCTGTTATGTTATGTTGAGATAAATGGTTTAATAGTTGTTAGTAGTTAATAGTTATAACGCCTTCTGTGTTCAGTGGACTACCATTGATCTGGTAATTCATGGGAACTGGGTTTTTCCCAAATTGGATGACACATTTTTTGGCATTGAGCTTAAGGCCATGGTTCTGACACCAGTCTTTGGTCTCAGTGAGGCCTTTCTGTAGGATGTCATCATTGCTTGGGAAATTAATAATAGCTCCCAACTTGCAATCGTCTGCAAACTTTGTCAGCTAGAGTCCCTTCGTGTTGGCCTGGACTTCAGAGAAGTAGATGCCAAACAGGAGAGGATCCAGGACCGAACCCTGTGGGACTCCACTCGTGACTGGTTGTCAGTCTGTTACTTTCACACTGTGGGTTCTATCTGTGAGCCAGTTTGCAACCCACTTAGTGATATTGAGGTTGATGCCTAGCTTAGTGAGTTTTTCTATGATTCCTGAATGAGGAATGGTATCAAAGGCATTGGCCAGATCAAGGTAGGCTGTATAAACTACCTTGCCTTCATCCACAGCCATAGTGACTGACTCATAGAAGTCGACCAGGTTGAGCAGCATGATCTACCCTATAAAAAAACAAACTGTGTTGGATCCAGAATTTGGAGATTCACTATATCCTTGTTTATTAGGTCCATGATGATTTTCTCCATAGCTTTGCATATCCGACTTGTCAGACTAATGGGACGATAGTTCCCAGGGTCTGTAGTCGCTGCTCCTTTGTGGAGAGGGATGACTGTAGCAGTGCGCCATTCGGTAGGGACAAAACCTGAGGTGAGGCTGTGATTGAACAGGGCTCACAGGTGTGGTGCCAGTTCACTCTGTAGTTCATGTAGAACACAGCCAGGGATATTGTCATGTCCCATAGAAGCTGTATTCTTAGTCTTGGATAGTACTGATGTCCTTCAAGGATGCATCTGCAGTCCTTACAAATGGGTTGTCCTGTCGTCAGGCAGCCCTTCGGTCGGCCGGATTCCAAAGTCTGGGTCTGGCCTCGGCTGGTGTCGCACTTCACCCAACGTCATAGCTGCAGTTCTTCGGGTATAAAGGCATCAGCCGACACCATTTTCCTCAGTCTTTCTTGCCGCCTGGCGCCCGAAGCAGAAGCTGTTCGCAAGTGCCAGTTGGTCAGAACCAGAGAGTACTACTACCGAAGACTTCTAAAAAGCTAAGTACCCCATTGGGGACTCTTTCTTGCCTCAACCGATGTCAGAAAAAGTAAATAACTGTTTAACTTGTGGGAAACAAATACCTCATAAAGATTTCCACTCTTACTGCTTACCTTGCTTAGGCCCAGACCACGACGTAGCAGCTTGTCTAGCTTGTGCTTCTTTCAACCGATGGACGCTTAGACATCGGTCGGAATTTGCTGAAGAGTTTTTCGGCTCCGCTTTTGCTTACATTATGCCGTCGGATACTCCGACTACGCAAATTTCTAAAAAGTGCAAGGAAAAGGACCGACACTCGCGGTCCGCGGTTTCGGCTGAAACCGCGGTTAAGCCAACCGCGAGTGTCTCGGTTTCGGCTGAAACCGAGTCCACGGTTCTTCCTTCGGCCGAAAACTTACCTCTTACCGAGGCCTCATCTAGCTTGGCTGAATCTGCTACTGAAATCCCACCTGCTCTTGCAGGTTCACAGGATTTATCTGACACTATCCCTTTGGATATATCCACCCCTGCACGTGGAGCTGCTAGGCCTCCTGCATCCATGTCGATTAAGGCCTTTGCCAGGGCTAAAGCAGCAAAACTACCAAAACTGTGCCTGCTAAGACCCCCTCTCACAGGCCTAGCTCTAGTTCACAAATGCTTAGTCTAGCAGAGGATCTCATTTCTTTGATCCGGGGATCCCAACCACATCCAGACAGGGCCTCTCACCCACCTCCAGAGAAGAGGACTAGAGTAGAGCCCCCTGTGCCAGTTTCTTCAGATCACTCCTCTGATGATTCAGATAATTCAAACCCTCCAGAGGGCCCTTTTCTCCTTATGAGGACTCTGATGCAGAAGAGTCCATTCCTTCTGCCTCTCCGCCTGAGGAATTTTCTTTTGGGGAAACCTTGCATGCTATGAGGGAACAATTTCAATGGCAGGGCCAGGATTTTTCAGACTCTAGGAAAAGGCTTAGAACCTTTTTGCATTTGCCACAGCATAGGCCTTTAGCCATTCCTCCAGTACTTACTGTTGTGGATGATGCATTTAATGATGCTTGTACTGCTCCTGATTCTCTACCTCTGGCCCCGGCTAAGCCCGATAGGTACTACAGGGTTCCGGACACACATTATCATTTGTATAAGGCCCCTTTTGCAGATCCCGAAACTATCTCCCAGGGACCCAAGGCTTAACAGCTACCTCTGCCAAAAAAACCCTCCCCTCTGAAAGGGAATCTAGGGCCTTAGAGAGATGGGGTAAAAAAGTTTACACTTCTGCTACTCTTTCAGCTAGTGCCTTGAACTGCCAATTCCACATGATTCAGTATCAGGAATTTATGTTAGACCAGTTAACTAAAAAACTAACCTCTGATGAACCATTAGATAAAAAATCTGTACAGGAAATGGTACATAACATTCAGCAGGTCAGTAATCATTCCTTAAAATGCGGCTATGATGCACTGGAGGCTTCCTTTAGATCAGCCATGACTGGCACAGTGATCAGAAGACATGCATGGTTAAAAGAGCAGTCCTTACCAGACCATGTTAAATCAAAGCTCCTAGATGCTCCCATGGATAAGCTCAATTTGTTTGGCTCCCCTGCACAGCAGGTGCTGAAGAAGGTGGAAGAGAAAGCAAAATCTGTCCAGACAGTCAGGGATTTCTTGCAGGTCCAGCCTCCAAGGTTTAGCAGGAACTGGCCTTCCAAGAATTGGTCCTTTCCAGACACCTCCAGAGCTCCGAGAGGCAGGAATAGGCACTCAAGAGGCAGGGGTCAATCCAGAGGTGCCTACAGGGGACGTCAGTGGCAAAATAACAACCAGCGAGGTGCAGCCACAGATCCAGCCACCACCACTTCCACAGGACAATCACAGTGACTTGGCTCTGGCACCGCCTACCAGGGAACAACTAGAAGCACCCTTAGGCGGGAAGCTAGCCTTATTTTCAGTAAACTGGCATTACATCACAGGAGACAAATGGATTTTACAGACAATAGACCAAGGTTACAGGTTTCACTTCCATACTCTACCAAGGAAGAGAGGAATGCCAAACCTACCTCCAAATCAGAAGACAGAAGCTCTAGAACAAATAACTCCCTTACTAAGGATGAGAGCTGTAGAAAGGGTACCATCTATGGAACAAGGGCAAGGATTTTACTCCAGACTCTTCCTGGTACCAAGAAAAGAAAACCAATGGAGACCTATTCTCGACCTGTCCGCTTTAAACACATACCTCATTGTTCCAAAATTCAAAATGCTGACCCTACAGCAGCTTCTTCCCATGCTGGGCAAGGAGTCTTGGCTGGTAACTCTAGATCTCAAGGAGACATACCTGCACGTCCCCATACGACCAAATTGCAGAAGATACCTCAGATTTCTTGCAGGATCAGAGCATTATCAATTCTCAGCATTGCCCTTTGGCTTATCTACTGCGCCCAGAGTATTCACGAAATGCCTGGCATCAGTAATTGCTCATTGCAGGCTTCAGGGAATTCAAATTTACCCATACCTGGACGACTGCCTGTTACAAGCGGACAACAAAAACAAATTAACAAAAGATTTGGAAAGCGTCATTCATCTATTACAAGCCCTGGGATACACAGTCAATATAAAAAAGTCAAGGCTGATACCATCCCAAAGGATAACCTTCTTGGGTGCAGATCTGGACACATCAAAACAAATGGCATTCCTGACAGTGGAAAAACAGGAGCAACTCCCTCTCTACTTCATGGCATTAACAAAGCAGAACCAGCTAACAGCAAGAAAAGTCCTGCAAGCCCTTGGTTACATGGCATCCTGCATAATATTGGTTCCAAATGCCAGACTACATATGAGAAAGTTACAGTGGTACCTAAGGAATTTATGGTCTCAGCACAAGCACAGCCTAGAAACCCAAATTCCAATAATTCCATGCCTGAAGCAAGAATTCCAATGGTGGGCTCAGGCCTGTCAATTAAATAAGGGACTGCCCTTCCACAACACTCAGCCAAGCCAGGCCATCACAACAGACGCCTCAGACCTCGGTTGGGGGGCACACTTGCTGGACAAGTGCATACAAGGCTTATGGACTCAAGACCAGCTGCACCTACACATAAATCAAAAGGAAATGCTGGCAGTAAAACTGGCAATTCAGGCATTCAAACCATTTCTTCAACAGGGTCAATTGCTGATAAGGACGGACAACACCACAGTTATGTGGTACATCAACAAACAGGGAGGCACACATTCATACCCTCTATGCCAGATGGCAATTGACCTCTGGAATGTGGCCCTGAGCTTCAACATTCAGTTACAAGCAATTTTTGTGCCAGGAAAAGAAAATATACTAGCAGACATCCTAAGCAGAACTACCACGGATGCTCACGAATGGATGCTGCATCGGGACATCTTCAAAACCATTACAGGGAAATGGGGACTACCAGAAATAGACTTATTTGCATCCCCACACAGCCACCAACTGAAAAAATTCTGCACAAGGACGTACCACCCACTTGCTTGGAAAGTGGACTCCCTATCCTTCAGTTGGAAAAACCTGACAGCATATGAATTCCCACCTCTTCCTTTGATGCACAAGGTGCTATTGAAGATCAAAGAAGACCGTCCAAGGATCATCTTGATAGCTCCAGACTGGCCAAGGCAACATTGGTACCCATTACTGAGGAGCATGTCTCGAGAACAAATATGGCCTCTGCCCCTTGTTCCCCTGCTGTTAACACAGAACAACTTCAAAACCCTACATCCAAACCTGAAAACACTGCAGCTGGCTGCCTGGAACATTGCATAAGACCAAATAACCCAGATTTATCTCAAAGGGTTAAAGACATTATCTTGGAGGCTCGCAGACCCTCAACAAGAAAAAATTATTCAGCAAAATGGAAAAGATATCTCATTTGGAGTACTGCAAAAGGAAAAAATGTGGCACTGGTAAATATAGCTAACGTCCTGGAATACTTGGCAGAGCTCTTCCACAACGGCCTGTCCTATTCTTCCATTAAGATTCATGCATCAGCTATTTCAGCAGAATACAACTTGGATCCTCCAGTCTTCTCACATCCTCTACTCAGGCAGTTTCTGAGAGGAATTAAAAACGTAAATCCACCTAGGAAGCCACCATTGCCAGCATGGGACTTGAACTTTGTGCTAGAAAAGTTGACACTCCCTCCTTTCGAACCAGCAGCAACAGCAGAATTACAGTACTTATCATGGAAAACTGCTTTCCTGCTTGCAATCACTTCAGCAAGAAGGGTATCCGAGCTACAGGCATTAATGGCAGTACAGCCCTTCCTGATCTTCCATCAAGATAGAGTGTCCATGAGAACTAATCCTACTTTTATGCCAAAGGTGGTCTCCAGGGTATCTTTAAATCAAGCTATCCACCTACCTACATTCTTCCCCAACCCACAGAACAGGGGAGAAAGACTGTTGCATACCTTGGATGTACATAGACAATTACGTTACTACCTGGACAGGACCAAGAGCAATAGAAAAACTGACCAGCTACTGGTAGCATATGCAACAGGAATGGGAGGAAAAGCAATTTCGAAACAGACAATCTCTAAGTGGATAGGAAATTGCATTAGGTTTTGTTATTCCTACCATGGGAAGAAAACTCCAGAAAACATCAGGCCTCACTCTACAAGGGCTACAGCTACTACCACAGCTTTTTTACGAGGAGTGGCTACCAAAGACATTTTAGAGGCTGCTACTTGGAGCTCCGTGCATACATTTGCCAAGCATTATAATTTACCTTTATACTCCAGATCCCGAGCAGGTTTTGCCACTGCTGTTTTGCAAGGGATCTTAACTACACCATAATCTTATTTCTCCTCCTCCCCCAGTTTGGCTATGGTATTCTACCCATTTGTAAGGACTGCAGATGCATCCTTGAAGGACATAGTACAGTTTTGTACCTACCATAAATGTAGATGTCCGATAGGCATGCATCTGCAGTCAGGATTACCCACCCTCCTTCCCCTCTGTGGTACTCCTAGGGTATTTGCCCATCTTGTAGCTAGCTGGGGGAATCTATTATGGTGTATTTGTTTGTATATATGTACATACATGCTTATTTTTTGTTTGCTCTCTACTATTTGGAACCATTGGCATTTATCCAAATTTAGCCTTCCTAGAGGGCACCTGGCATCTGGGGCAAGAAACACTGAGGAAAATGACGTCAGCTGATGCCTTTATACCCGAAGAACTGCAGCTATGACGTCGGGTGAAGTGCGACACCAGCCGAGGCCAGACCCAGACTTTGGAATCCGGCCGACCGAAGGGCTGCCTGACGACAGGACAACCCATTTGTAAGGACTGCAGATGCATGCCTATCGGACATCTACATTTATGGTAGGTACAAAACTGTACTTTTTAATCTGTGCAGCAGTAATTCTGGGTGCCTGGCAATCTACTGGTATTGTGACTGTTCCTTTGGGGGCGGGGGTAAAGTTGACACTGAAACTGTTGGCCAGTATATTGGCAATATCTGTTGGCTCGGTATAGGAGGTACCATTGTGCAGTAGCTCGGAGCACATCTGGGTATTGCTGTGGAGATTATTTACATAACTATAGAAGGCCTTGTAGTTGTCTTTACTATCTGCTGCAGTTCTGTTTTCATAGCTGTCTTTAGAGGATTTGATGAGGGATCTCAACTTTTTGTTGAGGATGATAAGGGAGTTTTTCCAGTCTTGAGACTTCACCTTATTCTGCATCAGTTTCCTCCTTCTGTTGCAGAGTTTGTTTATGGCAAGAGACCACTTCCTTTTTTGGAGGAGAGCATCTTGGTTCTTTTGGGTTTGGCAAGATCCAAGCATTTGTGTACGTGTTCGTACAGTGCATTGGTTTATGATTCAGCGGTCGTGCGATTATTCTCCATTTGCATGGGTGCCGTGAAGTTAGCCACCTCTGTTATTAGGAAGCCAAAGTTAGCTTTGGAGAAGTTTTCCATGGTGGTTACCATTGCGGGGGGGGGGGGGGCTTGAGGGGTGGGAGGGATGTGGATTTCCAAGGTGATTAGTTTGTGGTCGGATCTAACCAGGGAGGAGTTGACTATTGGTGTAGAGCAACCAGGTCAAGGATGTTGCCACCTCTAGTGGGGGTAAGAACAAGCTGGTCCAGGGCATTGGAATTAATGAACTCCAGGAAATGTTGGGCAAGTGCTTTGATACATGAGTAGCTTTCCCAGTTAATGTAGAGGTAGTTGAAGTTGCCCAGTATGAGAGTGTTAGGTTGGACCCTAATATTCTCCAGGGTGCTTAGGAACGTGGAGTGTGAGTCTTGGGACATGGTTGGGAACCTATAGCATGCTATGACCTGAATCTCTGTCTTACCCAGTGTTAGCTGCACCTGAAGCTTCTCTGATGGTTTTTTTTTTGGGCTACCAGTCTGAAGGTGTGCTCATCCTTTACGAATATGGAAACACCACCATCTTTGGAGCTTTGGTCCAAGTTCTGGAGCTGAAAGGTGTGGAATGAGTTATAGCCTGGTAGTGCAAGGGTGCTTTCTGATGCCTTGAACCAGGTCTCTATTACAGCACAAATGTCGATGTTCTCCATTTTAAGGAGTGCTTCAAACGGGTGCATTTTGAGATTTAGACTTCTAGCACTGAGCAGCATGACCCTCAGACTGCATTTGTTTTTAGCTGTTACAGTGGTAATTTGGTCTTTGGACACTGCCTAAAAAAGGTACTATAGGGGTGGCAAGGGCCTTGGCCAGTATCCGGAAGCCCAGGAGTGACCAATGCAGGCCATCTCTGGCAAAGCTTCAAGGTCTGTCAGTCATGTCATACCAGGCAGACAGATACTGGATCCCCTTAAAATGATACCAGAAACTTAGCCAGTTGTCGAAATCAATCATCTTCTGCTTGTACTGTGGATTAATTCTGGGTGATGGTAGGATGCTGCTCAGGGCTAGGGTCATACCTGCCTGGGCTACATAATCCAAGAGCTCCTCCATGTCTCTTTTCAGGTAGTCCAGGGAGGTAAGTTCATAGGTTCATAGGTTCATACTAGGCTATCTGCCCTAGGGCATTTATAAGCCTAGCCAGAATGTGTTTGGCTTTCGCCACCCATTTTAAATTTATTTTGCTATGCCCTTTTTCGAGGTTAGTATACTGTGCCTGTCTAACAGTGACACAGTGATACCCGGGGTAAACCTACGATCTCCCATCCACTCATCAAGATTCCTCTTGAAGAGAGTCAGTGAGGGACTCTGCCTAACCTGGACTGGGATTGTATTCCAGAGTGAAGGGAGCCTCTTGGTTATGAATCTGTCCCTCCAGCATGTCCTATTTATTTCAGTGCTGAGGTTCAAGTCTCTCGAGCGCGTAGCTCGATGGGATTTGGATTTTCTGAGGTGCAGCATGTCCATTAATTCCGGGTTGGACATGGCTTTATACGTCAGGTGCACAGATCGCCTCTGAGCAGGCGGTATGCCACTGAGTAGAGCTGGAGTTTCTTTAACCGGGCAGCATATGGCATCTGTTTGAGCCCTTTCATCCTCTTGGTGAGTTACTTTTGGGGTCTTTCCAGTTGCTGCAGGTGTCTGGTAAGGTACATCCCAAAAGGGGCATTGTACTCAATTATGGGCCTGATGAGGGATGAGTAAAGTATGAGAGTGTTAGGGTGGACCCTAAGTCTCAGATTATTTACACCCACATGTACAATAACAGAGTCATATTTGTACCTGTTTTTGAGGGACCTGAGTCTGTGCGTTATGTAGTGGATCCTTGCACCTGATAGGCAGCTGACTGTTACTTTCTCCTTATTCAACCTAGTTTGTAGCTCTGTCGAGACACTGTGCAGAGTGCAGGTCCTGTATAGATGGAAACGTGGACCTGGTGATCCTCTCTGCTGCCTTCTCCACCCTTTGAAGAGCCTTACAGTCTGTAGCCTTGCAGTTCCCATACCATACTGCGATATTGCTTGTCAAGATGCTTTCAGTGGTGCCTCTGGAGAAGGTTGTGAGGACTGAAGATGAAAATTTGTTCTCTTCAACCTGCGTAGGCCTTGTTGTGCCTTCTTGACAATGTGCTTTATGTTAATGGACCATGTCAAGTGTTTTGCGATGTGCACCCCTAGGAATTTTGTGCTCTTCTCCCTTTCGACTGTTTCTCCCTTGATTGTGAGAGGGGGCTCTGCCTTGTGGTTTTTCCTGAAGTCCACTTTTACCTCTTTGGTTTTGATTATGTTCAGAGCCAGATTGTTGTCACATCAGTCATTCAGATGCTTCACCTCCTCCCTGTATGCTGTTTCATCACCATTGCTGATTAAGCCTGTTACTGTAGTGTCATCCGCAAATTTGATGATGTGATTTGAGCTGTTCCTAGCTGTACTGTCATGGTCAGCATGGTGAACAGCAGAGGACTGAGAACACATCCTTGAGGGACTCCCATGCTCATTGTAATGCTTTGAGATGTTATAGCATACACTCACTCTTTGCGGTCTGTCAATGAGGAAGTCCAAAATCCAGTTAAGCATGGGAGTCCTGACATCCAAATGAATCAGTTTCTATATCAGGTGTTGGGTTATAACTTTGTTAAAGGCAGAGCTGAAGTCCAGTGAATGATAGTTGGCAATAACAGTTTTTAACCACAGAAAGGAGAAAAAGGTGCAATTACAGCTAAGAAACAGTTATCCACACCTCAATGGAACTCCAGAAAACAGCAGGCTGTCACGGGCATAAAACAGATTTAATGCAGCAAAGAAAGCACAGACATAAACGATACACCTTTGAAATATGTTTTCGTCCTCATCTTAATCAGATAAAATATTTATCTGATAAGTTGAGGACGAAAACGTATTTCAGAGGTGTATCGTTTATATGTGTGCTTTCTTTGCTGCATTAAAACAGTTTTATGCCCATGACAGCCTGCTGTTTTCTGGAGTTCCACTGAGGTGTGGATAACTTAAATAACAGTTCTTGTTTTCCAGGTGAGCCATGGATGTGTGCAGTGCCAGCGATATGGCATCTGCAGTGGAGCGATTCGACCGATAAGCAAATTGGAGTGGATCCAGTTCTGCAGGGAGATTTGTGGTTAAATAGTCTTTGGCCAGTCTTTCGAAGCACTTCATTACAGTAGAGGTGAGAGCTACTGGGCGATAGTCGTTCAGGCTTGCTGGTTGAGAGTTTTTGGGTAGTGGTATGATTGTTGTGTTCTTGAAGCACTTTGGTTCTATGGCCTGACATAGAGATGTGTTAAATATATCAGTAAGAACCATCATCAGTTGATCATCATGGTCTCTTAACACAAACCCCAGAATGTTGTTTGGTCCAGCCACTTTTCTCGGGTTCACTCGCCTAAGAGTTCTCTGAACGTTGTCTGACTTGAGGCAGAGTACTACTTCATTTTGCCTGCTGGTGAGTTTTGTGGCTTTTGTGCCATTCCCTTCATCAAACTTGCTGAAGTAGGTGTTGAGCTCATTTAGAAATTTGTTGTTGTCATCACACTTTGAAGATACCGGTCTATAGTCTGTTAAGGATTGTATTCCCTGTCACAGACGTCTGGAGTCCATTAGGTCTGAGAAGTGACTCTGGGTTTTCTGTCCGCAGGCATGCTTTTCCTTCTTTATTCCACTATTTAGGTTCTTTTTGGTCTCTGAGGACATCCTTGTCACTTGCCTTAAAAGCCGCATTGCAGATATTTATGCCAACACAGATTCCATGTACTCTTCTAGATTGATGTGTTGCTTCCCCACAGCCACGTCCTTAAACATATTTCATTTTGTGTTCTCAACGCAATCTTGGGGTGCTGAGACTGCTCCCCCTGGCCATACTCTTATTTGCTTCTTGGTTGGCTTGCTTCTTATTAATAGTGTTTTGTATGCAGAGATTAGCACGATGGCCAGATGGTCCGAGTTACTCAGGTGTGGGTGGGGTACTGCCTTATAAGCCAGCTTGACATTGGCATGTACTTTGTCCAATGTGTTCTCTTCCCTTGTAGCGAAGTTCACATGCTGGTGATAGTTAGGTAGGACTGACTTTAGGTTTGCTTAAGCTAGTTAAAACTTAATCTGTTTTATTCCATACTTGTATTTGATATATTCCTTCAATATTTCATTTATTTTAATCA
Organism: Protopterus annectens; assembly: GCF_019279795.1. Taxonomy (NCBI): domain Eukaryota; kingdom Metazoa; phylum Chordata; order Ceratodontiformes; family Protopteridae; genus Protopterus; species Protopterus annectens. Next base: position 919,562,897 of record NC_056730.1, read on the forward strand.
CTACTAAATGCATTGATTTTTGTTTCCTCTCAATTACTGGAAGCCATCTCTTGAACCAAAACTGAAGCTTAAACTGCTTTTTGCTGAACATCTGCAGAATTCTTCACAGTCAGTGTTTTCTCTTCACATTTTCTAGTTGATTTTCTTTCAGTTTCTCTAAATTTAATGTTTGCCGACGTCCAGGCTGTGTACTTAGTCTCTCTTTTCTCAGTTTCTGTTTCCATATGTGGAGAATTAAGCTGCTGATCAGCCTGCTGCCTTCTTGTAAGTCTGTCTGTTCCCCAAATCTTGATATTTATGAACAGTCACTGTTTCTAATAGGCCTGTCTTACTTTTAAGTGGTGAGTAGAAATTGTTTGTATCAGTGTTAGCATTAACAATTTCTCCTGTGCTCTGTAATTTAGTCAGGGCTTCATACTTGACTCACTTTCTTTATCATGAGCACTTTCTCTCTCTCTGTCTAGACATATATGTGTGTGTGTGTTGATATATATTTATATATGGATTCACTTTATAATCTCGAAATACTGAAATATCGAATTTCAGTATTTCAAGACTATAAAGTTGAATCTGCAAAATGATGAAACCCCAAAATCGTGAAATTAAACACACCACACCACACATACACCAGCCTACCCACACTGCAAAAAACAAACAAAACACACACAAACACAGAAACACAAATTTCAAACCTGCACTATAAATAAGCAGGGGAGCAAGCCCCCCTGTACCCACCCTTTGGTGGGCTGCACCCCCCACTACTTATATATACGAACTCCAAGATTGCACCAAACAGAAAAAGACAGTAAACTCACAACTAGACATTCTGCAGTCCCTCACACACACACACACACACACACACACACACACACACACACACACACACACACACACATATCACATATATACAAACACCACCACATTCAACACTTAAACATTCATACTTTTACCTGCCTACCCTAACCTACATGTACAAGTCCAAACACTCACATACACTCAAACACCTACCCAAAGCCCTTACAAAAATAGTCACTTACCTTAAATTCCACCTAAATCCACACAGTAAACCGTACACTATCCAGACAATACATTCCATGTCACATACCATAAAACCATAACAGCGAATTCGACATTTACGGATTTGTGGTTATGTACTTTCGCTATTATGAAAATTCGACTTTATAGTCTCGAAATACTAAAATTAGATATGTCAGTATTTCAAGATTATAAAGTAAACCCATATATATATATATATATATATATATATATATATATATATATATATATATATATGTATATATTTATATATATATGTGTGTGTGTATGTGCATACATGTATATATGTATATATATATATATATATATATATATGTGTGTGTGTGTGTGTATATATATATATATATATATATATATATATATATATATATATACACACACACACACACACACACACACACACACACACACACACACACCCATTCATTGATGCAACACCAGCTGTACATTTTTCTTCCCACTTAGATTTAAGTGTGATGGTGGAGAAGGCAGTGAATGGAGTGAAATCGGTCTTTTTATTCTTAACCAAATTTTTTAATTACTTTTCAGTTTCCTTCCATCTGTCCACCCATCCATCCATTTATTGATAACCACTTTAATCCTTAACAGGGCCACTGGGTTGCTGGAGGCTGTCTCTGCAAGCGGTGGACACAGGAGTTTGAAGCTTGTTTTGGGTGAGTCCTTTGCAGAACACATATGCTCAGTCACACACTACATGCACCCCAAGATCAACAGTTAACCTGCTTTGAGAGATAGGAGGAAATTGATCACCCTGAAAGATAACCCAGCAGAGATATAACATGGGTATGCAGAGTCCACACAAAAGGCACCCTATCCAAGAAAGAAAAAGGAGAACCTTTCACTGTGGGACAGCAGTGCTACTCACTTCATTGCCATGCCTCTGAATTTCATTCTGTTTTATCAAACCCCTCAGAAGCTTATACCAAGGAATAAAAGTGCAGGAGACAGAGGAGTAAAGCCTATGAACTGCGATTAAGCTTCATCCTCTAGCACTGATTTTGACTCTTAGTCTCAATTTGCTTACTCTGAGAATCACAGTAAGTCATTAGACTATAGCTCCCAACTCACCCATGAAAAGAGGCTTACCATAGCTACACCTCTAAAAGTAAATAAATAAAAATGGGGAGGTATTTTCACATATAATCCATTTAGTCTCCTGCCCAACATTCAGCGTAGTTTCCTGATATCCCCCTTTTTATTTATCTGTTTTTGTAGATATATACTGGAAAAGACTCTAAGGCATTTGGAGTTGAGAAGAGTTGGTAGATCAGGCGGAATATACTTTCTGTCCCTTTCTGTCAGTGACCTCCTGGTATATGTAACATGTTCTTCATTTTATTTGCTGTCTGAATCTGAACAGTTAATAGGTTATAAGTGCGAAGGCAGGGGTAAAACAGAGGTAATGCCAAGCTAAAGGAAAACCAGTGGTGATAATGCCAGACTAAGTGAATCAGAATGTTTTCTTTTTTCACTTCTGTTTTGTTCATTCTTCATCTAGCAGTTGGCACAGAAGTTAAGGCTGTGAGCTGTAGTTCCTGTGGTGCAGGGTTTGATTCCTTCAGACCTCATTTGCCTGATGTGTAACCTTGAAGCAAGTCACTTAACCAGACATTGTTGCCGGGCTAGCCCTGAAAAAGGACTGCATATTTAGTGGTCTTACCTGGTTAACATATTATTATTATTGTTATTATTATTATTATGTTAATCTTCAGAGTGTATTCTCATGCAAAAATGACAAACTTTGCATTGATGTCAAAAGACTTGGAATGCCTATAAGATGTGCTAATGCTAGACTGAAGGAGAAACTCTGCTTATTTGCTGTGTATACTCTCATGGTAGAATGGGTCACTTGTGCAGATGATAGTGGACAGGGAAATGTGCTGTTTCTACACATGATGGCATCTATTGTTAATGAAACAAATAAGGATTAAAGACCATTGGAATGTAATGGCTATAATGGCAACATTAACACATGACTGGGTCTTGGGCTTCTAGAAAAACAGATGTTGCTTTTCTAAACTAATGTTGGCTGTAACGATGCGTAAAAGAACTGGTTTTAATATGTCTTGCTCCAGCAAGAAGATGACGATGCAGTAGGCACAGGGGCTGTGGGAAAACATGCTATAAAACTGCATGCTTCGAGTAGCAAAATATGATACTTGTCTTGTTTGTGTGGACTATCTGTGAGTACTAGCCATTTTGGGACATTATTGTTCTAAACTAGCCAGGAAACTTGAATATTTGGATTTTTTTTCTGTGCATATCCAATCTACGAGTCTACTTCAGCCCACTGTCAGTGAAAAAGATGTTTAACTGATGTGGGAGTAATTCTTTTAAGTTTTCAGAAATGCAGCTTTGCACTAATTTGAATGAGACAATAATGATGTTGCTATTCATGCTGGTATCAAAATGTAGTAGTTTTTACTTCTTTGTTAAATATGGACTTTCCTTTTTATGCAGAAATTAGAGGCTAGCTGCATGAAAATTCTTGATGAGGTAATCAGTGTAGCACAGCCAATCCCATTAGTTCCTAGTCTGCACAAACTGACAGGCCAGAATATAGCTATCAAGGGGTTTATCTCAACCAGCGATAGGCTGAGAGTATCCATGGCAGGGTTACCACCCATTAAGTTATATAGAAGCTTTGGATTCCTGTAGAAATTCTTTGAACTGGTAGTTCATCTAAGGGTAAAGTGATTTTAGATTAACTGGAAGTACTCCGCTATATGGCAATCTCTGAAAATTATCTGGAAGCTGTTGGCCCCATTTAGAATGAATAATAAGGACAGCTGGAAGGGATGACAAGCTGAAGATGCTAATGCTACATTATATAAAGGCAACACAGAGTGACTCAGATTCGTAAGTGGATCCTTTGCATCAATATATTGCTTTCCTTGAGACTGCATTTCAGACTTTAAAGGTCATTTTTGGTTTTACCAGATTCCGCTGTTGTTACCAGTCTCAGATATGCCTGACTTTATACATCCTTGCATATGCAGTGACTTTATGGAATGGGCGAGACTGAAGATTAATTGCTTGGAAAAGTCTTTTCAGCATCATATCTCTTTCTTTTTGACTGTTTGCATGAAAACTGGGGTCTTCCAGTTTTCATGTCTTTGGTTACTTTTCATTTAAGGAGCTAATATCGTAAAGAAAGTGAAAGCGTGGACATGGACTGTGTGCTTATTGTGGGTAGACTCAAATGCTTTAAGAGGCAACCTTCAGTATCACAGTGGTTTATAGAATCCTTCATTTACACAGATATCTCAAGCGTATAAAGCCTTCTGAAAATGTCAAAAAGATCCATCTTCCCTCACGTGAATGGTGACCGTAATATTTGTAAATGTAACTGTCAGAAAGAGATGGCTGTGAGTTTTAAGGGCCGTGCAGAAGACATTAGGTTCTCCAGGGTAACTGTTTCCTTAGGAAGTTAGGAAATGCTTTATCCAGTATTTTATATCCCTGCTAGACTAGTAGAATACTGCTTCAAGTTTCTCCAAGTTGCTGCTTATAGTCTGAAGTTGATCAGGGTGTTATATTTTTTTGTTGCGTGGGTAATATTGCCACTTCCTAGCAAGAGAGTCTCTGGTTTGGTTCTTAGCTAGTATGCCTTCTGGGCTTAGTCTGTATATCCAGTCTGTGTTCATGTGGGTTTTCTCTGGATGCTCTGGTTTTCTACCACATTCCAAACGCCTGCATGAGGTGGATCAGGGACTGTAAATTGCCCATACATGTGTGCATATGTGGTACAGGCAAAAGACTTGGCAATCCACAGTTATTTCCCTCCTTTGCCTTGATAACTCTGCTGATAGCAGTGGTTGTCTGAAGGGTTACTCTAGCAGTCAGTTGTGAATCATAGGAGAGTGTGTGAAAATATTTTTTGGCTCTATCTAATGCTAGGGGAGTTAATTATAGGTTTGAAGAGCCTGGTTAAGCAGCTCTGGTTTGCTGACTTCTACCTTCTTTCACCTTATCACTAGAAGGTCTAGGAAACAGCCATGTTTAAATTTTTGGAACTGGGTAACACTGAACCTTTGGCACCCAAAGTCCATCCAGATCAGTTAGCCGTGTCCATTCTGGTTGATGCTTCCTTGTCGCACCCCATCTTTATCTAGTGCTAATCTTACTTTTTTAATTAGAAAAATTTTAACCATTTCCCCAGTAATCTAGAAGTCTTATAAACAGCAGCAACATGGACAGTTAAGTATAGAGCAAAATCCTGCTGGTTTAAATAGAAAGCTGAACATCACTCAAAAGAGTGAAATTACTTACATGAAAGAATTCATTTGCGTCATTTGTACTTAAAATAACAGTCAGTGTCCTTTCAAACACATTTGAATTAGAAAGTGCTATGTTCTTTGTTGAGTTAGTTTCTCTTACTCAGAAATTCACTGTTATTAAGACATTAATTTTAGAAATATACTTTTGAAATTTAGTCCATGCTATCGTAATCAGGCCATTTCTAAGAGTTTAAGTGTAAAGCTCTATACAGAAATTTCATCAGGTAGTTTTATAGTGATTATAGGTACAATTTTTGTATTGAGAGAAAACGTGTCTCTGCGCATACCCTTCTAAACTGCGACAGCTGTTTAATGAACTGAAATGAATGTTTATCATTTTTAGGCTCGGACTGTTTGTAACAATAGTCCACCAGTATTGCAGAATACGGTAAAGCTGTTGGTATAGCAGAAAACTGAATATAACAACCCTTTCGTAACTTACATAAAACTAGGCATCTAAACATGAGAACTCAAATGTTTCATACATGAACCAGCACTCATCATTTGTATGTGGACACCACTGATCCTTTTCTCTGATCAAAAGGCAAAAGGTTGCTACATCCCTATTGGATGAGAGAAAAATTAACATTTAACATGTTCATTGCTGATAAGTTACACTTATTACTTTTCTGTCTTATGCTTTTTTGCCTTTACTTTTCTGATTGTGTTTTTTCATCATGACCTGTTTTGCCCAAGAAGGATCATTGCTGGAACTATTATGCATTATAGGTGGGAGTAATAGCTTTCTATCATACTGTCTACTTTGTCCATAATATCATGGAATGCAGATGAGATTACAGGTATAGACAAAAATCAGAGAGTACTGAATTATATTAAACTTTCATAAGTGTATACTAGGCTAATGACCACAGGGGCTTTTTTTAAGCCTAGCCATTCATCTCAAACATATCTGACCAGTTTAGGGACATTAAGATTATTCTAAGGCATGTATGTTTAGGCTTGGGCTTGGTTTGCCACTGGTGACATAGGTGTCAGATCAGGGATGAATTTCCATTTCCCCATCCACTGGTCCAAAACATGCTTTAATTGGTTTAGGGAAGAACACTACATGAATCGGAAGCCTGTTCCAGAGAAGGGATATTATCTGGGATGCATACCAGTCTCTCCACCTTGTCCTATTTATGTCACAGGCAAGGCTTACATCCTTAGATTGGGTATTAACAATGCTGTTTGTTTTGAGGATATGCAGAAGATCCATCAGAATGACGTCTAAGATTGCCTTGTGTACCATGTGTAGATCACCATTCAACAGTCTGTAGGAGCTTGAATACACAGATAGTGGTATGAGGTGATCCGCACAATACAGTTTGTTTATGCCCTGCATCCTTTTTGTGAGGAATCTCAGTGATCATTCCAATTATTGTATCTGCCTGGTCAAGTACATACCAAAGGGGGCATTGTACTCGATGACTGGTCTGATAAGGGCTGAGTGCACTGGAACAATGACTTCCATGGAAGTAGATGCCGTACTCTTGCTTACAAGTTGCTCAACATAGAATGATTTCCTTACTACCATGGACACATGATGGTCGATGGCCAAGGTATGGTCTACATGCATCCCCAAATCCCTGAGTACTGGATCTAGTCTTAGTAGTGTGTTGTCAATTAAGTAAATTTTCATGGGGTGGATGACTTCCCAAAGGATACTATTATGTATTTCTGGCATTGAGTTTCAGACTGTGTTCCGATACCATTTTTGTCTGACTCAGCCCTTCTTAGAGGATATTTGTATTCTGGGGGGGAATTCTGTGATTGCACCTAGTTTACAGTTAACAGCAAACTTGGTCAGCTAGAGGCCGTTGATGATGGTCTTGACAAAAGAGATGTAGATGCCTATAAGGAGTGGACCCAGCTCAGAGCCCTCAGGGGCTCTGCTAGTCACCGACCTCGTTGCGGAGGTGGAGTCCCCTATGTTAACTACTTGAGTCCTATCTGAGAGCCACCCACCTTTACATCGGGTGACATAAGGGTTTATACCTAATTCCATGAGTTTGTCTACAGTGCCTGAGTCGGTCATTGTATCAAATGCTATGGCCATACCAAGGATGGTAGTATGCACTGGTTTGCCATCTTGCTTTGCCTCGTTGACCTTCTTGAACAAGTCCATCAGGTTGAGCAGGCATAATCTACCCTTGATGAAACCAAATTGGGTTGTACCCAGTGTCTGAAGATTTCCTATGTCATTGCTATAATTTCTATGATAACTCTTTCCATGGCTTTGCATATCAGACTAGTCAGGCTTATGGGCTTGCAGTTTTTGGGTTCCATGGACTGCCCATTCTTGTGCAGAAGGTTGCCGTTGTAGTTCTCCATTTGGTTTACTCAAAGTCTGACAGGAGGCTACATACTGATTCTAGTGGACCTGATATGTCATGCGTCGTGCTGTTTAGGAGGCATCCTGGGATATTATTGGAGCCCACTGTTGTGGTATTTTTGGCCTTCAAGAGCACATCGAGGACATGCTCTCTAGTGATAGTTGGGGGTGGTTATGATTGATGGTATTAACATAAGAGTGGCTGGTGAAAGAGAAGGGTAAAATTGGACCTGAACATGTTGGACAATCGATTTGCTGTAGTTTTTGGCTCGGTATAGTTAGCTCCATGTACATTTAGTTCCATTCATATTGTACTACCTTTGAGGTTGCAGATGTAGCTAAAGAAAACCTTGTGGTTGTCCTGAAAGGCTGTTTTTACCTCACAATTGGCTTTGGTAGACTTCACTGTCTTCTGAGTTGCTTGTTTAGACTGAGGAGAGATTTTTTTATCCTGCTGGGCATTGCAATTCCTTATTTTTCCATGACTTTTTTTTTCCTTTTGTTGTACAACCTATTTATATTTAAATTCCACCAGGATGGTTTGTTTTGTGTTTATTCTGGGTTGGCACAGAGGAATGTTTACCTGTATTTACATGATTGTACAGGATATCTGTGAACAATTCTGCATCGGCAGCAGTGTTCTCAAGGCTTTGGGGGGTGGCTTGAAATGTTGCCTGTTTATCGCTTCATAGTAGGAAGTTTGCATTAGAATAGTTCGTAAATTTTCCAGGGGTAACAGGAGTCCTGGGTTTTATTTTTATTTCAAAGGAGACAGCTTTATGGTCCAACCTCACCAGTAAGGACATTACATTAAGGAGGGTGCAGCATTCTCCCATGTTAGTGAGGACCAAATCCATTATGTTCTCACCCTTAGTGGACGTATGAACTGTCTTGTCCAGGCTATTTGTGTTGACAAAGTCCAGTATTCCTTGAACCTGCACTTTTAGGGTTGTGCATGATTCCCAGTTTGTAGTGGGGTAGTTAAAGCCATCCATGAATGTAGAATTTGGTTGAATGGTGAATGACTCCATTAAGTTAAAGGATGTGTTGTGGGTTTACTGGGCCATAGAGGGGGACACATAGCTTGCAATGATATGTTGTGGGACTTTACCTGTGGTGATTTGTACATGGAGAAGCTCAAGCACATTATCCTTTTTGACAGCCTTGAGGTATGATTGCTTTTGAAATAAATCGAGGCACCGCCACCATTAGTACCTGCCTGTGCTGTAGCTGGTCTACATGTATGGAAGACATTGTAGCTCTGCACTTTTAGGATACTCTCTGCAGCTTTAAACGATATCTTGGTATTGGTGCAAACTTCTGCATTCTCTAAGGTGTGGAGAGCTTGAAGGGAGCAGAGTTTCTTGTGTAGGCTCCTGGCATTAATCAATGACATATTTATATTTTCTAAGGTTGTTTTTTCTATGTCACAAGTTTTATCAGTTTGGCATTGCCTACAATAGGCACTATGGGAGAGGCCAAGGTTTTAATCAGTATTCAAAAGCCTAGGGGCACATGTTCATATCATCCAAGGCAAAACAGTGAGTTATATCAACCATATCCTCCCATGCTGACAAATATTGTACCTCCTTGGAATGACACCAAAAACTTAGCCAGTTATTAAAGTTGGTCTTTTTCTATTCATTGTGGCATGACTCTTGGAGAAGTTAGAATGCTGCTCAGTGCTGGGCTTAACAGGCCTGGAACACACAATTCAAGAGCACTACCATGCCTCTCTTCATATTGTCCATGAAGGTACATCTCAGATCATTTAGACCCACATGGACTACGAAAGAGTCACATTGATACTAGCACTCAAGTCATTGGATCACATGTATGATCCTGGCCCCTGATAGACAGCTGACTGTGACTCTCTCCTTACTTAGTCTGGTGAGTGGGACATCTGTGTGTCACACAATGGAGTCTTCTATGAGCAAATGTGGGGTTGTGTGGTGTCTTATGGGCTTAGAAGTTGAGACCATGTAGAATGTAGCAATATATGTTTGTTTAATGTCTTTTGTTGAGTGCTGTAAAGTTTGCTGAGGCACTTCTTTGAGTGCTGTGTCTAGAAGGTCTTTCTGGTTTCGGGAGATTACATTTCAACATACTTGGATCTATGTTTCTGGTCCTTACTGTATAAGGTGGGTGTAGTGTGTGTCTGTTATTGACAACCTGTTTGATATTTTAGGTGCTTGTATGCGAGAGCCAGCATCTATATTACAACATTGAAGCTTTAGGTATTCAAATAACTAAAGCTCGATCTTGTAATATTGAAAGCTAAAATTGCTGAACGGCCGATTCAACCAAGGGAAACACTTCCCTTGGCCGAATCAAAAAAAAAAAAACTTTACAGCCGAAATCAAGTCAGGGGCTGTGCCCCCCACACCCTCCCCACCTAAATATACCAACTCCAAGATCGCTCCAAATTGGAGACACCAGCATACTCCACAGAACGACTAAAGGAAATGTTTCCTTGGGTTAAATGGAACGTTCAACAATTTTCAGTTTCGATATTACAAGTTTGAGCTTTACTTATTCGATTAAGCAAAGCTTTAATCATGTGATATAGAAACCAGAGCCATGCCTCCAGTGACATTGTATGACTACATTTCCCACATACAGTATCCACTTGTTGGAGAATTAGGTAGTTGTCAGTATATACGAGGCAATTGCTGCATTGCCACAGGATGCCTGCATCCACCCGGTTAGCTTCAGAGATAACAAGGAAGTGCATGTCCATGATTACAAGTCCATATTACTTGTTTTACAAGGGGATGGTAGTTTACAGCTGGCTAGCTTGGTTGCTGTAGGAGTGTAGCATCCTATCAAGATTGCCTAAGATCAGTGTGCAGACTAGCTAATCTCTGCATAACTACATCCTGAGGAATTTTTAGAGGTTGTTTTATTGTGAAAATTCCAATTTTCAGTGCCTGTATCTGCAAAGGGCACAGCTAACCGTGACTATGAGATGAGCAGCGTCATGCAAATATAATGGTTTTATACGGGCACAGGAAGTCTGAAAACAAACAATCTCCGGCAATCGCAACACATATTTGTATTACAGTGAATCCAAGTTCAGAAAGGACTTTGTTACCCTCTTGCCACAGGAGAGCAGACCAAAGATTTCTTCATGTAAAAACATTGGCTCAGTGTCTTAAAAAGATGAAACTAACCAAGTTAATAGCTAATAAATCAGGGAGCAGTGCAGGAACAAACAGTAACAGCTAAAGCACTGCAGTGTAGCAAGAAACACAGCAAATAAGCTCAGGTATCAGAGCAGCCCAAGTAATAAACAACTTGAAGTGCAATTAAGAACTATAGTTATAAATATTCATATCTGGAAGGATATGGATTCAGCACAGCAGTCAAATGCAATGGTCACAGGAAATAAACTTTAAAAATGTAGAATTTAAGTGCAAAACCAATAAAATGCACAAATATCACAGCAACTGTAGTATACATCTAGGCAGAGTTGTTGTTCTTTCGGCTTTTCCCGGTTAGGGGTTGCTACAGCGGAAGTCCGGTCCGCTAATGATTGGCAGTAGATTTTTATGGTGCCGAGGTGCCAGCTCGACGCCCAACCTTCAACGAAGGCATGCCCATTCATGCATGTCTTTTGAATGCCACTCGACCGTGGGGAGGACATACAGACTCCACACAGAAGGAGCTTCAGCCAAGAATTGAACGGGAGAACCTCTTGTTGTGAGGTGACAAGGCTACCGCTGCACCACCGCAGCTTATAGTATACATTAGGCCAGTAATTCTGATTTGCACTCAGTATATATCTAGGCAGAGTGCAAATCAGAATTACTGGCCTAGCGTTGGATGCAAATGGATTCAGCAAAAAATCTCTTCACACATTGATGTCATAGCCAAGCATACAGAAACGCTGAGATTAAGAAGAATAGGGAACAAATAGCAATACTGCCAGATATGCATTTGTTTAGGAATAAACATGTTAATTTGACAAAGAAAGGATTTCATAGTGGAGACGCAGCAGAATTTCAGGGACAAAGGAAAAATGAATGGGTAAGAATACTGATTTTAGAGGAGCTCCAACAGGCCCTTTTTCAGCAGAGGCCCGGGGAGAAAAGCTCCACAAAGAAAAATTACAGACACATTTAGTTATCTAGACATGATCAATATACACACAAATTACAGGAGACATGTGTTTACAGTGGTATGCAGCACATAAACAGTTACAGTGGAGAGAACAAACAAAAAAATATTAATTTTAAAAATAAAGATAATCAATAGATTTATGATGTACAGCTGAAATTTGGAACATAGGCAGAATACATACATAGTACACAGGTACAGTACATACATTGTAGATTAGCCAGTGTTTGTGAGTAAGATTGAAAACTATTATCAAGTGCTCTAGATTTTGTATGTATGTGTTATCCGCTTTCACTAGCCTGGGGAGCAGTCATGGCACTGCCAACTTTCCTTGAGGTGTTGCCTGATGAGGTCTTTAAAGGAGGCTTTGGATGATGTGTTTTGAATGCTTGTAGGGACAGCGTTCCATTTTCTAACCACTGAATTACTATATAGTGCATCTCCAAAGCTATTGTAGCTGTTGGTGACTTCTAGTAGTAGTTTGCTTGATGATCTAAGAGGCCTTTTGGCTGAGTGATGTTGTACTAGGTTTTTGAGGGCATGATACTTATTGGGGAGGTAATAGATAGAATGACAGAGGCAGAGCTGATTGTAGGTTAGGAGGTTGGGCAGTTCAAGCCAGTGGAGCTGTCTCAAAGCAGTACAATGATGAGTTCTATATGAGCAATTTGCAGCAAAGTGGGCAATTCTGTTATAGCAGGCTTCCATTTTGTTTAGTTCAGTTTTGTTGAGATTAGTCAGAATGGGAGATGCATAGAGTAGGGTGGATAGAAGTTGGGAGCGAGCAATGGCTGATCTTGTGTTGTTGGTAAGAAATGGTTTGATACGGTAGAGTGACCCCAGTTTGGTATGTACTTTTTTAATAGTTAAGTTGAGATGACTATCAAATTTTAGGTGGGAGTCTATGGTTATTCCCAATAGCTTAGCCTGTGCCACTGGAGCAATTGGAGTAGCATTAGTGGAGTAGATAGTGAATTGACTGTTAGTGTTTTTGTTAGAACTGGTTATAATCATAAGCTGAGTTTTCTTTGGATTGAGGATAAGTTGGGCTTTGGTAAGGTAGTTTTCAACATCAGAGAATGCTAGTTGAGTTGTTTGCAGGAAGGTGGGAATGTTTTGTGCAGCACAGATTAGGGTAGTGTCATCTGCATACTGAATTATAGATGCATGCTGTGTGGAGGTATGGAGGTCATTTGTGAAGACTGTGAATAGTAGTGGTCCTAAGATAGAACCCTGTGGGACTCCTATAGTTATGGGCAGCTAAGGAGAGAGGGAATTTTCCCATTTCACAGCTTGGTACCTGTCAGTTAAGTAGCTTTGGAACCAGGTAAGAGTGGAATTTGATAGATGATATTGGTTTAGTTTGTGTAGCAGGCTTTGGTGTGAGACTGTGTCAAATGCTTTGGACATATCCAAAAAAAGAGTTGACACTTGTAGGCCTTCATTTTTGAGACGGTTTACTGTGTCTGTGAAGCAGAGGAGGGCTGTAGTGGTACTATGGGCAGGTCTGAAACCATGCTGAGTAGGTGACAGGATGTTGCTGTCTAGGAGATAGTTTAGCATCTAGGTATGGATGCATTTTTCTAGGATTTTGGCCAGGGAGGGGAGAGTAAAGCAATGGGTCTGTAGTTATTAAGTTCAGTGGAGGTCCCGCCTTTATGTATGGGTGTAACATAGGATATTTTCTAGAGTTTGGGCACATAGTTTTCAACAATTGATCTGTTTCTGAGAGTGGAGACTGGGATAGCAATAGCATCTGCTGTGAAATGAAAAAATGATTTCTCCACCTTCTTGACTGTAACTATTGGTGTCGCACAAGGATCTGTACTAAACCCCATACTTTTCAACATATGCATCAGTTACATTTACACTGCTAAAAAAATGGTACCCTACTTCATATGCTAATGACTCGACCCTAATCTGCTCTGCCAAATCCAAGACCTTACAAAACAATCCGTCTTAGCAATTAAAACATGGCTTCTACAAAAGCACAGAAAAACTAAACTACTCTATACTCCAAAATTCATCTCTACCAAAATAACGGTATTCAGTACCGTCTCTGCCAAAAACATCATGATAGAAAAAGTAAGCCACACAAATTACTGGGTGTAATTATAGATGAAAAGTTAAAATTCAACCATCGTGTATCAAACATGATTAAAAGAAAACATCAAAACTAGGCACATTATACAGAGAAAAAATGTACCACACTGACATAGCCAGAAAATGTATAGCATCTACTTTTTTACTGCCATCACTGCTCTATGCTGCCCCAAATTTCACTAAGCTTCACATCTCAAAACTGCCCAAATGTAAACAATGTTGTAATAAAATAGTCAAATTTGAAGGAAACTATACCAGTAACCCTATAACTATACCTAACCCTCAGCAAATTAAACTGGTTAGGACTATATCACTTAGCTCTCTCTCAGCTAACTACAGTAAACACACCTCTATAAGTCAGAACATTGCCCAGCCCTTAACAACTTAATATTACTCCCCAATATAATTTCACACTGTAGAGAAAAAACACTAATCACTATAACCATATCATCTGATACTGCAGCTGACTCTCTGTATTCAAATAATGTAGCTAAACTGTGGAACCACATCCCACTATCACTGAAATCCATTCTGAATTCAAACTTATTTAAAACACAACTAAAACTTCACTTATCAAATCAATGGATCTGCTCCTGTAGATCTCCAGGATACAGTAAATGTCACTGATATTTTCAGCTTGCCATATCATTAAACCATTTCTTTTCGTCCAGAATTCCCTGCCCCACAACTTGTATTCACAAATATCTGACCTGTTTTAGTATCATCTCACAGCCATATAAATAGTTTTGTGGCACTGCTCACACCCTACCTTTAAAAACTTCTAATATAATCTTTATGATAGCTGTATATGTAAATATGTATGAACTTGCTTTATACTTCACCTCTTAACTACAATATCAAAATGTTTTTTGCTATGCCTTCTTCCTTCCCTTACCTCAATTTCTTTGAATTCCTAAGCACTAATCACACAGTGTGTTATCTCTTTGATATCTCCACTAAAACACCTCTTCAAATGCTCAATATTTAACATCTACTAATGCATAAATATCTTTTTGTACTGTAATAGTTTGCCTTTATTTAATATGAATATAATGTCATTAGTAGATGAATGTGCAATTGTTAATGTATATCACTGAATGTTTAAATTTGTTTGTACTATATTGGAGCTTTTCTCCCTGGGTCTCGGCTGTAAAGGGTTTTTGAGTAGCCTCAGAAAAATCTGGGAAACAAAAGCAAAATAAACTAAAACTAAAATGAGAGAGGTTCAAGACAAATGTCAGAAAAGGTAGGCAGAGATGATTCTCTTTGGGATTCAATGTTAGTGGAGAAAGACAACTGGGTCCACAATTGCTGAAGGTGGGAAAATGACACATCTTCTGTGCAGTCCCAACTGTATATATGGAAACTGAAATTTTGGGCCTGACTGATGCCATGGAATAAGGACAAGAAATCTGGAGTTCAGGATCTGGCAAAACAGAAGTGACATTGTCTCAATAAGGAAGAGTGACAGGGACAGTCCTTTCTGAGGGGAGCTACACCTTCCACATCATTGAGTTTGACAGTAACAGGCTCAATATGTGTGTGTGTGTGTGTGTGTGTGTGTGTGTGTGTGTGTGTGTGTGTGTGTGTGTGTGTGTGTGTGTGTGTGTGTGTACATTAGACACAACCACAGATGGATAAATACCATGTACATTTAAATACAAGAAAAAGCATATGGCTTTATGCATAGACAAGGTGGAGCAGTTAAGGTTGCTATCTTACAGCACTTGCTTCTCTTGTTTGAGCCTTGGCTAGGGTACGTTCTGTGGGGAATCTGCATGTCCTCCCTGACTGTGTCCATGTGGATTTCCCACTGGGTCTCTGCTTTCCTCCCAGATTCCAAATTTATGTCAAGAGGTGAACTATGGAACCTGTAAATTGCTCATTAATGTGTGCGCAAGTATGTTCCTTGCAATGGACTGGTTCTTTACCTATCTTTGGTTGAGTACTGGAATAAGCTGTTACACACTTATGACATTAAGTAGGGTAAAGCAGAAAATTAATCAATAAATCAATGGGTCAAACTCATTAACAGTTACACTAAGTGCTGCTATCATGTACGCAGTGTTGTGCTCCATGCACTTGACAGTGTGCTATTTGGTATTCATTAAATGTCTCTACATGTAGTGTAGAGCCTCAAAACAAAGGGAAGTGGCAGAATATGTAATGAAAGCATAAACAGCTGAATTGCATGCTAATTAACCAATCTAATATGGTGGAACTATTCAGGAAGCTATAAAACAATCATGTACACTCAGTGCTCACTTTTACCCTGAACTCCAAAACCCTTTGGAATACAACAGTTATACTTAGAAAAACATCTTAGGAGTTGCTGCTGCTATTATTATCCTGTATGTGCAGCAGGTTTTAACATTAGCAGGAAAGGATACCACTCTATAAACTGTCAAGTTGTCTGTAATGCCCAAGGGATCATCTACAATGTGTATGCAGGTAACCCAGGCACTTTTCATGAATCACACAGATGGCACATCTGTGAGCTGTACATAAGGTTTGCTAGGGGGGACTTTCCACAAGTGCATCTAGTGGGGGATGCAGGTTATGCACTGGTGCCCTGGCTCATGATAACCATGAGAATCCCACACAACCCTAATGAGCAAGAATACAGTGAGGCCCAAGCTCAAACTAGGAATATTATAGAACATGTATTGGGATTGCTTAAATCAAAGTTCTGGTGTCTGGACATATCAGGAGGTGCCCTGCAGTACAACCTAGGCACCTCTGTCCAAATACACAATCACAGTCTGTGACGTTACACAATATAATTCAAAGAAGACACCTTTGACAAGAACAGCAAAGGGCAGGACTACAGTTTCAGGGTACCACAGGCAGGGCCAGCAGCAGCAGCAGTAGATACAGAAGAGGATTCTGAGGGAGAACAACCAACTGCAGAGGGTGTTGGCAGATGGAGGTTGCACAATTTGCCCTGGCTCTGGCTAAGAGGCAAAGGGTCACACACACTCAAAACCTAAGATCCTATGCATATACAAATATGGGATACCTGTCAAAAACTTTTCCTTAACCATAAAATGACTATGTTGTCATCAGACAGAGACAACTCCTACAGACACAATTTGTATCTGCAGTAATGGCAAGGTAAGTGTGGAACCTGTAAGGAAGAATGTATGTAACTGAGTACTGTCATATGGAAATATATATATATATATATATATATATATATATATATATATATATATATACACATACATATATATATATATATATATATATATATATATATACATACATATATATATATATATATATATATATACATATATGTGTGTCACTAAGCAGAGCACTTGTCTGAGGTGTGCAGTTACGTCAGTAATATCTTATATGACTGACATTTGCAATATACAGCTATGTATTCTACCTAATACTATGCATCAAGCATTTCAGTTGGCCACTAGTTATAAACCATGTAGCAGTCAATGATACCACCACTGGCAAAGGTATAGCAATAAACATGACTTGAAATACCTACTGCTTTCACTGCATTACTTAATAGTAATTGTAACTCAATGAGGTTCAACAATTATATAACCAATCATTCACAACTGAGTAGAAACAAGAAATTGGGTGTGATTCTAAAAGACTTGTTCTCTGTGTGACTTGCTCTGATGTAAGCCAGCTTTATAGACAGGCCTTCCACTGGAGTAAGCCAAATACACCGGAAGAAGTCTTTTGGAATCGGGGCCCTGGACTAAACTGGGCAGAAATTATATTTTACAAGAATATGTGTAGTGAATAGTTTGAAACACATCAAATAACTGCTGATTGTGCACCATTAAAAACCAAGATAAAGATGCAGGGTAATGAAGTAGAAGTGAGACACTGGTGTTTTCCTGCTTATCTTTAGAGAAAAAATGAGTAGTAGAAATGACTTGAGAGTTATTAGGGAAGATAGAAGTTTCTTTGGAAGGGATAGCTGGTGGAAGAGGCAAAACTGGATTTTAAAAACATGGTAGAAATAAGAGAGAGAGGTTTTGGAGAATGTAGCAGGAATTATTTAGAGGTTTTTGAGAAAGGTTAAAGTATTTCAGAATAAAGGGGATCTTACAGAATAAGAAGAGATACAACTGCAGAGTGCTAAAAAGAAAATAAGGGAGTATTTGGATAGTATGCACAAGTTTAGAAAGGTAGTTGTTAAGCAATTATTTTGTTTTGATAACTCCCAAGACCAAAAATGTTTACCACAACAACGTAGGCAACAGAAAGTAGAAAGGTTTGTTGCCAAACTAAGGAAGCCTATAATAAGAAAAATAACCAGTGATCATGTAGAGATATTTGAGATAGTTTGCATATTTTATGAAATATTGTATAAAGCAGAGTAATGTGAAACCAAGAAAAGGCACAAATGGAAATGTTTATGGATGACATAGTTATGCCAAAGTTAGAGATAGACAAGGCTCAACAATTAATAGCTAAGATAGGAGCAGATGTCATAAAAAGAGGGTTATATAACCAGTTAACAGTGAAATTTCCAGGAGCAGATGGTACTGCTCGGAAGTTGGGAGGGAAGAAAGTCATGCACATCTGGAAGGCTTTGTTTAACAGTATTTTAAATTGGGGAAGTACAAGCATCTTGGAAGAAGAGCTGTGGGGTCTGTAATACCCAAAGTAGGTAAAGACGTTTCAAACTCAGCTTCATATAGACCTATTTTAATTTTAAACTGTGATTTTACAGTGTTTATGTCTATACTAGTTAAGGGAATGGCAAATGTGCTACCAAAAATGGTATATATGGACCAGTGAGAATTTCTGGAGGGCAGGCAAGCATTTGAGGGAAGCAAAGTATAAGAAACAATACTGTTGTTCATAGGTCTTGATGCAGATATGACATTTATAGAGTTAGCAGGGTTTTTATTAGTATGGTAATTGTAGCATTTGTGGTCCCTGATGGAATAATAGGGTTAATTAGGAAGATATATGAAAGGTCAGACACATGTATTAAAGTAAGAGGACTCCTCTGCAGGAAGTTGTGCTTCATTAGAGGAACTAGACAGGGATGTCATCTTTCCCCTTTGTTATTTACATTATATTGAGCGCCATTGTCAAATAAAATAAGGGACTCTCAAATTCATGGATATAACTGGTGTGGTAACCAGTAGAAGTTAGCTTTATTTGCAGATTATATTGTTTTTTACTTGATAGAGGCAGAAATGTCTTTTAAGTGCTGTGAAACATTCTAAGACAGTTTCAGTTCTTTTTAGGATATAAAATAAATGATGAAAAAACAATGGCTATAGAGGAAAACATACCTGCACATGGATTGGTTCAGCAATACACATATTTATGAGGGCATAAGCACATGATAACTGAAGTGTTTGGGTGTATGGATTAAAAAGGATTTTATTATAGCAGGTAGGGTATGTGATGTGGGGAAGAGACCAATAAAAGCTAATACAACAACTGAGAAGCTAGGAGCTCTTGATTGTGGATATTGATAGTAAGGTGAAAGCAGTTTAAGTGTTTCTAGTCCCTTTAGTGTCATATGCAGGTCAGGCATATTTTTATCAACTAGAGAATAATTGTGAGCCATAATTAATAAAGAGCCTAAATAATTTATTTGGGAGGAGGAGGGCAAAGGTTATGTGGGATAAGTTGAGTCTTCCCATAGCACATGGTGGTTTAGGATTACGTGTTTGTTAGAGCCACGTAGTTAAAGTATATGTACATAACACAAGCAGAAGGTTATAATTCAAAGTAAAAATATATGATTTTGAAATGGGAGAGAGTCACGAGTGAGAAGAGTACGATATTTGGATGTTGGACCTTAAGGAAAATAACAACCATGCAGAATATTATATTCATAAAATACTGTAAGAACTAAGCCAACAAGAGAATGGAAAAAATAAATTTTACTAATAGGAATCACTGCATGTAGGGATAGAGAAAATAGTTAATGGGGGCTGGAATTCACAGGAGAAAATTAGCAAAGGAGCAAATCTTTTGAGAGCAGATAGTTAGAGAGGAAAAAGTAATAGGGTATGATGAGGCCAAGCACAAGTTCAGATTGTAGGTTAAAGACTGCATTTCCCACCAAGGACTGATAACAGAATGTAGGCAAAGAGAAAAGGATAAGGGGGTACTAAGTGAAAGACTAGCTCTGATAGATTTTTTTTAACTGACTCTTTAACAGAAGTTACAATTAAAAAAGGGATAATTAGTAGGGCATATATAATATTGCTTGATATTTTTAAGACTCAGCCAGAGGAGATTAGAAAAGATTGGAAACTGCGAACCAAAAAGCAATATTCAAAAGAGCAAAGAGAGGATATGTATGGCTCCCACATTTGCAGCAAAGGCCAGAAGGTTTAGGATTTTGCTTGGAAGTGTTTGCATAGGTATACCCCAATTAATCTGTGGATAATTTTTCCTGAGGTAGCTAGCAAATGCTGGAGGTAGTGGGACAGAGTGAGGTAACTGGAAGCATATTTTTGGGAATGCAACGAGTTGGCAAATTTTAAAAACTGCCTACAGAGTACTTTGTTAGAAATATTGGGGGGAGCAAATGGTTGTAACTTAGGACATTTTTTGAGCTGGGATACAAGATCTGAATTGTCCATACATTGTAAGGCCTTAATAAGTTTAATGGTGTTGGCTGCAAAAAAGAAAAAAAAATACTCAAAAGTAGAAATCAAAATTTAAACCATCTGTAACTAAAGTACTCAATATGAATATTGTAAGAGAGATAAAAGAACTGAAGGTGGTATCTTTAGGAAAGGAGAAAATTGCATAGAAATAAATTGAATATGTGGGAACAAACATGCAGAACAGTATTCAGGCAGAGGAGAAATGTTTAGTGGACAGCAGAAACTGAGCAATTTATGTAATGGTTGAATGAATGTTAAAAAGCTAACAGGTATAAAGGTGTTTAAAAAATGATCACTGCAGGTTATTGTATGGTAAATACTCCTCAACAATAAGGGAACTGAAGTGTTGCCTTGAAGCTTTGCTGTTTCTTTGCCACCTATCTCCTTGCTTAAATCTTTTCACCGCATTCCTAACTGGTGATTTTTTTTTCTTCCTAGTCGGATGCTTGTCACTTAAAACACCATAAATGTATTCCAGTTCATTCCTGGATTACTTTGTCTTGTGCTGTGGATTCCCATTATATTGGTTGCTTTCCCATATTCAGTAATTTCCAGGTTCCTTTAGCTAGTTTTATTTAGCCTGTGTGTTCACATCCTTTTATTGTGTTGTATATGCTGTGCTGCCTGAACTTAACACTTGGCATTATCTTCAGCTTGTTATCCCTTCTGACTCTTCTAATGCTGTTTAAAAGTTATCACTAGCTGAGTAGCAGTTTTATTGCAAATTAACATATTTTTATTATCTAGTAAATATTGTATTATTGTAACACAATGGAAAATACATCAGTGACTCATACGTCAGAAGTTACTGGTTACCTTACATTAACAGATTTCAACAATGTGGTGTTAAGGGGGGGGGGGCTTATCTGACACACTTAATACAGAAATAGCATTAGCATTGAGCAAGGGACTGAACATACATGCATTATTGGTACTAGGTCTTGGAAAAACTTTCCCAAAAAGATATTATAGATAGACTTAATGTCAGTGTTAATGTTTTTTTTTTATTTCACTTGCTAAATATGTAGTTGAAGATGAGAACCTGAAAGAAACAAGAATAACATTTAAATCTACAGATTTATCTATTGGAGTCCCTTAGGGCTTATTTTTGGGTCCACTTCTGTTTGGTTTATTTTTCTCAATTATAATTACAGATGGTAAAATTATGGTTAGCAAAATACATTGACATTTCTAAACTGGGTAATATAATTGTCTCCACCAAGGATGAAAAATACAAAATGCTCCAAGACAGTTAAAGCATTTTTTTTCTTGCCTATGTTAACTGCCAAACAGCAGACTGTGTCTTGGTCTGATAGCCCCCTTTGTTGTCTATCACAGGGTGAGAGCTGAGATAAGCCATCATTATGGCATCCATTATGGCTGGTGGAGTTTTTTCTGTCATGGCCTCTGAACATAACTGGCTACACAAGGGAAGGGGGGGATGCAGTGAGTTGTTTGCACTGGTTGTCCTTGCAAAGGATTTTACCAGAAAGCAGTCCCACATACCTTCCCTGAAGTATGGGAGATGGTTTCCCCAGTCTACACTAGAGAAGTTGCACCATCCCTGTGTGTTCCTGAGTGCCTGCATCCCCCCTCCCCCAGGGAAAATCAAGCAGGCCAAGTCCATTCATTCCTCTCTCTCTCTGCCTACCTCTTCCAGTGTTACTGCTACTAACTGAACCAAAATCTTAATGAAGTAACATCAGATTCACTCAGTACCACCAAACTGCTATATTGTCACTTCTGCAAAGTCGGATGTATACTTTCATTTCAGGGAGACACTGAAAGCATACAATAAAATTCAATACCTAGAAATGATCATAGGGAAAAAAAATAAGCATTGATTAAAGCACTGCAAGCATCTTTAGAAACACTAAACTCTGTAGCACACCTCATATTTAAAGGCATAACCAGTAAATCTTAGGAAGCCACTTTACCCCTTTATATAGCTTTGATTGTAGAATATAATGCTATGAGCTGATGTTATTCAAGTTATCATTCATTACATAGGTCTAGGATCTGATATCAGATCCAAGGCTCTAGGTCCTCCCTCTCCCATGATGCCCTGCTGCCCTCTAACCCCAAGATCTCATTTGCTGTGTATCCTGTGCAGATGCATTTCCATTGGCTCTAGCTAAGTGTTTTCTTTCTATTTCCTTCTAACTTCAGGGTAGTTGTTAGTGTAGTTGTTAGTGTAGTTTAGTGGTGTTAATCATTTTTTCTATATAGAGTGTTACCTCCCTTCCCTTAGCATCAGTCTTTTGTCATAGTTAGCGTGAGTTAGGTTTTGACCCCCTTTTTTCTTGTAGCAGTTAGGGCTGTACTGTTATAGTTTATTGGTGTGTTTAGCTTAGTTGTTTGGATTATGGCTGATAAACCCTTAGGCTTTAAGAAATGCTCCTTGTGCAGTCAGAAGATGCCTAATTCCGATGCGCACGAGGAGTGCTTGTATTGTTTGGGCGCTCCGCAGCTGGAGGTTGAATGCCACATTTGTGCTGCATTTAACCCCACGGCCTTGGTGGACCGATGCAACAAACTCTTGTTAAAGGTTCTGGCTCAGGGGAGACCCTTCGTTTCCCCCTCGAAGGCTTCCTCTTCAGATCTGAAGAAGAAGACCCCTTCTTCCCAGCCAGCTTCTTCTAAGAAAGTTAAGTCTCCGGATCCGATTCCAGCTCAGTCCATCACAGATCTAAGGTCTTAAGAGCTGAGAGCTGCGGAGCTTTCTCTTGGATCCAGGGCCTCTCTGGATCAGAGGCCCACGAATCTAACCAAGATCAGGTCAGCCTCGGATCCAACCAGTTTGTCGGATCCATCCTCTGTGTCAGGCCTTTGGATTCAGTTATAGTCTTGGAGGAGGTAGTTGTCCCTTCTACCTCTAAACTGGCGATGCAGTTGGCTCCAAGACATCAGTGCTGTACCCCAGAACATTGCAGCAGATCATGGAGAGCACCATCTAAGTCTACCCACTCCTGTTCCCCCTGTAGGTCTTCAAGGAGTCTCTTGCCCTCAGATATGGAAAGGATGATGAGGAGCTTCCTCAAGGCCTAAATAGAGTTAAGGCTCCTGGCTTCCCCTGCCCATTCAACCAGGGGGGCCTCACCCCTCCCAGTTTCTCATTCTCCTCTTCCAACCCCGGTGGCTTTGGAATTTAGGGATCTGGATGCCTGAGGTCAATTTCTGGTGAGGCCGGGTATTCGCCTGTTCTCTACCCCATCTGGGTCCCTGGCTTATTCTGTTCCCCCACCCTTGGAGGGGCTGATCCCCTTTCCGGAGTGGCTGATGCTGGCTCCTTGGGGGGGGGTCAGGTACTGTCTTCTCAGACTGGTCCCTTTCCCTTGGCGCTTTGGCCTTTGATAGCTGTGGGCTGATATCATCCGGGGGTCATGTTGCTGTTTCCAGACTCATTCCTCCTCTCCCGGGGACCTTACTCTTGGATATCAAGCAAAAACAAAGACAGTATGTTCACCAAAGATAGTGGCTCCAGATATAACAAATCCATGAGCTGTTAAAATCCAAAATCAAACTTCCTTTAATGAACTGATACCAAAATAAAAACAAGAAACAAAATAAAAAGTCCCTTAAAATCCACACGATAAGCACTTTCGACAAGTGTCTTCTTCAGATCGTAATTCTCTCTTTGATATGGGGGATGGGCCTGCTTCCAGCCCCTCAGGCTTCCTGGTGGTAGAGATGACTTTCTCCAGGGCTTGAGTTTCCTCTGTTGCACCTCCCAGTCCCTCCCTGCCTCTCTCTACTTTGGCTGGTGAGGCTTCCCATCCTGTCCAGGGTCATCCCTTCCAACTGAGCCTTCAGAGGAGGTGCATCGCAAGAGAAAATGCAAGAGGAGGCACTTGGTCTCCCACGTGGAATCCCTCAGATCTCCGCCCGATGATGTCTCCTTTGGAGACATCCTTGAAATCTTGAAGCAAAAGGGCGGATGGTCTCCCCAATACCCGTCTTCATAGGAGTCCTTGTTTCTGAAGGCCTTTGGGATGAGCCCGTCTACTTCCTGGGTGTCCCCCCCCCCCCGCTGATGATTTAATAGATTTCATCGCCAGCAGGGCCTGGAGGGAGCTGGACATGGTGGAGCCAGTTCCAAAAAGGTCCGACAAATTTTTTAGCCCTCCTGTGGACTGTTTTTAATGGAGCAAGGGTGACACAGTTGATGCCATAGTGGTTGCAGCCAGTACTAAAAAGGAGCTAGCAGAGCAGAGCTCCATGGTCCATTCCCCAAACAGAGAATCCTGGGCAATAGACCATTTTGGGAAGTGTGTGTATGCCTCAGCTACTTGTGGACTGACAGCAACAAATTATTTGGCACACTTTACCTGCCTCCAAAGGGATTTGGTCCAAGAGGTTTCCACTTCCCTTACAGAGATATTGCCGGCAGAGGACCTCAAGAAAGTGTCTCCCAAGCTATCCACTCTGACTTCCCTAGCAAATTCCTCAATGAGATTTATTTCCAATGCTGTGGAAGCTCCCTCTCTGGCAGCCGGTACCAGCATCGCTTTGAGGAATCCTACCTGGTTGCATATATGCAGGCTTGCAGAACCCTTCAAGGCATCCTTTACTAATGCCCTCTTAAAAAAACTTTAAAGAGTTCTACTCTTTGGACCTTTTGTGAAGGACACTTTGACTGGCAGCGAGCAGGAAGGGAAGACTCTGTCTGCAGTGGAGATCAAGCTTTCTAATCCCCAGAGGTCGTTCTGTAAGACCCAGTGGGGAACTAGGAAGATGTGGTTCCGTAAATCACAGTCTCCCTTCCAGGAAGTTCCTGAGGACTCCTCTTCCAGAGGCAGGGGGAGAGGTTTCATTGGCTGATGCCACCCTTGAGGCAGGGCTCCAGGGAACCCTTCTCTAAGCAGCCGTATCAGCTCTCCTGAAGTGTTGCCAGGCTGCTGTGCCCTGGATGCCATCAGGGGTTGCATTTCCCTATACCCACTAGCCTGGACAAATATCACTTCTGATCAGTGGGTGTTAAATATCGTTTCCAGGGGCTATTTCATTCCCTTTTCTGAACCCCCTCCAGTAAGAAGTTACCTCCCAGATGTTCCACCCAGGCAGAGGCAACAACTTCTTCTAAAAAGAGCAATCCAAGAGGTCCCAGCAGGACAAAGAGGATCCAGTACTTACTTTTCCTTCTTTTTAGTGCCAAAAAAGATGGGGGACAAAGTTCTGGATAGTCACTGCTCAGTCCATTCTGCCCCTCTTATGCAAGGATGATTAGATGTGCTCTGTACATCTCCAGGGCACCTACTATCACAACAAGATAGACAGGTGTTCCAGGAGACATCTTCGCGTCTGGCTAGGAGCCAATCATTACCAGTTCAGAGCTCTACCCT
This sequence comes from Protopterus annectens, assembly GCF_019279795.1. NCBI lineage: Eukaryota > Metazoa > Chordata > Ceratodontiformes > Protopteridae > Protopterus > Protopterus annectens. Next base: position 919,588,770 of record NC_056730.1, read on the forward strand.
TCAGTCTCACCACAACCCCCCCCCCCCGGGTTTTTATCAAATGTATGGCAGTGGTAGCGGCTCACCTGTGACTGCAGGGATTTCAGGTCTTTCTGTACCTCGATGATTTGCTCCTCATGGCACCTTTGAGGCATCAACTGAAAAAAGCTATTCCCCTCTTCCATCAGTTGGGATCACTGTCAGCCTTGTGAAATCCAATCTGATCCCCACACAACAGTTGGAATCCTTAGGAGTTCAGTTAGACTCTGTTTCAGAGATTGCAGCATTACCTTTGTGCAGAATTCAGTTGATCTGTGAAGAGGTCACACAGATCTTAGACCTGTCACACTCCCTGGTTCACCTGGTTCTTTGGGCCCTTGGATCCATGGCCTCGGCCAATCATCTCTGTTCTGTGGCCAGGTACCACATGTGTTACAGTGGACCTTAGTTCAGTGGTCAACTGTGTTTCATCCCCTGTCAGTGATCATAAAACTGATGCCCGTGTGCAGATATCACCTCTGGTGGTGGCTTCAAACTCAGGATCTTACTCTAGGCAGGCTCTTTTCACTTCCACCGCCCACAGCCACAGTGACCACGAATGCCTCCCTCCTGTAGTGGTGGGGCATTTTCTGGGGAAGACTGTCGAAGGTATGTGGTCCTCAGTAGAGACCAAGTTGGATATAAATGTCCTAGAGATGAGAGCAGATCTTCTGTTATTGTAAGCCTTCCAGGACTGCCTTCTTCTAGAGACGATTGCAATTCAGACAGACAACATGGCTGTGGTCTGGTATATCAGCAAGCAGGGGGGGGGACACATTTTTTACCTGTTGTGCAGAGAGGCCATGAGAGTATGGGAATGGGTGATGTCCTCCAACTGCTTCCTTATTGCAACACACATACCCGGGGGTTCCAACGTGTTGGCTGACAGGCTCAGCAGATGGATCTGGAGTCCTCACGAGTGGTCCCTCAATTCTTCAGTGGCGAAGAGATTTTCGACCATTGGGGTCAACTGTGCTGTGACCTTTTTGCCTCCCCAGCCAACCACAAATGCATCAGGTACTTCGCTCTGATCCTCCCTCCGGTGGAGTCATCAAGGGATGTCCTAGTCCATGATTGGTCTCCTATACGCCTATCCTCCTGTTCCCTATCAGGGTACTTGATCCCTATTAGGATCTGATTTCCCATCCGTCGGGGCTTCCTCTCCCAGACCTTCAGACCCTTTGTCTGACTGCATGGTTTCTCCAGTTCCCGTGATTATAAAACAGTCCAGGCTAGTGTGTTCCATTAAACGTATCATTCCAGCCTCCCAGATTCCCTCCAATAGAAAGGTTTATAGTAGTAAGTGAAAAAGGTTTTCTGTCTGGGTCAAGAGCAGGAATCTGGATCCCTTTTCTGCTTCAGTTTCAGACATGCTTTTATTCTTGTCCTTCCTTTTCCAAGTAGGAGCAAGTTTCTCTACTATCAAGCTTCATTTGGCAGCGATTTCTAACTTTCATGAGAACACTGAATCTACCTTTTCATCTAGGCTTTGTAAAGCATTTATGAATGTTTTTTTCTGCTTCAGCCACCAGTCAAGGCGCCTTCGCCTCCTTGGGACCTTACACTGGTTTTGCAATCTCTGACTAGCAGTCCTTTTGAGCCTGCTAGTTCCTGTGATGGCCTTCCTGGTGGTATTACCTCAGCTAGGAGGGTCTCAGAACTGCAAGCTCTTACCGTTAGTCCTCCTCACATGATTTTTCACAAAGACAGAGTCTCTCTTAGGATGAACCCCTTCTTGCCCAAGATTGCTTCCGAATCTTCCCTGAACCAATGTATTCAGCTGTCGGTATTCTTCCCCAACAATACCAACAAAGGGGAGTACATTTTACATACCTTGGGCGTACACCGACTGTTATGGTTCTACATGCATAGGGCCAAAGGTTTTCGTAAGTCAGAACAGCTTTTTGTGACCTTTTCCCATAGTAGACATAGTGACTAAAAATTATTTGTAAATATTTGATTGTATTATCTATTGTTATTTTTAAATAAAAATATGTATTTGGAAAAAAATACCCAGTGACTAACAAAACTTTGAAATAAATTGCTGCTCACTGTAAAGTTAAATTCCATGCATTATTCAGAAAACAACACTGGTAGGTATTTAGGTATAAGAATAATATCAGCATGGGGTAATAGTAGCCAAGCTTTCTAGAAGGGCAGTAGGCTATAAGATTGACAAAAGATCTGTAAGCCTGTTTGTTGTAGATCTTGTTTCTGTGATGAGATCTGATTTGATTTTGCCAGCATTATTATAGCAGAAGCATGGCTTTGGCATTGCTCAGTAGTTTGTAGGTCTCAGTGAGAAGCCCTGTAGGTAGCTTTACTGAATAGTGGGAGTCCTAAATCTCATGTCTGTGATTATATTACATTTGCAGGACAAATTATGTCATGTTGCAGGCCTTTTTGCCTTTTTTATTGTATGTCTGTCCCATCTGTACATCCACAAAAATGCAAATGTCTGCCAGAATTGCAGATGTCAGGAATTTGAAATCCAACCATTTTTAAAGGAACTTTATATGGATTTGAAGGCTATGTTCATATGGAACTTTAATGCCACATGCAGGCTTGACTCCACCCTGCATACCCCAATACTTAATACAATCAGCTTTGCAATTACTGCACATTTGGGAGAGAAGAATTTCTCTGGTAGTGACCTCATTTATAAAAAAAATGCTTTTCGCAGTAAGGAGTGATCACAAATATGGACAATCTCACTCTGTGTATATTAATTACCCAGACGCACAGTTGTAGTAAAGGAGGAAGACAGAAATCAGATATGTTACTGTGACCTGTGGCAAAGTCTCTTAGAAGAATGTCTTACATTTTAAATAATTGAAGTAATTTATAGATGTATTTGTAGAAAATCCATGTATTATTTTAAGCAATGCTCATCTGTTGGATATCCCAACATGTTAAAATCCAAAAGTCTGTACAATGAAATCTAAGCACTTTGGACATGTCTTATGCCTGAGGATGTCAACATTTGTGTAATTAAAGAAAGCTGGTTCCTCTGTAGTGATCACACTCCTATTCAAGGTCTAACACCTATCATGTGTTCAGACCCACCAGCAACCACTGAGGTGGGGGTGGTTCCTTATTTATACATTACCCCCTTCTTGCCAGATTCCACATGATACAAATCTGAAAGGGGATGAAGTCCTAGTTGCCCTCAATAAAGTTATCACATTATAACCAATTATAGAACCCCATCTATGATCCTTTCAGAATGTGCAGGATACCTCTAAAGTGAAAAAATAACTGAATCAAATACTTATTTTATGTGTGACTTCAACTTTCCACACATAAGTTGGAACACATCAATGACAAATATGCCCAGAGATTTTGGCACATCGTAAATGGCATTACATTTGACCAAATTGTCCCCCTGGTCACCAGAGGTGTTAATCTTCTAGGTTTTGTTCTCACAAGCATTTCATCCCAATTGCACTCTGCTGCTTAATTGTCCACTCACTGGTCAGCTGTGGCAATCATAGGCTCTAGTATGCTTCTGGCTGCAGGGTTATTCAAAAACCAGTTACTTAATATTCTCTAGTTTTACTGATATTCACAAATAAATATAGTTACCAAACAGATATGGTATCTCAGGCTGCTTCCTCTTCCTCCAAATTTTAGCCCTCACCCTTAGATTGCTGTACTAAGGTATTCTGTAGTTGCTCAGTGTAAACAATGGAAGTTTAAAATTAAACTCATATGGTAGAAACCCCACATCAACAAACCTCCTGACCATTAACAGACAATGTCCATTTCTTCTTTATATAACTCGTAAGTATATCCCTCAAGCTTCCTATTAGGAAAAGCAAGGCTGACTTTAAACTTAGGTTATGAACTAGTAAAAGACAATCAGAAGGACTTCTTCAGATATATTAATAAGCTTGGATGTAACCAACAGTTCAACGAGTAAAAGGCAATCAGAAGGACTTCTTCAGGTATATTAATAAGATTGGATGTAACCACCAGTTCTATACAGAATGTATCTCAAATGATTCTCTCTCTCTCTTCCTTCCGTTCTTTCTCTGTCTTTCTGACTCCAACTACATTGCTGGCATTCTTGTAGCAAATTCTGTTCCATCTTCCCCTCCTCGTTCCTCATCACACCTCCCCCTCTCAGAATCACTCTACATGTAGTTATTTTGGCATTTTCCAAAATTAAAAATATCAGTTCCATGGGTCCTGAGAGTATACCTGGATATCTATTGAGAAGCGCCAAGCCCTGCCTAGCAAAACACCTCCATCAACTGCTTCAACCTGAGTCTGTCAGCTGCTACATCTTTGAGGTATGGGAGAACAGGTTTTGTGGTACCCTTCTATAAAGCTGGTCACTCTTCTAATACTGGGAATTATAGGCCTTTTAGGTTTCGTTAACATTGTTTGGAAGGCTGTGGAATGTATTATAATTCAGCTTATAAAAAGCAATATAATTGATCTTATTACCTGGCTGTGCATCAGGTCAGCTGTGTAAAAGATTGATCATGCCTGTTAAAGGTTTTTGAGTTCTTTAGAAGGATTACTGAAACTAGACTTAAGTGGCATACAGTCCACTCTACCTTCCTGATCCTTGCCAAGACCATCAGCACTATCTCCTGTTATGGAATTAATGACCAGCACTGCCAACATAGCATGAAGTCATGTATTGTTCACTGAACAGGTAATGGCTTTCTAATAAAATCCATGCCCTTAGGATTAGGAGATAATTACTCTGGTTAGAAAAACATCATCAGTGGCATTACTCGGAGTTTTGTATTGGCCCCGTCCTCTTTTTACGAGTCTCACTTACTTATTTTTTTGAAGCAAACAGATTTTAAAACTAAAATAATATCACAGCACGTTTTGTCCAGTTTTCTTGCATGGTGCACAGCAGTAAAATCACTACACAGGTTTGTGTATTCCATTTCATTTCACTAGTTGAGATATTGTCACAGTTATACTTAAAATACTCCCTCTTCTGTATTACTATTTGTGAATTCTTATTCCTTTATGGATTATTTTGTGGATAGTTACCTCTTGTATCCAAAACTACATATAGGAACATGTCATAGTCCAAGAATCATAGAATATTCTCTGTTCCCTTGTTATTAGTGGTTTGCTGTACCAATACTTAGAGTTAGTTAAGTCATCTTGGATTAAATGATTTCAAAGACTCAATTTATTATATGATGTTTCATTTGACTTGTCCCTCCACCAATTTAATTCAAGAGCTCTTAGATCATTCATTGGCATATACTTAATTTAGAAAAGGTATTATGTTACTCTTCCAACCCTTAGTAGCCAAGAAAATAATTACTAATAATATAAAACTTATCATTGCTTTGACATTTTCAGGGTACTGCCACTTTGTCAACTTACTATTGCGTACTGTCTCTGTATTGTATACTGCTTTTTTAAAAGCAGTTCATTCAAGAGTTTGTCATCAGATGTGAAAGGTTCCAATTTAGAACAAGCCTAAAATGTGTGATCCCAGCTTCCTATCTGTTCTTGACAACATCTTCTACACAATGGGATAGTCAGAGTGAACATGTTTTATGTTCTGTCTGGGGTGTAGAAGTTCTTATGAAAGAACTTCCACTCAAAATATTCTAAATTTCCTGGATTTGTTTGTCATTCTGGGAGTCGCACAGATTTCCTGCCACTGTTTTGTATAATATATCTCTAATAATGTTTTGTCTTTTATATGTCCTAGGAGTCCTTTATGTAGCCTACTTATTACACTTCTTGTAATTGCTTGTTGTGATCGTGCCTGCACTAAACACCTACTGTGGCTGGCATTGTAAGTTGTTTTAGTTTTATCTCTCTGCATCTAATATTCATCTGCAGGGTCTAGGAGAGATATGTCTTGTATTCATTTTCCCTATAGTGAAATGTATATTGAACTTGATGCAAATTTAAATTCTTGTCTCACTGCTTCATTTATTCCCAGTATATTGGACCATGTTATGTTTTACACGAGGTTTTCAGGGAAAAAAGTTTATATTTCCTGTTTGTAACCTTGGCCCAATGCGGAGTATCTCATGTTTCCTTTCTTGAAACTTTCTGCATCCTACCCTTCTGCAGGTAGTCTTATAAATATAATTTGGTATCTGTTTGAATGACTTAGTCTCATCACTCTAGGAAGCTAACCCCCGCCCATTAATGCCAGTTGTTTCGAGCATGAGGATTATTTACTATTTTGCACTATTAAAATACTTTCTCAAGGGTGGCATGGCCAAGATTGCACAATGAGGGCAGCAACTGAAAGAAGCACAGTAAATTTACATTATCTCTGAAAAAAAATTGAAGAGAAGGTGTTATACACAGAAGTATTATATTATTGAACTCACACAGTATCTAAAGATGTAAAAATCTGCTTTGGAATAAAATAAATTTCAGTCAGAAATTTCAGTTAAAGATTTCAAGGAGATAAGACCCGAAGATGAGTTACTCAAAGGTAAGCACCCAACATTCTTCCTTTCTGAAAAAAAAGATGCAATCTTTGTTACAAAATATGCAAGATATATGTGTCAAAATGGACTCTAAAATAGATGGAAGGATGTTTCCAAACAAATGAAACATATGGAAGATGTAATTAAAACACAGGGTAAACAAATCTCAGCAATGGTAAAAGCATTAAATGACCATGGGGGGAGAATATCTGAAAATGAAATACAAACTAAACTAATTTTAAAACAGGATACCTAGTTTAATGAAAAAGTGGATGATTTAGAAAATAAACTTAGAAGAAACAATATAAGAATATATATAGTGTACCAGAAAAGTTTGAAGGTGATAATATAATTAACTTCTGTTCAACCTGTTTAAATAATTCTTTGAACTTACCTGAAGCACTTTCCTGTGGTATAGAAAGGGCTTGTAGATCTGTCTCCCTCTCCTAGAAAAGAAAATGCCCCTCCAAGTTCAATTATAGTAAAATTCATATCATATATAGAGAAAGACATGATGCTAAAAACTGCTTGGTCAAATCCTCCTGTAAAAATAGGAGAAGATGTCATTAGATTTGATATTGACTGCTCTACAAAAGTTAGGAATAAAAAAGCCTGCTTATCTTTAGTTAAAGAAATAAAGAAGAAAGGTCTTAAAGCATCTTCCCAGCAAAAATAAAAGGTTTCTTCTCAGATGGTATTAAGAGCTTCGATACTCCAGAAGAAGCATCTGACCTTTTCCTGAAAAATAAGATATTAATACCTTCTGAGGGCATAGACTTGGAGCGGTGCATCACTGAAAAGACAAACTGATGGTAATGCATGGAAGACAATTCCAAAAATCCATGAAACACAAAAATAAATGAGTAATAAACATATTTTTCCATAATTATAACATCTGAATTTAATAAGAATCTCTCATGCTGTCATACTCTTTGTAATACATAGGTGACAATCTCCATCAAAATAATCCGCAAAATAAATTAAATTTAAAGTAATCTAGGTAGTCAAAACAACTGAACTGGAAGAAGCAAGCAAATGTAAGTATTGCTAAATAAATACACATTTTCATTAATAAGGTTATTTAATTGAATATTTCCAAACTTTATATATTTAAAGAAATATCATTAACTTTTTAATATCCATTATAAAATGAATTTACTGCTTTTTAATGGTTCATAATTGATTATTATTTAAAGATTAGCTCATATTAAAGTAATGTACTAGTGTAATGTGTAATGAAATGAGGAAGTTGTGTGTGGATGTATGAAGTGAGTTTCCTTTCTCTGATCTTATTTCTGTTCTTGAAACAGATATGAAATATGCTTTGAGCTCGAATAGTTAAAAATACTTAAAATTTGTGAAATGGGCTTGATGCTTTAAGAGTTATAATTTGGAGAGGAGGAAGAAAAATGCTTGAACGTATTTTTTCTTGTTGGCAAATTAATGTAAATGATATATTATTAAATGAAGGGTAGTTTGTTTTGTCAGTGTTACATAACATTATTAAATGATTCCCCTTCTTGCGTTGTATTTGGTGGATGGCTTGGTATTTGCAGCTTGGTGGGTGAGTCTATGCTTGTGATCTAATTCATAAAAATGAAGACTTTCAAAAGGGAAACACAAGTTAAAGGGATCTAACCTGATCGCTTAGGGTGCCTGCAGAGCGCAGCTAGCTTCACAAGATATCCTGTTGAATAATTAAACAGTGTTAGTCTGCTTGATGTAATTCACTATCTCAATTTAAAAAACATCTCACCCAATTCCTTAAGACACATTGGCTATGTCCATGTGTAAACCCGGACTAGGCTCCTGTCAATACAGCATATCCTACATTAATTGAAATATTGGGTTACTTCAAATTCCTATACTATCTGAACATTAATCCTATCTTGTTCTATAATAGCAAGCAGCTTCTTTATCATCCCTCTGAACTCCTGCAAGGTAATGTTCTGACTCTGTACATAGTTACTATAATGTCTTGAGATGCATTGGCATACTCAGAGTTGCAATTTTTCTGTACTAAGGCTAATAACAGCCTAACTATGAATCTTTAATATTTTGTAACTAGTATCTTAAACAACTTTGTAATTTGTAAACTTATTTTTACCGAAAATTGTATTGTATCTTTCTCTGTGGAGCTTTTCTCCCCGGGCCTCCGCTGAAAATGGACATGTATCCAGTCGGACCATCCCGGTCAACAAATGTAAAATAAATAAAATAAAATAAATAATGGCATCATTCTGCAAGGACGTTTCAGGCTCTGTGAAGTATAAACAAGGAAATGCAATTACAGATGCTACAACAGTTACACTGAACATATTTTCAAGTCTGTCATCAGATTACTTAATGTATATACTAAGTTTAAAAATGTTATTTTTATAACATAACTAAAACAATTTACTTACATGAAGGAGGTCACTCACTAAAAGTGATAGTTTATCTTGCAAATGATGTTCTCCAGTGGCATGTTTTTTGTGCAGAGCAATAGTGTGTAAGATCAATATTTATAGTCAAATTGCATCTGTATAGCTAAATAAGCTAGTCTAATCCTGAATGTATTTATTTTGATAGAATGTTATACTTTACATTAAGATTTTTAAACACAATATTATTGTAATGCAGTTAGAGTTTATATGGATAACCAGAAGTTGTGTATACATTATAGAGTATAGCTTGTAATAGACGCTGTCTTTCGGTTTTTCCCGGTTAGGGGTCGCCACAGCGGAACTCCGGTCCGCTAATGATTGGCAGTAGATTTTTACGTGCTGGCTTGCCAGGCCTAATGCACAACCTTCAACGAAGGAATGCCCATTCACGCATGTCGACACAAAGAAGACGCTCTAACTGAGAATCGAACTTGCAATGTCTAACTGTGAGGCGACAATGCTACCGCAGCACCACCACCGCAGTATAGCTTGTAATAGACAATTGATTTAATTATACATTGTGGGTTGAAAAAGGTATTGGTACAAGATTTCTTTACAAATATGAAATTTATGTTAACTTAGCTCAGGTTAGTTGATAAGTGTAAATATGAATACATTTCATTTAAGAATTGATATTTGTATAAGATCTTTATTATGGTTAATATGTTTTTTGACCATACCCAGTAGTTATATATGAACTCAGACTAGAGTTAACTTTTAACTTAGGACATACCCATACATTATAGCTAGGATGAACCACTTCAGTCCAGGCTAGTCAATGATATGTACATATGAAGAGACATTATAAATGTTTTGTTTTTAGGAAAGGGTGTAACACAATATTATTGCATATCTCTTCACAACTTCCACTTATTTTTGTTACATTTAGTAGGTGTATAAGTATATGGACTTTTTGAGAAGATGTATAAGATCTGACAGTCATACTTTAAATAATATGTATATATATGTTGAAAGTGATTAATTTGATAATTCCATTTTATTAGTAATCATAATTAGTTGTTTTTTTCTTCCAAGACAAGTCTTAATATTTTTTTGAAGTATTTGTATTTTAGTGTTAGTTACAGTAGCAACTTTCTCTATATTTGGTGTATTCTATATCATCTTTAGGAAAGATGGTAGGGTTTTTGTCTACCTCTAGTAGGCAAAATGGGGTCACTTGTATCTTGGTTAATTGATATGTAAACATTAATCAAATGTACATAGTGTTTGAACATTCATTAAGTGTATATCTAAGTAGTTTATATTTTAGGGAGAAAGGATTACTATTGAGAACTTTTATTTATCATTACATATCAAACCATAAGAGTCAATACAATGGAATTAATCTCTGTTAATATAAATGGATTAAATAGCAGTAGCACTAATAAAATATCTCAAATCTAATAAAAGGGTCATTATATTTCTGCAAGAGACTAATTTAATTGAGGAAAATATTTATTTGTTAAAAAAATTGGTTATGAAGTTATTGCATTTTCCTGTTTTGAGAAGAAAGTGGGGCACTGCAGTACTTTGTAAAAATGCATTTCATACCTAAAATTATGTAAACTATCTCTGATAGCAAAGATATGTTTTGCATAGTAAATATTATATATAATAATAACATATGTGTTAGTAATACCAGAAGTAAATATAGCAAGGAACCATTTAGAAATATTACATGAAACTTGAAAAGGTATTCTTGCTCTGGTAGGAGATTTTAACTGCTTAATGGAGAAGACAGATTCTATTGCAAAAAAGACACACACAAAAAAAGGTCCTGCTAGCAAAAATTTTTAGTAACTGGCTATCTAATAACAGTATATAAGATGTAATAGTTGTTGACTGTGATTCCATGTATTTCACTCAATATTCATATGTTTATCATACACAAATACACATTGACAAAATATTTGTATCTCTGAATATTTTTGTACAATTGTTAATTTTAGGACAGCCCGTTGTCCTATATCATATCACAGTGCTCCATCTGTGAATATTACATTGAATAATATAAATTATCAACTACTTAATAAAATTCCAGGATATACGACTCAAATAAAATATTTCAAAGACTGTCTTGTAAAACAAATAAAATAAATGTTTTATCTTAATGTTAATGATGATATAAACACAGTTATACTCTTGGACTTATTTAAGATGCATATTAGTGATAAAATGAAGAGATGGTCAAATAAAATTAAGGACTGGATTAAAGAATTGCTTAATATTTAAAAGAAGTTTCATAAAGGAAGATTAGAACAACAGTAAAAACAAATAGTTGTTGCAAATAGTATAAAGAACTGAAATAATATCAAGATATTTTAGAAAATAAAAAAATGGCTGTAGAAAAACTTAGAATTCCAAGTTTTGTCATAACACCCAAAATATGCATAGACTGTCAAATAAAAGTAAAACATCGAGTAAAAGGCTCATATTGAGGATATTATAAACCCATTTACTAAAAGTAAACCATCAGATATTGATGAGATGCTCCTGATTTTTTAAGAAAGCATCAGAAATAACTTAATAAAAATAATAAAACATTAATGAAAGTAAGTTAGATGAATATTTAGGCAACAATTTCCTTTTAAACTAAATAAAGAACATATATTGAAAATTTCTAAACCTGTAACTTTAAATGAAATTATTCATATAATTAAGAACATAAATAAAGGGAAAGCTCCAGGATTAGATGGCCTGTCTGATAACACAAAGTTATTGAGAGAAACGTTCTTGATTATTCTCTGTTGGATTAGTACCACCTTCTTAGAGATATACCTTAACCTCCGCAATTTTTTAAACATGGGGATAACAGATTAGTGTCTACGTATAGACCAATTTTACTATTAAATACAAATTATATTTATTTCATGACAGTATTAGCTTTATGACTAATTAAAATGATTGATAGTCTTATTGATAAGGACCAGACTAGTTTTATTATTACTAGACTAGCTTATGATTAAATTAAGAGAGTATTAACAGTACAATATCAGACTTGGCTCAAAATCAGAATAAAAATATAATTAATAAGTTTAGATATTGAGAGAGCACTTGATTCTATAGACTAGAATTATTTACTTAAAGCTCTTCTAGCATTTGTTTTCCAAAGGAATTTGATAGTGACTCTAAGGCATTTGTTAAAATTGCCATGTTAGTTTCACAATCACTTGAAAGGTTGTCCATTATCTGTCTTGTTTGCATTTGCAATGGAACGATTAGCTAATTGCATTAGACTTAATAATACTATAAAAGGCTTTAATATTATAAAACTTAAGTACAACTTTTCACTGATGATATTTTGTAATCACTGGGTGACATTAATAAATCTTTTGGCGAATTAATTAAATTAACATATGTACTGATCCAATACAAATTAAAGTTAATGAAAATAAAACTGAGATAATGGTACTTAACAAATAGATCAGTCACTTAAAATAAGTTTAATTGTAAATGGGACAGTAAGGAATTGAAATATTTGGGTATTAATAATTGAACCCTGATATTAGAAAATTAATTAATTCCAGTATTTAAAAATTGATGGATGATATAGAATCATTAACTGGCTGGAAGACTGTTTATTTCTACTTTGAGTAAAGATTATTTCTTATAAAGATGATTAGTTTTTGTAAAATTTGTTTTTCAATCAACATCTCTTCAACCTAATAAAATATTAATGGGCAAGTTAGAAAATATGTTAATTTCCTTCTTATGGTATGCGTAACCAACCTAGAATTTCATATAAAAATCATATCAGACTATAGGAACATGGAAGAATTAAGTTTCTAGACTTAGAATCCTACTCCTCAGCTGCAATGTTTACAGTAATTTTCATTGGCTAAATCCAAATTATGACAACAAATGGAAAACTTTTCAAGGAAATATTATATTGCAATCATTTATGTCAAGAGAACAAAACAAATTTGAAATAATTAATAAATTCATATGACTAATTAAAAACCTTTTTAGAGGTTAAACTAATTCAAAAGGCAAACTAGGTATATATTGAATTGATACTAAAAAAGGTTTAGAAATGTTATTTGTAGAATTGTAGAATTCCAACATTTAAAATGGAAATTTACAGTATATCATATTCTTTTTTTTATGGATTGTTAGAAGTCAATATCTTAGTAAAACTGAAATGCTTAAGAATAGAAATAGTATACTGTGGGTGGGTTGTTATGATAAAAGCCTTCAGTTGGAGCATTACAAATATTTTAAAAAATATGATTTAGAGGACTCATACTTCTGTTAAAACAAACTTTAGTATTATAATGAATTCTTATTTATGATGAAAGAAGACAAAAACGGACAATGCCATATAATAGTTATAATTTCATTTCTTAAAAAAAGAGTCATATATAAAGAATTATCTTTAGATACTAATGTTACATTACAAGAAACAAAATGTTATGAAAATCTTTTCACCATCTAGTTTACATTGGAAAATATTTGCATAGAAATATTTAGACAGAATATTCATCACGGTTTACGAAGTGCTGTATATCAAAATGCTGGAGGTGTGATGAGACAGAGTGGATTGGATACATGCATTTGCAGAATGTAAAGAACTTGAAACAATTTTTGAGGCATGTGACAGATTTCTTCACGAGTCTGTGGTTTCACAATTGTATAATTTCAAAAACAGCATTATTATTAAATGTACCTGTCTCTCATGTCATTAATAATTGATCCCAACTAAAATGTGTTGGAACTTGCTTGTTATTGTTAGAAAAATAATAACAAGAAAATGTTTGGTGAATTTTTAGTTACTGCTACAATGCTGTGCAAAAATAAAAGAAGTAATAAGACTGTGTAATTGCAATTCTAAAAATATCTGTTGTTGAGATAAATTAAAAGAATTAATTAAAGCATGTAAATCAGTAGATTGATTTTTGTTAATGATTTATAGTAAGGTCTCATTTGATGTTTTGATGATTGTATCCTTGCTCTTTTTGTAAATATTATATATATATATATGTGTATTTAAAGAAAGTGTCTCATCAGGGACTACCAAACTACCTAGTTCCTTTTGGAGGATCATTTTTAATCCAGCGTAGTCTGGGACTTTTGTCATCCCAAAGAAGTTTTTTCACTTTATCTATTGTATCCCACTCCTTTTCTGGTATTTCTTACAAAAAGGCTTGTACCACATACAAAAGGGAATCGCAAGCATTTTCAGTATCTGTATCTTATTGTCATTGTCAAGGGGAATCATCCATATTTTAATAAGGTTCAATAGCTTACTGCTTGTGTCCATCCATGTCTCTTTTGGGACACCCTTGCTGTTCTGAGTCAGCCATATTCCCAGATTTGTATTTTGCTGAACTCGGTAACGGGTGGAACTATAGTTAATTGGAATGGCCTTGGTTGTATTCTCATTACAGAATGATATAGTTGGCAATTTTAGCTATTTATTCTTGTATGTTACTCAAAATAAACCTCTGTACATTACTGTGTGTAATCTTCTGGGCTAATGAGTATTGATTTTGGTGTATAGGATACTGCTATGAGTGATTCTTTCCCTTCCTTCAAAATAATTAATACAACTTTTCTCCCGGTTCTTGGTATAGTATTATCCTCCAAGACTGTATTAAAAAGAGTTACCATATCTTGTTCGAATTCTATCCTGAATTTTTCTATAGTTCTATGAGAAGATCATCTGACCCTAGAGATTTACCCATTGCAAGGCTACTGATTTTTTCCCTTATTTCATCCAGTAAATGTCAACATTCAACATGTTCCCTATTCAGCATTTGCAATTATAATCAGTTCTGTATCGAACAAGAAATCCACATTTTGCTCCCACTCATTCCCCGTCTTATGTCTTTGATATAAATTTTGATAGAAAGTCTTGAGTACTTCCACTATTTGCATAGACTGATTATGCACTAAACCTATGCCCTCATCTTTTATTTTTACTGCAAACCTCACTATTTTTGAAGCCGTAGCTTTCATGTTAAAAGCTTTAGTATCTTTAAGGTGTGTTCTCACAGAAAATTATTTAATGGCTGCATATTTAAGCTCATATATCTGAAGTAAGTACTCATCCATCTTTCTCCTTATTATCTCTTTGTTCTTTTAATATTCATCTCATTCTTCCTTGCATCACTAGCTTATGTTTCAGCTTGTTTCTAGGTCTTCTTTATATCTCCATTATACTTTACTTGCAAATTCACCCTCCTTTTGTTGTAGTCTGTTTAATCTTTAGTCTTTGTACTCTGATATTATTTGATTATCCCTTATATTCATATTTATTAAAGAAGCAAGCAGCGATGCCTTGATAAATTGTTTGTGCTTCTCAGATTTCAGCCAATAACAAAAGAATTTCCATTGCTTTACCCTAACCATCTATTACTAGAGCATCATCTGTATGATCCAACAGTGTAACTGTTTAGGTCTTAACCTGTTTTACTAAGTATGCATGTTGTGTAGTTATATAAATTCTAACCAGTCTAGGCCATGCTGTATGTCTATTTCTCCTTTACTGGTATCGAAATTCACCATTTCACTCATTATGAAAATTCCCTGCATGAATTTCAGCATTTGATTTAACTTTTTGTTTGGACCCTTTTTACTAACTTTGGGTGGTACATATAAACAAACTAGAGTCAGTTTTCCCCATATCCAGTGCCGTTTAATCACAACCTGTCATTTCTTCTTCCACTTCCAAGTAACATCCCTTCT